>NC_133617.1:611808825-612138825 GCF_048593235.1 Sminthopsis crassicaudata | reverse complement strand
ATTGAAGATTGATCATTGCTGAAAACATGAAACAAGTCTGTTTGGGCCCATTAATTATTTCTATATTGCCCTTAGGGTGACTTGCAACTTTTGTTTCCCAGAGATTGTAGTTATTTATAGGTTTCACAACTATGTCACTGTTACTGAGAGCATCTGTGTGGAAGGCAAATGAGTCTGTTTCAGGAGAGGATGAACTCCTTGTTGGTATCAGGAAATGCTTTAACATTTTCATCTAGAGCCGCTGTTTAAGCGGCTCCACTCATTATAATCTGGAAACTGTAATAACCCAATTGCTTTCTGTAAAGAAGGTTTATATATTTCAAAACAAAGTCAATATTCATTTAATAAGCCCTTCCTATGTGCTAGGCATTGTGTATCAATTAGTCAAAAAACATTATTGAGTATCTACTTTGTGCCAGATGTTATGTTAAATGGTCAAATATAAATTCAAGTACAAAAAACTCCCATTCCTTTCTGAAGAAATGTATATTCTAATGGGGAAAAACAATCTATGAAAAGGAAGCTGAAAAGGGGAAGGATGGCAAGGTTCAATGCCATGTGAGCATGGTAGAGAAAGTCTAAAATGCAATCTGGAGAGGAATGGGATATGGCTGTCTTGGGTGCCCTCCTTAGACAAATGTCCCAGTGAAGTTGCAGTGGTAGAGGGTATTTTTATATATTCAATTCCAGGGCTGGAATAAGACTTCAAGATGATGAGTTAGAGAAGGTCTGGAGGATTGGTTGTGATTCTCTCTCTCTTTGAAGACTCTTAAGGCATATGAAAAGTGGCCAAGTATCCAAAAGATTTTGTTAGCTTGCTGTATACACTTTCTACAATGGGGAAACAATCCCATTATATGTTACATTCTGATAGCTATATGATGATCAACTTAGGAATTATCTCTCCATTCCTGAATATTTTTTGAGGATAAGAAGGTACTCATCTATCCTCAGATATTAAATTGAATTATAACTTAATTTGCATGACGAAAGGGATAGAATACTGGACCTAAAATTAGGTAGAATGAATTGAATCCAGTTCAAATACTACTTATGTAACTCTGGGAAAGTCAATTAACCTCTGTCTTCCTCAATCTTTTCATTTGTAAAATGGGAATAATATTGGCATCTATCTCTCAGAGTAGTTATTAGGATCAAATGACATAATATTTGAAAAATACTTTGCAAACTTTAGAGCACTATATAAATACTAGCTATTATTTGATTTAGACTATATGCTCCTTGAGAACAGAGCTCTGTTGGTCATGTGGCAAAGGCAAAGATTTATTATTGGTAGATAGTCCAACAATGTCATTGGTTTCAATTCAATTTCAGGAAAAAGTGAAGTAGTTCCCATCTTGGATAGACTCCCAGTGATGAATTTATGTTATGGCATTGATAAGAGTCACTTGGGATGAGTGTATATATATACTGTGATCTGAAATACTGGAGGAGACAGTCAAGTAAATAAGATCACAATTCTATTTCATTATTTGTATATTTAAATCCTACATGCAAGGAATTCTTCTATGTACTCTAATCAACCAAAGAAGATATGGTCCTATTCCCAAGGGTTTGTAATATGATGGGATGGAAGTATACACAAAAAAACTGTTTTATAAGGAAGAATAAGATAGGTACAAAGAGGAGTCTAAGAAAAGTTCACTTTTCTAAAAATGTAGAAAATCTTCATGCCTTTATTCACAACATTCTCTCTCTAGCAAAATTCTGCCTATCTATCTAGGACTAGAGCAAGCTTCCATTCCTAGAAGTTATTGGAATACTTTGAAGGAAGACTCTACAAGATTGTACTTGATTGAATATGGGCTTCAGGATTAAAGAGGGGAAGAGGAAGAAATCAATCTGAGATTCTGAGTTACCATGAATTATCACTAATGGAAAAAGGAGGGGGAGCAGTTGAAGGTCAAAGATGATTAATTTAGAGTTAGACATATTGAGCTTATAAAGGGGTATCCTCTTAGGGAAATATCCAGCTTATGATTGGAGATGAGGGGCTGGAATTCAGAAATATGTAAGTGCTAGAGATAAAGGTTTGGCAATTATTTACATCAAGGTAAAAGTTAAATCTATGGAAACTAATGAAATCACTAAGGAAAAGAGTATAGAGTGAGCAGAGCAGAGGACTAAGGATTGAGTACTGGCAAAAAGTATGTAATGGGAGGAAGAGTGAGAGGAAACAGTGTAGCATAATGTTATAGAAGCCAATGTATTAGGGGATGGGGATAGAGATGATTATTAGGGTCATATACTGCAGAGGTCAAGGAGAATAAAAATGAGAATAGGTCATTGGATTTGCCAATTAGATCACTAATAGCCTCTCAGTGAAATTCAGTTGAACAATGTGGGGAAAATTGAATTCAATAAATTTTTGATCCCAAGGACTTGGGCAAAGGGGTATGTATGAAATAGAGGACTGCGTAAAGAAGCCTTGTTTGAAATTTTTTCACGTCAAGAGGAGAGAAATGTAATGATTGGAGTTGGAGTAGTTTGGATTGAGTTACTTTTAAATTTGTTTTTTTCCCAAAATATGGAAGATCTGTGTGTGTTTCAATTCATGGGACAAAAAGATAATGAAAATTAAGTTAAAGACATTTGGGATGTGGATAAAATTGGGAAAAACAACAAAATCTCAGAGGAAATGGGAGAGGAGAATATTAAGAGTTCAGATTGAAGAGACAGGTTTGGAGAAGAAAAGGAGAACCTTTGTATTTGAGATCACTTACTCTACAGACATATATTTCTAGTTGTAGAGGAATAAAGATGTGGGAATTCACTCCTAATGGTCATGAATATCTTAGTGGAGTAGGAGATAAAATCCTCAACTGAGAATGGGAAAAGGAAAGGTATGGAATGGCCATTTGTATTGTGATTAAATCATTAGGCGTGAACTTTCCAAAGAACTCATATCAAGTGAACAAAACACATCTCTTTTTTATCTCATTATTTTTTTGAACCTTCCCCAGAACCTTATTGCCTTCATGCTTTGCTCTTTCTCCTCAGAAGACCTACTCTGAGATTGTACCACCTAATGTGTTTTCTCATTCAGTCCCACAATGTTCTAAACTTTCCTACCTATTGACATCCCTACACTCCTTCAGTTAAATATCTCTTTTCTCATTTTCAGTCCACCTGATAAGTGAATACATAGATGTTTGCTTATGTATCATTGTGTTATAACTCTCCAGTAATAAGTTTATTGACTTTTAATAGTATCTGTCTTGTAACTTTTTAAATCCCCCTTCATAGATATTTTGGGGGCAGCTAAGTTTTTCAGAACTCCTAAATAATCCACTATATGTATATGTGCCTATGGAGAAAGCATACTGTATTGGCAAGAGTCCTGAATCCTTTGATTCTTTGAATTCTAATTCTAGCTATTAAAAAAAAAAACTATTTGTGTGACCTTGAGCATGTTAAAAAGCTTTTTTTAGATTTTGGTTTCCTCACCTATAAACTGAGGGTGTTTGCACTAAGCTATCTCTAAAAGCTCTCTATGTCTGAGCACAGTGTAGCTTTCTTACCTTTGTCCTAAAAGCCTTTTTAATAGGCAATGTGGAATTGTAGTTAAGCATATATTTTCCCCAACAACACTATAGATTATGTCCAAACCACATACTGTTCAAAATTCTTTACACTGAAAACTTTGATGTTACTCACTGAATCTCTTGTTAACTGCTTCCCTCAAATTTGGCTTTTGATTTAGTAGGCCCATTTAGAGACAGCTCATATTTTCTAGACATACTGTAGGCTTTTTAATGCCTTAATCAATTTTTGCCACTTTAGCTTGTACATTGGACTTGATTAATTTTTCCCTGGGTTCCCTGACTTGAAAAGAAGATTGCTTATCAAAATCATCTTTATAGAAAAAAAAACAAGCTGTTGTTTAAAAAAACAAAGCAAAAATAAAGAACTATATTCATATTCCTCTCATAAATCATGAATCATGAGTACTTAAATATTAATTTATTATATAACATGAATAAATATACAACCCTTCAGATTAAAAGTCTAAAAATATTGGTACATTATGTTCTAGAAAATGCTTTCAACAATGAAGTTTGATTTCATTTCTATTCAATTTGACCTTCCTCTCTTATTTCATTACTGATTTAAAGCAGTAGTAAGGAAGGCTTCTAATATGGTAGATAGGCCCCTTTATATCAAACATATAGGAGGATATGGGCAAGAGTTGCAAAAAATGCACATATTTAGATGGTTTGGAATCTGTATCATTGCATGAAGCTTGCAAATTGATTTGAATATTTCACTGTTATGCTTTAAATATGGCACCTGAAATAATAGTAATGACATGTACAAATATGGTATAGGACAGAAAAAAATATGTATAATTTTCAGTTCTTCACCTTCATCATATTTTGAGCCATATCTCACTCTTTACGATCACATTTGGGGTTTTATTGGCAAAAATAATTGAATTTCATTTTGAAGCCCACTTTACAGATGAAGAAACTAAGGCAAACATATAATATATATATATATATATATATATATATATATATATAAAATGATCATATCCTTTTTGCATGTAACAAACCATATCCATCTATTAGATCTTAGTTCAAACTCCTTACTATAAATGCTTTGGATTTCTATATTAATCCTGACATGAGATTATACTATTTTGTTGGATGAGCCATATGACATGGGTGACTATTTGTAATTACTGTAAATGTTTGGTAATTCAGCCAAAATATAGCTTATAAAAGAATTTTGTTTAAGGGGAAAATAAATATCTTCTCAGAAATTAACATAATTCTTAACAATTAACATTATTTCTCAGAACAAAATGTTTCATCATTGAAGGTATATAGAACGTTCTGGATCATGGTCAAGACCATTGTAGGAAATAATATCCTAATAATTCACCTCTATAATCATGACTTGTAGACAAATTCATATCTGCAGACAGGTAGTCATTTCATTGTCAGCTTATCTCCAGTAAGATATCATTGCTTGGGAAGTAAAGAAAGTTATTGATCAGAAATAAGATTCTGAGAGAAGAGACACTGTTATGTTGTGGAAATCAAGAGCCTTGAGTTTTAGTTCACTCTTTTCCATTTAATTTTCAAGAATTTAATTCTCACATCTGATAAAAAAGAAGGGGAAAGAAATAACTACATACTCTTTAAAGGCCAACTCTAACCTGCATGGAAGTTGTTCTAATCATTTGAGAAATGAGTAAGGTTCATTTAGGTAGTGAGATGTCAGATATGGAAATGAATGATTTTCTAACTTTTCAGTATCTAACATATAATGAGATTTTGGCAAAGAATATTTAAATATATTAAATTTATAAATGAGTATTAAAAATGAAAACAATATTCAAAACAGCAATAAAACACTACATAAAATCCTTAGCATTTAACAAAGTAAAACTAAATAGATGAACAGATGATGAACTGACAAATAAAATAATATATGCTCTTTGTCTCCGTCCAAGTCTGTCTAAGTCTTACTTATTTTAGTTTTGCTTTGTTGTTTGTGTATAATTTTAGTCAACTGGAACAAAAGAGGAGATAGACATTTAAATAGTATTATATATCAGTCATGTACTAAGTGCATTTTTTAAAAATATGGTACCTCATTTGCTTCTCACAAAAACTTTGTGTTATTCACATTTTACAAATAAGGAAACTGGGGCAGATACAGGTTGCATGATTTGTCCTCGGTCACACAATGTCTGAAGTTGGATTTGAACTCAGATCTTTTTGAATCCAGAACTGGTACTTTATTACCTGCTTCTCCAGCTGACTGTTCTATTTAGTTTGCTTAGTATCAATCTATGTAGATCTTCTCATATTTGATAAAGGAGCTTTTAAGTACACATACCAACAAAGCAGAGAAAAATAAAATTATAAATATCAATTACCTCAATTATAAGTTATCTATTAATTAGCAAATGACAACTACTCTGCTTTTAGGGTCAATATCTGAAGGAAAAATCACTCAATAGTGGTTAGGACTCTGGATTTGGAGTCAGGAAGACATAAATTCAAATCTTACCTCTATTTGTGTGACCTATGAGAACTCATTGAATAGCTGTCAGCTTGTTTTTTCATCTGGTTCAAATGAAATAATGCATATGAAATGTTTTGTAATTCATGTTAACGTGATCATAGAATTTTAGAGCTGAAGGTGACCTTTCTAATCCTTAACATGGCACTTCACAGATGAGGAAGTGAAGGCCCAGGGAGGTAAAATGTCTTGCCTTAAGTCACACATATAATGTGATAAATATCAGAGCCAAAACTGGTCGCATCTTTGACCTTGAAAATGTCAAACTGTTTAGGAGGCATTGTTGAACTCAAAAAGAAGTTGTTCTGAAGACATGACTGATAGAAGATACTGTTGAACTGAATGAGCAGCCAGTCTCTTACTTGTCCTCATTCATTTGAATGTACATGTTCAAAAGTAATTAAACAGATTAAAATGAGTCTGATCACATCCATCCAAAGAAAACTATAATTAGATGTTTTCTACCCTTCAATTTGTAGAGTCTAACTTGGTATTTATCTCATGATAACCTCTTTAGTCTCAGCCATGAGTCAATGACCACAGAGCTCTATTGCTGTAATTTCACACCAGCTATACTTTCAGTAGGATTTCTCCTTCTTTCACGTTTAGCTGGTACAGCATGGAATAGCCTCCCTGCTCCCTAAATTAAGCAGACGAGATCATATTATGCTTGTCTTGATTTCTTTGCAAGGGCTGCTGATAGAATTTCCTATTGATTTTAAACTGGCGCTCCTCCATTTCTAACTGCCGGCAAGTCAGGAATCTGGTGCTATTTGAGGCCTTTCCTGACTGTTGCTCTGACAGGTGCTGATGATGAGGTACCACTTGCCTTTTATAGTATTCACCTTCTACCCCTGGTGATTTGCATGCCACTTTTTCACATTAGGGTGGAAAATTTCCCATTATGGCAGTTCTTAGGTATGGAACTGGTCACCTTTCACCTCCTATTGTTCTGTACAGTACAGTTAGACAGGCCTGGGCCACACTTAAGGAATGTAAAGTATAATTAGATAGAGAGGTACCAGGGGACATGGAGACAAGGGTCATGGTGTATTGCAGAAGGTATTAATGGCAGGCTTATCTAAGACTGTTGAGTTCAGTTCATCAATCTATAAGTTAGTCTAGATTTTTATTTTTTAGAATATGATATGAAAAGATATTTGGAGAAAGACATGGTTGATCAAATAAAAAGGTAGAAATGGTTATAGGTATAGCTTTAAGAAGCATCAATGGACTTAGTGGTTAGAATGATGACAAAGCCAGGGAATCTTGGCTTCAAGTTCAATCTCTGTCACAGTGGCTATATGTTATGGGACGTATCACTTAATCTTTCAGTGTTTAAGATAATTCTTTAAGACAATAAATTGTAGAATGCATGCCTGTTTACATTGGTAGAAGTTAGAGGCTTTTCCTCATCTTAGGATTCCCTATATCAATGAAATCTTAGATATGGTCCCTATACCTATCTTTTCATTAATGATAACTGACTACACTCTAAAATCTTAATCTGATGTGAAATGACAACAAATACTGCATCTAAATCAGACTGACACATTCATTAAAAAAAAGGTGGACATGAATGACTGTTAGTACAGAGGTGAATATTGAAATTGTTCATGGAGAATCAGGCCTTAAACTTCTGTGCCATCTCTTGGCTATTAGTCACATGAATACCTCCTCAAGGGTATACCCTCAGGATAGAATCATTTGTTCAGAATGTTTATTTCATTCATAGGGACAGAGAGGTATGCTTTTACCAGCATCATATGAAGTGTAGCAGAAATTTAGAGTCCTTGAATATTTGTGATCCCAACTAATTTTAAGAATTTTCTCATTTGGTTAGCTTCATTGTATTTTTAATTTCTTTTTATCTGCACTTTTAATGTAGAGAAAATGAGGTGGAGATGAAGGGCAAGAAAGAATCAGATACACAGTGAATTTGATGAACACTAAATTACAAACTTCGTATATAGCATATGCTTTTATAAGTAGATAGAGTATTTATGTTCTGAAGTGTTCCTTTATGGGCTATATTCATCCCTCAGTATACTATTTAGTTATATTGTAAACATCATCTTTACACAAATCCAAATCTATTTGTTTTTCCTTTGTACAAAGTACTTATAGTTTTCAAAATGTGTTTATATTCAGAGATGAAATGTTTAGTTTCTTTTGTAGGAGCTTTTCACTCGCTTTGGGATTTTGCAAAATTTACTATAAATATCTACAACGTCGATTACATTTCCTTCTTCACAAATATTCTACAATGCTTGAGTATGTATTCTCTTTTTTGATTCAATGACTATTTTTCTCTTTAGTTATAGCCCCCCATAAAGTGGATTTCAAGCCATACATGATAACTTTCAGCAAGAAGACTTTGAAAATAACCCATTTATAGACTTTATATGGACTCCCCCTTTTAAAGTATAGAGTTTAAATTAAGAATTGTAATAACAAATTTCAATTTAAATGTTGTTCTTATCATAGATTATGGTATTCTAAATACTGCAGCTACTCTAACTGTAGGAGTTAAAGACATTCTAGCTTGAAAAATGGACCGTGTTTGTGTGAGATTCTCTATGGAGATATTTAGACAGTCTATTGTGTTTTTCACTTTAAACATAATGATCTCTTAAAAAAGTTACTTCTAAGATTGATCAAAACAATGAAACTCTCAAATATTTTTTTCCACGTTCACTTCATGAATTCCATTACTAGATTCCCTTTGGCTCATTTTCTGCTCCCTCTCTCCCTTTCCCTTCTTGTATAGCTTTCCTTAAATGAGTAAGAATTGAAACAGAAATTTCTAGATCAACTTCTTTTTCTAACTTCTAATATTTCACATACAGAAGTTTGAACTCCAAATGCACTCACCTTTTTCAACATTTAGGATGTGATTACAGTGGGGATTTATTTTTGTAGCATTGACCATGAAACTATTTGCTCTTCCTAATACACCCACAGATTTCAGATCCCCAAATTCTTTTCTCCTATGAGGCCTTTGAAACTATCTGCCCTTGAGTTCAATACTGAAGTATAGTAGTAGCATGAGGCAACCTGGGTATTAGAACACCATATTCCCTTAATAAGATGCATAGTCATAGTCACAGCTGTCCAAAATCTTTGCAATGAAACCTAAAACCCACCACAACTTACAAGTTTCTCTAAGAAAAAGCTTCTTGAAATGCAGTTCAGATACATGAAATGCCTTGTGAAGGTATAAATATTTTTCCATGAACTCAGGTCAACTCCAGCACAAGCATAAGGGTAAATTCTATCAGAGGGAAACACTACCAAACTCAATGCTTAGAGATTTGCTTAGTCTTAGAGTTTATCCAAATTGAACCACAGGAGAGATAAACTGAAATAGAAATACCAAGTTCAAAGGGCCCCTGAAAACTGAAACCACCCAGCTCCATGCAGCTGCAGCCATTGTGACATTACGCCCACAGTTCCTATAGAGGGTTATGCTCAGTAAAGTCGTTAATTTAGTAATTGGCTCCAAATTTTATTGGTCTATCAACTGGCAACTGGATGAAGCATTTTATTTTTTTGTCCTGATGTTTATATTCAGGATTTATTTTAGGTGGTTCTTGTCCTGGTGCTACGGAGGGAAAAACCTACAGGGAGAAGAACCCCAAAGAGTGTCTTCTCACTCTGATGTTTCCACTAGAAAGCCTTAGACAGGACTTAACAGGAGCCAGCTGTGTGGAACCACATATTGATGACTTGGTTGGCAGGAGTTCCCTGCTGAGTGCCAAGTTACTGATGTACTTCCAATCAATTCCCACACAGCTATGGCTCAGTGAGCTATTTTAAAAAGAAAGAGCACAGCACTAGGGAACAGAAGATCTAGAAACACCAGGAAGAAAGAGAAAAGAGAACTAGCAAACAAAGTAAAGATGAGGAAAAGTAGAGCAGATGCTTAACATTAGAAGATAGAGGAAATAGTCAAAGACAGCTTGGGCAGGGAGGAAAAGTGACAATAAAACAAACACCACTTTGGGATTATTGCAAAAACATTCCCACAAATTTATCAATGTTTGCTAAATGCTAATTTTGAAGGAGATCTGCTTAGATTCTAGTGGGGGACAGGAAGAGAGTCAGTAGACTAAAAAAAATAGAAGACTCCATTCCTCTATGGAAAGCCAAAAAAGTAACAAATTGTGAGCATGATGTGGCCAAGATCTCTAGCTCATATGGAAGATGCCAGTCATCTGAAATATTTCTGAAGTACCTACTAAGTGCAATATTAGCATGGGTGCTTTAGACTTAATGATAAGTGAGAGACATCACCTGTCACAGGTTATGCTACTCTTAAGGAACATCCAATCCAAGGTGGGAAAAGCTAACTCTGCAAATAACTATGATAGAAGGGAGAATAAGGGAAGTATGAATTAATGTTCTGTGAGTAAACAGAGAATGATACAGCTTTTATTTGGAGGGGTACATAAAGCTTGATAGAGGAAATGGCATGAGAATTGGACTTTGAGAAAGAGATGTTAATGATGTCTATGTGGAGGTTTTATCCAACCCTAGCATGGTAGTACAAGGGAGGCAGCAAGGTGAAACAAAAGAATAGAAAGCGGGGCTTGGAACCAAAAAATAGCTAGTTCAAATCTATCTTCAGGCATTTACTAACTGTGTGATAGTGGGCAAGTCATTGGCTTTCCTTTGCTTTGTTTATAAAATGAAGATAATATTACTTATCTTCTGTGATTCTTGTCATGATCAAATGAGATATTATTTGAAAGCACTTAGCACAGTTTCTGGCACATAACAGGGGCAGGTAATATGGGTCTTAAACATTATTATTGTTGTTATTAAAGATGTCATGTTCCATGATCCCATTTTTCAGTTCCTTGTTCATCTGGAGAGCCCCAGATCTGTCTTTAAACTTGTATGTCTGCCTAATTTCAAATTTGGCTGACTCATCTGCAAGTTGGCAGATGAGATAGGAAAAGTGTTATGCAGATTTAAAGTTAATAATTAATTTAAGAGGTTATAAAGCTTAAGGCTATTTTTTAATTTTAAAAAATGAATTTTTCTCATTAACTTCTTTTAAATTCATAATTAAGTGGATTAAACTTAAATGAATCAAAACTAGTAAATTAATTATTGAAAAATAGAAGTATTAAATTCATTTTAAAAATGCATCCTTCCTTATTCTATGTGACTCCTATCTATGTCTTTATGTGATTTCTTTATAAGAAGGAATGTACCTTCTGGGTACATTCTTGCAGACCTATTGATATTAGGTGGCAAGCAATGTAATAAGCAATAGATGCATCTATTGTTCCTCCCTCATGATATAGCTAACCCATATCCTTTTCAGGGCAAACCTCTCTTCATTTATATCTCTTATGCTGTGTGTGCATACATACATGTATATATACATATATATATATACACATATATGTGTATTATGTATACTCACATATAGTTGTTCACTATTTTATTTGTGTCCGACTCTTTGTGACTCCATTTGATATTTCCTTGGCAAAGATACTGAGTGGCTTGCCATTTACTTCCCCAATTTATTTTACAGATGAGGAAACTGAGGCAAATAGGGTTAAATGATTTGCCCAGGATTCTACAGCTAGTTAAAGTTTTAGGCTGAATTTGAACACATGAAGATGAAATCTTCCTGCCTCCAGATATGACACTCTATTCATTGCATTACCTAAAAAGAAGTTCATAGAAAGACCACTAGGTAATGAATTTTTTTTTGGCCCTACCAATCCATGAAATACATTTTTTAAAAGTTCTGAATCCTATGTGACCCCATTATCTATCTAAGGTGATTATGATAGAAGGGATGAAAAAGAATCAGAGGGTATCAAGAACTACACATATTTTAAATGATCTGAAGACAACATTCCCATCATAAACTGTAAAATTCTTGAATTGTGAGGGTCCGGTCGTCTGCTCAATTATAATCCTTCTCTGGGAGGAGATCTGTAAAATATTTTCCTCTGTGCACAGGTTTCTTGGGAGCTCTGAATCTTCTCCAGCTCTTGTCCTTTCTCAAATCAGACTAGTCTCCTTTCAGCCTGCCTGGCGTCAAAACTCTGTCCCAGAGTCAATTCTCTCAGACCCAATGTTGCCCTTCTTTTATCCTCCCAGAGAATGGGCATGTAAGGACTCAATGGGGTGTGAAGAAATACTTCTACCAATGAACTTGCTCCTCTTAGAATTCCTAAGGTGTAAATTTCCTTTAAAGGCCCAAACCAAAGGTCTGAGCCAGAGAGCTAAGTCAACCTGAGTTCTTACCTTGTCCAGACAACCTGAGTTCACCTTGTCACTGTCCAGACAACCTGAGTTCTCACCTGGTAATCCTAACAATAAGCATCATCAATAAAAGGAATATATCTCAACATAAACTCAAATTGGACTTCTTAAATGGAACAAAGTTAAGCAGGAACCACTGACTCTAACTTTATAAACATTTAAGTCATAACTGATATAACTCACCAGAATGGAGAAATTCACAACTCCACCATCAACACATTTATGTATTTCTTTTCCCCACAGCTCCTCAACACCCGCCAAAATTTTTTTTGTCAACTTTGCCAATCTGATGAGTGTGAGTTAGAGCTTCAGAGTTTCTTTAATTAGCATTTTGATAAAGATGATCAGTGATTTGGAGTATCTTCATGCTGCTATTGATAGCTTGGATTTTTTCTCTCAAAAACTACCATTTTTATCCTTTCACAACTTATTAATTGAGGAATAGCTTTTATTATACATTTTGATTGATTCCTTACACATCTTGGGAATGAGGTTTTTATCAGGGAAACATGATGCAAAGATTTTATTTTCAGATCATAAATTATAAAATAATCTGAAAAGATATCAAGTAGAATTTTCATGTCTAAAATTTGACCATAAAATAAGCATTGATTAGAATTCTTTGTAGTCAACTCAAGAGAAAAACTTAAGTTTTTTTAAGGCTTCCAAAATTCCTTACATATATTATCTTTTGCTATCCTTATGATAAGATTATGGTAGGCATAATTATAATCACCTCCCAGTCCAGTTTTATATATGAAGAAACAAAGGCTGAGAGAAAACTTTGTGACTTACATAGGGCCAAGCAGTTAATTTGAGGTAGGATTTTGGATCAATGTCTTCCTGGGTCTATCTAGTTCATGCCTGTTAATGCCTATACCACTATTGCCTCTCTAAGGTAATTAGCACTCAAAATAATTACTTTGAAATAAGTGAATTTAAGCATAGCTGACAGTCTTGAGTGCTTGATTAGATATGTAAATAGGTGGACTTTTTTTTTGACAGAAAGTAGACCTTAGAGTTATGGATACATTTGAATTACACAATTCCCCCCACACACACATACAATAAGTTCATTAAATGCCAGATGATTGACATACTCCTTCCTCCTTCCAACCCAACAATTCTATATTTTCCTCTAATTTTTTTCCTATGTCCCCTTTTTTAAGGCTTGTATTTTCAAGAAATGTCTTCCTGATTAAATATTTCAGATGAATATAGTCATCCATAAAAACAACCCAGAAAGTCAGAAGTAAAGGATACTATAGCTCTAAGCATCAGTTGCATTGTCAGAACTAACTGTATAACTAAAAATGTTTATCTAGCAGAAAGGGGTGGCGTGGACTCGGTTCTGTTTGGGTGTGGTCAAATGGGGGATGGGAAACAAAATAAAGATAAAAATAAATAAGCAAAAAAATAATTGTTCTCTAGAAGATATATATATATATGTATATATATATATATATGTGTACATAATTATGTGGGTTCAAAGAAAGGAAAGACATAGAGTCCAACTTGTACTTTCTTGATTTATGAGTTTAAGCAGACAAAAGTAACATTTAAAGCAATGGGAACAGAAGATGGAAAACTATATTGGTAAGTGCATTTGTTTCTTTCAACTTTGCATAAGGTTCTCTCAGACTGCCTCCTTCCCCATCCTGCCTTTTTGTATCAAAGCTAGTCTATCTCAGAAAGCAATCCTTTGAATATGTTTTGTTTGAGTCCTGGTAGGACTCTGCTGGAATATAGAATTGGTCTAAGACAAAGGGGTTAATAGGGTTATAATTTGAGAGCTAGAAAGGCTCAAGAGGTCATCTAATTCAACTTCTTCTTTTTATGGATGAGGAAATTGAAGCCCAGTGGAGTTAAGTGATTAGTACAAGTTCACAATGGTAGATAAGTGCTAGAATTTGGGTTCACTCTGAAATCCTCTAATTCCTAAGTTTATCCTACTATCCACTTCAGTGAGCTTGATTCTTTCCAAAAAATGAAGCTTTCAACCTTTTTAATCTATTTTTCAACAATAAAGTATTGAAATAATATTACTTACATTAATAGTACAGTTGTAAAACTCATGTTTTTAAAGTGCTCTGATCTCCTTGGAGAAAACACCTGAATATAATTGATTATGATATGAAGGAAAGTGTTGTTCTGTTGTTTCAGTTGTGATTCTCATTTGAGGTTTCTTGGTAAGCATATTGAAATGGTTTGCCATTTCCTTCTTCATGAAGGAAGTTAGTGTCCCCTTTTCAAACTTTTTATTTTTAATTTACAGAGGGTAAATATGGCTCCACAAAATAATTTTTCTAATATAAGGCTTTGAAAGTACAAATAGTAATCTTTCACTTCCTAGATAATTCATATTATGAGCTCTAGCATAAAAATTCAAATTTGGAACTATAAATTAAATTTTAGATTGGATAGTATGATTTTATCTAGTAATAGATTATTATGATCACTTAGGTTTTATTCCACAAAAAAGACAAAATACCACTTCATTGTGATTATTATCACTCTCATTCTAAGAGGTAATACTCTTTTCTCTGAATAGTCAATGATATAAGCTGCTTAAATGGATTAACTTGGAGCCTGAAAATAACAATTAATAGTAAACAGAAGACTCCTGGAATGTGTGTGTGTGTGTGTGTGTGTGTGTGTACGAGAGCTTTTGGGAGAAGGCTCAAAGGAGCTAGGAAAGGTTCTTGTGACTGAATGGAATCTGGCCTAACTACTAATCAAAACTTTGACTTCTATGGTAGCTGGAAGAAACCCTAGAAAACAAATTGTAGGATGGCTTATGGGAGTGTTGAGCCTGTGGAGAAATTCTTTCTCCCTCTCAGATTTTCTATGACATATTTAGCAGCTGGCCTTATCCCTGGCTACAGATGGAAGTTGATAAGGCTTGTAACTGAAATAGAGAGGGAAACAGAATGATTTTCTGCACTGACTAAAAATAGGGTCTATCCAATCACATTTAGTGAATCAGGTTTCTTTTTGATCAGGAACCTATTTTCTTACAGCAAATCAGTTAGCTAACCTTTCTGGACTTCAGTTTCTTTATTTGAACAGGAAGACTAAATGGTCTCAAAAAATCTCTTCTAGCTGTAATTTATTATCTTCTGTTAGATGCTTATATATAAAAGTTTTTTTCCCCACACTGGCCTGTTAAAAAAAAGTTATTCTATCAATGAGCATTTATTTGAATACTGACCTAAACAAAGACTTAAGAGAAGCTATAGGGCTGCCTTTACTTTTAGAGGTGGCTTATGGGGCACCATAAAACATTTTTTGTCTAAAAATATTTCCCTACCACCTTGCTTTAGAACCTGCAGATTCCAATCCTTGTATTTACTTCTCTAAATAAGAGATTTTCTCACTAAGACCTCTATTAAAATACACATATGTCAAATGAGTATAGTTACATATTAGCTAGCTTGAAATTTAGCAAAAACATGGCATGATATAGTGGGTAGAATTAGGGAGCCTGGATTTAAGTCCCAGATCTGAAATAGTTGTCTGTGTGATACTGGGCAAGTTTAATCTCTCAGTGTTCCAGGCCATTCTGAAGACTAGAAATTTAGATTAGTTGCCTATTTACATTAGTAGAAGGAATTTCTTTACCTAGTTTTGAAACCACAAATACAATCTTAAAGAAAGTAACAGAACAAACATTTTCCATCTTCATGGAAACACAGATAAGTATATTTTGGTATGGATAGAAATTAGGCTTGGTTTGGAAAGTGAGGTGGGGTGGTAGCTGAATGGGAGAAGAGTGATTTGCTGTAGTGCAAAACTGAGGGCTTGTGGACAGTTAGGGGCAAGACAATCACAAAGGGTTTAAACTGAGCTTTAGAGGCCAACTTTCAAAATTTCCCCCATCCTTGCTCGTTAATATCTTTCTCAGTGTTCATCTCTTAATAGTAAACATTTTACGTCTTTTCCATATATATTATTCAAATTGTAAGGTTTAAATTACAATTAAAGATTATTACCCATCTCTCAAAATGTCTGTTTTAAAAATCAATTAATAAGAATTTATTATGTGTCTATTGTGTGTTTGATATTTGGTGAGAATGTCACAAAAATGGACATAATATTAACTACATTAATTTTTTAAAATGGATTTTAATTCATATGGACTATTTTTGCATATTTAGGTTTCCTCTATGTCTTTTTTCCCTTCCCAGAGAGTCATTCCTCATAATTTTTTTTAAAAGAAAAAGAGAGAAAAATTCAGAAAAACTGAATGACATTTTAAAATCGAGTCTGATACCATATGCAGTGTTTGATATCCATCATGCAAATTTTATCAGCCTTAAAAAAACGTAGATAGTATTGTTGCAAGCTAAAGATCACTTAGTATTTGTATGATCTTGAGCAATTCATTCAGCCTACTTGGGCTTCAGTTTCCTCAACTGTAAAATGAGGAAGTTGGACTAGTTTGGGGTTTTTAACCTTTATTAAGTCATAATTCACTTTGGTTGATAAAACCTATAAATTCCATTTCAACATTTTTTTAGATTCACAAAATAAAGTACATGGCATTACCAAGTAAGACAATTATATTGAAATGTAGTTGGCATCATGTCTTATAGTAATTTTGAAGTCAAGATTACAAATATTTCCAGAAACTGAAAATGTGATGTGAAAATATCTATGATTTCTATTGGAGACAAAATCACAGATACTAATAATACTACTAAAGCTGGTTGCCTACGTTCGTAATTGAAGGAAAAAACAAATTTCACTTAGTAGATGGTGAAAATGAAGAGATTTATATCATCTATATTTACTTATATCTATATATGTCTATCATTTATCTAGCCATTGCGCTCTCTCTCTCTCTCTCTCTCTCTCTCTCTCTCTCTCTCTCTCTCTCTCTCTCTCTCTCTCTCTCTCTCTCTCTCTTCTCTCTCTCTCTCTCATCTATCTCTCTGTCTATATGTTTATCTCTGTCTTAAATTACGGGTTTATGTGTTATTTTATCTGACAAAACTTTACAAACTTTCCTTAGGGGGCAGTCTCAATTTTATTTTTTGTAAATAAGACAAGAAAAATTATCTTACAACTTTGAAATTCATGATGAGAATGAACATTATTAAAGATACTAGAATTTTCCTAAATTTTCTTTCTCATAACTTATCAATGAAGACTTAAAAAAATTAGCAACCTGGGATCTATTTTGAAATAGTTTTTTTTTTCCTCCTGTCAGTTTTCATAGAAAAAGAGTATGTCTACTCTTTACCCTTGAGAATCCAGAAGCTGAAATCCATCCGATAAAGAGAATAGATTTCAAATGCTGAGATATTTTAGCCTCTTTTTTCCTTGTCTAACATCCCCTTAAAATGGTACATTGTAAGTATGAAGTATTTAATCTTGTTAGTTTTATATAATGCAGCATAAAGACAGCAAATCATTGGGAGTAGAAAAACAAAGAAACAAAGAAACCACCTGGGTTCTAATTTTGCTTTATCATTAAGTAGCTTAGTGATTTTTGAGAAAATAAGTTAATTTTTTCTGGTTCTTAGCTTTGTCTTCTGATAAATGAGAGAATTGGACAAGATGATCACGAAACAATTCCATCATAATTAGACCCTTTTTCCCCTTCTCATTAAGCATTTCAGTACTGTTTCTGTTATTTTCACAATTAAACTAGTCTTAACTTTAGATTTTATGGTAAATATTTGCAATTTCAGAGTAGCTGTATATCGATATGTCCTCAAAGTTATCAAAATGGACATCTTGTCAACTCTAAAATTATAGAAAGTTCTAAAGATACCTCACTATTTCTTGTACCTTGAAACAGAATATTTTATCCATTAGAAAAGATTAGGCAGATATGTAATTATGAATGCATGAAAAATTTAAGAATTATTTGAATTACAAAAGAGGCAGCATTTGAACTGCTGTTAAAGACTTTTAAAAATCAAGAATTCCATCATTTATTAAATAACAATATACTATTTTATATATATATGATATAATTCATAATATATGTATAGTGGTATTATCTTGAAAAGTGTCAAGTTCTTCTAGAGAACACCACTGTACTAAATACTTTTATTTACTAAAATTATTTTACATATTGTACAATGCTTAAAAAGTAGGGAATTTCTGAAATCAGATTTGACGTTAAAAGATTTATAGAATCTTATTTCAGGCAAATTCCAGAGTAGAACATATTGCTAGCATAATGTTTTTCTTTTTCTTTTTTTATTTTTGAATTGAGCATTTTGTTATATTTGTTCAATTCTAATATTGTTTTAAAAAGAGATGGAAACTAGCTCTTTCTACTCCCTATATTCTATTATATTTTCATCTCCTCCTTACTGTTAGCTCAATATTTCAGCTCAATATCTGCAGTCTGGTGGTCTATATCTTTCTGCTCATTTCTGATGGGAAACATTACTGTTAATGATTAATTTTTTTCACCTTTTATTGAGGGTTCAGATGTGAAACAGAATGGAAAAGTTAGAGTTTCAATATTGGTGCAGCACTTATCAGAAATGATGACTCGTGTAATATTTTCTAATTGTGTTTACTTGGGCTGCTTCACTACTTTGCTGGAAAACTGTACATAACAAGTAAGGTCCTATCAGTAAGATAAAGGCAAAATTTAAATTAAGCACTCAGAGAAGCTTCCTAGCGCAGACTTAAATAAACTCTGATATCACTAGAGAAGTGGTTCTATATAAGGCCCAAGTTTGTTGGAGTTGTCACGGAATAACCGCTGAGAATTCCATAATGATGGAATTAGCTGTTTCCATTTCTGGATTATGCAGACTACATTTTTATTTTCATTTCCCTTTTTTATTCAAAATCTAATTAGTTCAGGATCATCATTCCTATTAGTTCTAGTTTTTAGTGTTTTTGACAAGGGAGTCATAAATGTCATATTTTTGTTTGTTCTTTTTAGTTCATCTTTGAAGATATGGCTCTTTTATGCTGTTGCAACAGGTGTCCTCCCTCCCACTCTTGCATATTTTACTGATTACCCTCTTGGGTTTGCCTCAAACTCTCTAAAGTCCCAGATACTAATGAAGTTTTACATTGCTATGCATTTGGGTTTTCTAATGAATAATAGTAACTGAACCATGACATCCTGGATTGAAAGAAAGTTTCTCGTTAATTTTTTTAACATTTAATTTTTTTTCCACACAGGCTTTCATTTATGATATGATTGTTCATGTTAGTACTATTGTTATGCTTTATGGAGATTTTCTTCCAAGGAGGCTTTATTTATATGATGAAAGACAGATATCTCAAAAAGTGAAAGACAAAAAAATAGGTTTATCAAGAATAGGAAGAAGAATAGAAAATGTACTTCTCCCCTCCTAATATTTTAAGAAAAGGTATAAAAGGACCTTCAGGTAGTTTAAGTGAGAAACCATTCAAATTTTTAAAGTTTGTTATTACCTGTATATAAATGGTATCATGATTACATGAAATAGTTTCATTAGAAATATTTTCCATATTTCATACTAGTGTCTCTTAATATATAGCTTATTGCTGAAAACATATCTTGAGTATTTTTTTTCTTCTCAGAGGAAAACATTTCAATTAGTGCTCAGTGGGCTTTATCAATAATATGTTCTGACTGTGGTAATGAAATACTATCTACTATAATTTTATATCAGGAGGAAGAAAACATGTACATTTTCCTCCCATGATTTTGCCAAAGAAAGTATGAAACTATGATTGAGATCTACTTGTTAAATCATAACAGAGCCATGTAGATTATTTAATTTTGAAAATTGCAAGTTAAGTAAAGCTCATGTATGTGATAAAGTAGTTGAGAACTCTTCATCAGAATAATATTTTGTTCATTTTCATTGACAAGTGTAGTTCAGATGTTTAGATTTTACTTATGATTATGTTACATTTGAGTTATCCTAGCACATTTGGCCAAAGTAATAGTTATTTTAGCCATATAATGACTTAATATAAGAAAACTTCTTTAAAGATTTTTTTCTTTTTCTGAGGTTTTAAATAATTAATATCTATTTATAGACCTTTTGATTCCATACTTTCTCCCCACTTCAACAATTTCCTTAACTCCTCACCAAACATGCAGAAGCATGATGTGTACTTGCAATGGAAATTTGTGTTTTGGTTTTTTTTATTATAAAAAATGATTTCATAGTTAGTGGATTAACATTATTTGATTATCATATTTTATGCAACACTCACGCTTTTGGTTCATTAAAACTCACATTTTTATCTATTAACCATTATATAATTATATTATTATACTTTACATATTAGCTAGCATGATATAGTATATAAAATATAAAATTTACTAAAATAGTTAAACTAGAAAGTGAAATAGCTTCTATTGTCCAACACCAGTGAGACTAAGAGCCGAAAATCTTATATGGCTACTGAAGAGAGCTTTAAAAAAATAAAACTAAACATAAAAATGGACTGATGAAAATAGTAAACTTCTAGGACAGGACCTGTCCTTTCTTTTTTTTCTCAGAATAAAATATATAAATACAAGATAAGATTATTTTATTCCATTCTTGTTTCTGGACTAATAGGTAATAAATTGTGATCAATAGAAGGACAATAAACCATATATTTATTCATACAATATGAAGTGGAAAATTAAAACAAAATCTGAATTATACAGACTGATCTTTTTTTAAACTTGAAACATCTAGGTAATGGAGAATTTTGGGAATGAGGGATAAGAGAGGAAGAGAGAGATAAAATTATGACAATGAAAAAGGCAGCAATTTTTTCATGAGGTATCTATAAAATTGCTTCAATTCTCTACCTCTGTGTTCATACATTTACATTATGTGCTAAATACTGTATTTATTATCAACATCAATTTTTGGTAGAACTGAACCTATTTATTTTAAAAAGCCAAAATATTTTTATTTTGCAAATGGAGAATAGTAATGCAATAGCACTCTACCAATTTAATTTTAACATTTATTTTTAAAAATTTTGATAAAATTTTATCAAGAAAATGAATTTTATTTTTCTTTTATTTGAAGAGACAGTGCATTTGTGATTGCTGAAGGAATACTCTTAATGAATTTGGGAAAGCTACTATATCAATTGATGACTTGGCAGAATAAACTTAACCAATAATATGGTATTCTGTAATTTATTTTCCTGATAGGTCATCAGTATGTTTAGTGCACAGATTAGTGAACAAAATTTCTGAGAATTAAAATATTTGTTGAGCTCAGAAAAATTTAGTAATCAAGCAGGATTACACTTAGGTTTCCTCTTAAATTTTGTAACCATTGGAGTACTCTCTAAGCTTGATCCTTTTTTAAAAGTTTTATCTGTGGGGAAGCCAAAGAGGGCTAACATTAAATGACAATTGTAAGAACTGAGTTTGTGACTGCTCAATTTTTTTTTTGTTGTTAAAAGAGTGAGGTCATGGAGAGTAGGAAAATAAATTATTATAAAAATACTGAATGAAGTATAGAGTTAGGAGTATTACTCCAATATGTCAGAGATTAATGATTCTGTCAAATCTGCTTTACACACTTGTCATAATCTAGATTATTTTGATTTGTAGTATACTTCACTGTATACACATTTCTCTCTACTACAGTTCAAATTTATTGAAGGTAGTGACTGTACATTGATTATCCTTGTACCTCTTATGGCATGTAGTAGTGTCTTGTACAGAGTAAGTGTCTAATAAATATAGATTGCTCAAAGGAAAATGTTATGGATGAACTACAACAACTTGATGCTTCTTCAAAATAGCATTCTGTCTATCATTACCTAGTATCAGAGATGAATGGAAAAAACAGGATAGTAATATCTTGAAGAAGTCAATAAGCCAAACAAATCAAGAAGCCAGGAATCTGAGAAAATTATTTAAAGCTAGAGATGGTTTATACTGAAGAGTAATCACTTGGGATTCATTAAACATAGTTTTTAGAGTTATATTTGCACCATCTCCAGTATGGTTTACCCAGAATCTTTTAACATACATCTAGGTGGCTTCTTTACAATTAAAAAAAACATTTTTATTACCAAATGTGAATAAAATGCACTTAAAAAGTAAAAATCACATGTTTTGCTTAAGATAGGGCAGACTAATGCTTTGTACATTGTTTTTGGGACATTGTCTGAAGACGTTATTATTCTAATAAACTATAGATCTTGAACTTTTATATATGTATTTCCCATCGTCACTCAGTAATTTCCTTATTTTTGCCAAATTCTAATTTCAATTACCTTTGACCTATATTTTAGTTGTATGGGGCCTAGAAAAAGCCTACATATCATCTAAGGAATGCAATGAGGAAAAAGAATAAATATAAGAATGATATTTATAATTTAAAATGTAAAATTATAAATTTAATATTTATAAACAAATACAAACATTTAAACAGGCAAACTCTTAAAATAAAATAAAAATCCTCAATTGTTTATAAATTATTTTAAATGGATGTTAATTTTTAAAAATAAAAGAAAGTCTCCTTTGTTCCTGAGTTCCCATTCAAACTATTTTTCATTTGTGTTTTTCCTCAAATCTTGTGGTTTTTATTACTTTTTTATATAGTTGGAAATACTACATATATTCTTTTTCTGATTTTTCATTCTTCATATGATCCTTTGTATTTTCCATGCCTGCCATTTATTATGGGGTGATGCTATTCCATTGTGTTGATATGATACAGATTATTTAGCCATTCCTCAATTATTAGATTATAGGCTATTTTCTATTATTTTTGAAATTATAGAAATTTCTTATTAATCTTTCTCACAAATATGTATTATTAGTATATGATATTATATATGCATCTATTCCCATTTACTATAATAATTTCTTTAGTACTCTGTATTGAATAATGATTATTTCCCTCAATATTTTTGTAATTTTGGATTTATCCATTGTATTCTTTTGGTTTGAATTCTAGATTATTTGATTTACTATTTGAATTGCTTCATTGATCTTTTCTAAACTTTTTTTTAAACCTAGTAATAGATCATTTCAATAATCACTGCTTGAAAGTAGCATGAAAGTAATTGATGTTTCTCAAATATTATTGTTGTATTTTTTGAAATATGGCAGAATACATTGATTTAGTTATTTTTTCATAATTTGCCTTCAATTATTATATTCTAATAAATAAATTTTATCATTTTTTCTAATTATATGAAGCAGCCTATTGACAATGATTCGTATTTTATTCAAAATATAAATTTACTTTTACTATATAATTAAAGTAATTGAATATTATTTGATATTTTATTACAATAGCTTGACCTAGTAATATACAGAAGATTTCCCTAATTAATTCATCTTTAACTTATGTTTTAAAAGTTTTATTTATAGAGGTATTTATAAAATCAATGCTCATCAATTTGATGTGTTTTTTTTTATCATCAATAGCATTTCCCTTTCTGTTATTTTTTCTTTACTTGTTAGACATATATGGATATAATGATATTGAATAGGCTTATCTTCTATTCCATTAGCCTCCTGTGAGTATCTTTATTTTTTCCTTGTGAGTATCTTAAATTTTCTAAATATATTATTATATTATCAACAATGAGAACTATCTTAACATTTTCTATGTAGGATTCCTTAGAGTTATCAGAGGTCATTTAATCCAACTCTCTTATTTTACAGATTAGAGAAGAAGTATACAAGAGGTGATTTTCCTAGCATTACATGGGTTGGAAGTTAGAGAACCAAGAGTTGAACCCAGGTCCTTTGACTACAACTCTACATTTCTTTCCTCTCTACAATACTGCCTCTCACTGCAAATGAGTCATAAATACTGGATAGTATTACTCATCAATCTATGGTACACCTACATCTATATCTGTGTAACACTACAAATACTATGATACTTCAAATACAAAAATTATACATTATAAAGTGTGTGGCCTTAAATTGCAAGACTCTGAGAGACATGAACTATGTCTCTGAAGAGCTCTTTGAATAATCCCAGTATATGACCATATACTGGATCTTGGGCTAGTATATATGTGCTCAAATGTCAGCTTTGTTGCTTATTTCCTATATGATTCCTGTCAAATAATTCCATCACTCTGGACCCTAAGTTCTTCATCTATAAAAAAGAGACCTGGATGAGATGATTTCTAAGGTACTTAGGAAATAGTTTCGGATAATGATGGAAAGGCAGAGATTGGCAACTGTAGACATTTAAAACTTCAAGTCCAACAATATAGATACAATGGGAAAATTAAGAATATTTTTGCCTTTGAAGTTTTTGAAATTGTTTTCTAGGTCCTTGATAGTGATTTTAAAAAAATAGAAAAAGATAGCCATTCATTATCTGTTCAACTGTGTTCTATTACAAGGCTGATGGCGAAATCAAACTGGTAGGTGTTTCTGGGTTATTTTATCCATTGCAATTGTACACAGAATATTTCACTTTCCTATTGGAAAGTCATACAATTGGAAGCCATTCTGAAAAGAAAAGTGCTAGTCCCTGGGGATTACAATTCTTGTAACTGTCAGAAAGTTTAAAATGTGCTGCAGAGGAAGGCAGCTGTTCACTTACATTCAAAGAATCTGTGTTTCTTTTGATGGATGAAAAATGAGTATTTTTTTACATTTCTGCTATAAAATGTCAAGGATGTGTATAAATTGAGAGTAAAGCTGCTGTTTACTTAAAAAAAACAATAAATGAGAAAGTGGACATAAGAAACATGTTAGGCACCTAAGGTGCTTTAGCACTATTTTTTTCCAGTTGCACTGAAATAGTCAAGCTAAGCTTACCTTACAAAACTCATACTGGCAAAATATCAGATCATAGAGCCAGAGGTGGAAAGGAAATCAAATACCATCTAGTCCTATTTCCTCATTTAATAGATGAGAAAAAGTTAGTTGATTTGCCCAAGATCACATAGGTGGCAAGTACCCAAGCCAGGATTCAAACAAATGCAGGTTCTTGGATTGCAGAACCAGGTTTCATTCCACAGTACCACATGACCTTATAGAACAGCATGTGCTATAGTGGAAAGGGGGCAGTTAGATATAGCAATGAATAGAGTGCTGATCCTGGAGTCAGGAGGACCTGAATTCAAATCTGACCTCAGATATTACCTGCTTTTGTGACTCTGGGCTGTCTACCTCAGTTTCCTCATCTCTAAAATAAGATGGGAAAGGAAATGGCAAACAACTCCAGTATTTTTGTCAATAAAACCTAAAAGGATCATTGAGTCAGACATGACTGAACAATAATAAGTTTGGAATGTAGAACCAATGTCCTTTCCACTGTACCACATGATCTTTTAGAAAAGCTATATGGTATGGTAGAGAGATGTCCAGACTTAAAAGAAGGAAGAAATTCAAGTCCTGTTTTTGACATGTACAATCTTTGTCATCCTAGGCAAATCACTCTACTCAGTGACTTTATAAATAATTCTCTGAGATTGTTACATAATAGTTGTATTTGGTGAAAGAATCCTACACAGTAAATTCATTGCAAAGATATAACCAAAGGTCTATGCTAAAGTAACAACAATAATAATGATGTCCGAATTAGCATCATTTCAGGATTGTGAAAGAATTTTTTCTCATTGGTAGTTAATTTCTCTACTAGTGTAGAGTACTTGTATCTATAATGGCTTTACCAAAAAAAATCATTTTGCAATAAATAATCTTGTGATAACCACTTGATAAGTTTGTTGGTTCTTGGGCTAACATATTTAATCATCTGAGTCTTCCTGTTTTGATATAAAGTATGGAGAATAGGAAAGTAGACAGAGGATAAAAGTTCAAGTTTTAATTGTATCATCTATTATTTGTATGACTGTGGGCAAGTCACTTCAACATACTGGGTCTCAGTCTCCTTGTCTGTAAAATAGACTAGATTGCCTTTCAAGAACCCTTCAAGCCCTTGATTTATTATCCTATTAGCCTGAGACACTTATCCAACTCTCAAAGGATGTCTGAAGTAGCTTTAGTGCTTATATAACAGCATGGCCTGATATTTTTTTTTGATAAAGTAGTGAGTCTCAAGTGTCCCTTATGCCAGAGTCATTTCTGTACATTCCCAATTTAAAATGAATCCAATATGGAAGTGAGCTGGTTTCTTGGATGGCGTTCTAATTCAGTTCAATTCAACAATAATGTATTAAATATCTATCATGTACCAGGCACTATGGTTATCTATATGACACAAAGATAAAAATGAAGGTCATTCTTGCTCTTAAGAATCTTATTGATAGAACCATAGATGGAACTACAATAGACCGTGCAAGTTGCTATGTACAATCCCTTTAATTTACAGATGAAGGAAATGAGACCCTAGGAGTATAAGATATATAATAAGGTCACATATTTAGTAAATGGAAAATCAGTATTCGCATTAAGCTCCCTAGCTCTAAATTCAACAACTTAAACTCATTGCTCATTCTATCATATGACCCTTCTTGTAAATTACATTCTACCAAATAGAAACAATAGGAATCTGGATAAAAAAATATAGAAAAATTCAGAGTAATAATAATTGGTATGATAAGGAAAACCCTCATGTAGGTATTATTGGAACTTACCAGTGAATGAAGTTAAGGATTCAAAGAAAGTTTTATTTTTGTTTTTGTTTTTTGATGGGGGAAAGGGGTATTCTAGGTAGAAAGGTATCACAGTACTATATAAAGGCATGGAGCTGAGAGATAGACTAGTATAGGGAATAGTTAGTATGCTGGTGTGACTTAAATGTAGTATTGTGAGAAAGAGTAATGTGAAATAAATCTGGAAAGATATATCAGATCCAGACAATGAAGGGCTCTAAATGTTAAATTGAAGAGTTTGCATTCTATTTTGCAAGGATTACTGAACCACTCAGATTTTTTAAGTCAGGGAAGGATATGGTCAGAACTGTGCTTTAGAAAAAACAATTTAATAGCTGTGTAGAAGATGATTTGGAGAGAAGCAAGAAAATCCATTTGGATTTTACCACAGTAGACCTGGCAAGTTAAAGAAGACTTGAAATAACAAAATGCCAGTGTGTTGATGAGGAGAAAGAAGTAAGAAATATTGTGGTGGTAGAATGAAGCATTAGTAATTGATATGTGTAGAAGAGAATCAAGAAAGAGTCAAGAATGTCTCTAAGGTTTTGAACCCGAGTGAATAGAAAGATTATGGCACCCCTCCACAAAAATAGAGCAGTTAGAAGGGATAAATTTTGAGAGAAATAAACTGACTTCTGTTTTTGTTATATTGAATTTCCAATGATTATGGATCTATAAGTGAAAATGTTTAGTCTAGCTACCAATAGATGCTGGTAGGTGACTGAAACTCAAGGAAAGAAGAAGTCTGGAAATTCAGATCAGAAAGACATTTGCATAAATAATTGCCATTGAGCCTATAAGCTAATGGAATCAGCAAGAACAATAAGAAGAAAATCCAGTCTCAATGTACCTGAGCTGTATTTATGGTTGGGGGTGGGAAATACACACAGCAGTGGAGATTGGGGGAAAGTGCTCAGATAAATAGGAGAACCAGAAAAAAAAATCTGAGTCAGAAAAAACAAGAAAAATAGAGTGGTACTCTATAGTGCTGCAGAGAAATCAAGAAGGGTGAAGAATGAGAAAAAGCAACAGGAGTTAGCAACAAAAAGTCACTGTAAACTTTAAAGGGGACTGTTTTGGTCTCTGTTCAGTTGAAAATTAGTAATGGAAGGAATGAAGAGGTGAGGAACTAGAGGCTATGAGTACAGATTTTTTTGTTTCTTCTAGAAGGGAGCTATGAAAGGAAAGATAAAGGCTTGAACAGATGCCAAAGTCAAATGAAAGATGGAGGTTTGTTCTTTGTTTTTAAGGATTGGGTAAATCTAAGTAGGTTTTCAAGCATCAGGGAAGGGGACATAGAATAGAAAGCTTTAAAATTATGGAGAAGATGTAGAATAAAGTGTTATTAGAAAACATGGAACTCATCTAGCTCAATTTCTTATTTAACCAATGAGGAAAAGCTTAAGTAATTCTCCTGACATCATATACAGATAATAAATGAGACAGGCATAATTTGAATTTCAGTACTTTGACAGAAAATCAGTTTATTTTTTCTTTTTAAAAAATTAATTTAAATTTTGTTTTTTTTCAAATATTAGTCATTTCTCCCTCCTACTTCCCTCTTCCCACTACATGTTGAGAGAGCAAGAAAAACAAAACCCCTGTTACAAATATGCATAGTCAAGAAAAATAATATTTCTTATTGGCCATATCTAAAGGAAAAATTGGATCAGCCTGAGCTCTGAGTCCACCTCTCTATCAGGAGATGGACAGGACATTTCATTATGAATCTTTAGGAATTGTAGTTGTTCATTGTGTTGATTAGACTTCCTAAGTGTGTATATGTAATGTAAATATACAAACACATACACACAAACCAACTTCATTGTCCCATCTCATCTTCCACTTCTCTAGTGAAAACACAAGGGGAAAAAAACACCTCATTCCACATCTGTATAGCCAATGAAAATAAATTTCCATGTTGGCTATGACCTAAAAATACTTGTCTTCTTTTGCATTCTGAGCCTTGCACCTATTTATCAGGAGATAAGTATCATATTTCTTCATTAGTCCCTGAAATACTGGTTGGCTATTATGATAATAAGAGTTCAGCACATTTGTATTCCATCACATTTATATATTACAACCTATTTGTCCACTGGCAAATTTAAGACGTTCAAAAAAAATAAAATAAAAGAACATTCTAACATTAAAAAAGTCTATGTGTGAGAGAAAATGGAAGTCTTGGACTCATATTCATACTTGAGTACTCCCAGATCCACTCTAGGGCATTTTGACAATGGCAGGTGCCAACTGGAAGGTTTCTGATCCACCCACCAGTTTCAGGTCACAGATATAGTTTGGGGGGAAAAAGATTTGCACATAACATCAGCA
This sequence comes from Sminthopsis crassicaudata, assembly GCF_048593235.1. Lineage (NCBI taxonomy): Eukaryota > Metazoa > Chordata > Mammalia > Dasyuromorphia > Dasyuridae > Sminthopsis > Sminthopsis crassicaudata. The sequence continues at coordinate 612,109,611 of NC_133617.1, read as the reverse complement.
TACCACAATAGGGAGGCCCTGAGAAATGTACTAAGAAAGGAAGAAGTTCATGAGCTGTAACAACAGCAGAAGTAATTGTGTGGCTTAGTTCTCAGGCACAAAACAGGGTTTCTCTTCTAATTTCTAGCCTTATCAACAAAGGAATAACTAGGAAAGAAATCTTGAAACAAAAGGAAGCCTATACTTCTGCCACTCTCAGCCAACTGAGCCTTTTTTGATTAAAGCTTTTTATTTTCAAAACATATGCATAGATGATTTTCAACATTTTCCTTTGCAAACCTTGTATTCCAATTTTTTTTTTCCTTTTCTTTCCTTACCCCCTACCCAAAGGCAAGTAATCCAATATGTTAAACATGTGCACAAGAAAAATCAGATCAAAAAGGAAAATGAGAAAGAAAACGAAATGCAAGCAAATACCAATAAAAAGGTGAAAATATTATATTGTGATACACATAATGAGCTGAATCCCCACATTCTTCTTTCTAGATGCAGATGGCTCTCTTCATCAAAGACCATTGGAACTGGCCTGAATCTCACTGTTGAAAAGAGCCACACAGCCATCTTTGTAGTAGCCAGAAACTGGAAACTGAGTAGATGCCCATCAATTGGAGAATGGCTGAATAAACTGTGATATATGAATATTATGGAATATTATTATTCTGTAAGAAATGACCAACAGGATGATTTCAGAAAGGCCTGGAGAGACTTACATGAACTGATGCTGAGTGAAATGAGCAGGATAAGGAGATCATTATATACTTCAACAATAATACTATATGATGATCAAGTCTGATGGATGTGGCCCTCTTCAACAATGAGATGAACCAAATTAGTTCCAATAGAGCAGTAATGAATTGAACCAGCTACACTCAGTGAAAGAACTCTGGGAGATGATTATGAACCACTACATAAAATTCCCAATCCCTCTATTTTTGTCCACCTGCATTTTTGATTTCCTTCACAGGCTAATTGTACACGGTTTCAAAGTCTGTACAGCAAAATAACTGTTTGGACATGTACACACACACACACACACACATAGACACACACACATATATTGTATTTAATTTATACTTTAACATATTTAACATGTATTGGTCAACCTGCCATCTGGGGGAGGGGGGAGGGGGGAGGGAGAAGGAGAGGAAAAATTGGAACAAAAGGTTTGGCAATTGTCAATTCTGTAAAATTACCCATGCATATATCTGGTAAATAAAAAGCCATAATAAAAAAAGAAAGAAAGAAAAAGAAAAGAGACACATCCCTAGAAACTGGAAATTGAAGGGATGGCCACCAATTGGAGAATGGTTGAATAAATTGTGGTATATGAATGTTATGGAATATTATTATTCTATAAGAAATGACCAGCAGGATGAATACAGAGAGACTTGGAGAGACATGATGCTGAGTGAAATGAGCAAACCAAGAGATCATTATATACTTCAGCAACAATACTACATGATGAACAATTCTGATGTACTTGGCTCTCTTCAACAATGAGAGGATCTAAATCACTTCCAATTAAATAGAACCAGCTACAACCAGAGAAAAAACACTGGGAAATGAGTATGGACCACAACATAACATTTCTACTCTTTCTGTCCATGTTTGCTAGGAAGTGTTAAATGTCAGAGACCAGATTTGAACTCTGGTCCTCCTGACTTCAGGGCTGGTACTCTATCCATGGGCCACCTAGCTGCCCCACCAAAGAACCTTATATTGTTTGATAGAGTAATATATTTCTAGGCCCATTCTCCATTAGATGCATTTTTGAATGTTTCTTATACAAAATGCATAGAACTTTGTCCTTTGTTTGCTCCTGGTATTTTGCTCTAATACACAAGGGATGGTCACTTGTATAAATGCAATTCCACCTCAGGTCTAAGCAGAATGTCTTCTATTATATATTTTCCCCCTTATTTAATTTTCCAATGTTCTAGGCCTTACACGATACACAGAGTTAATTACTGTGCCTGCCATATTCTCTTGTGATCTTATTTACTACATTTTAATTTTCCAACATTCATTGATTCAATCAAGAATGAGATTGTTGCATTGTAATTGACCTTAGCAAGAATATTGTCTTTTTTTTTTTTTTTTTTTGGTAGTGGGAGTGGGCAAATACTTATGCTAAACAGGGGAAAATTAGAGGTGGGGGAAGGTATCTATTTTATTGGGAACTTCCTTTTAAGGTAAGCTGAGAGAGTATCTTCCTTCAGTCTTTTGCTGGGTAATGTAAATGGAAGTGTGCAATAAACTTACAGTACTAGCTTCTGTTGGTAAATCTCTGGTCTCTAGGAGATTGCTTTGCATATTGTTTATGCAAACTCTCTTTTACTTAAGATAGATGAAGTCATGGTGAGGCTTATACATATTTATAAGCTTAAACAGAAAAGAGAGAGAATAAGCTTGACTATAGGAGATGCTACTTTTCTCATGTTCTGAATTCTGTTTAGTAGAAAATATTACAAGCCTACATTTTTCTTTTTTCTTACTAAGAAAATGTTATTTTGAATATTTCAGCATAGGGGAATATGTTATCCCAAGGGCTCACAAGAAATGTTATGGTCCACTGGCCTATTGTTAAATCTGGTTTCTAGTAGTGATGATATGAATTGGGGCTTATTTGGCAAAGCAGAGTTAACTGGTGCACATGAGAACTGGAGTTATGGCTTTGACTTCATACATCTAACCAAGTGAGCAATTATAAAAAGAACAAGAAGATAGTTACTATATCTCAAGAATTTTAGACAGTTCTCCTGATACCATAATATGGTTTCACAAAAATGGAGGTTAAGCAATGAAAGTTATTGGATCACTAAGTAATACTGAATTTCTTTAGGAAAATAAAGGTCATAAATTCTAGAACAGTCTGAGATATTATCTGATTTAATAGAAATGATAAATCAAATAGAATTTTAATACCTCAATGTGAGGGCAGCTAGATGGCACAGTGGATAAAGCACTGGCCCTGAAGTCAGGAGGACTTGAGTTCAAATGTGACCTCAGAAATTTAACACTTCCTAGCTGTGTTACCCTGGGCAATTGCCTCAGCAAAAAAAAAAAAAAGAAGAAGAAGAGAAGAAGAAAAAAACCCATGTGAAAGGTATTGTACAAAGTTCTGAGGATCTAAAGACAAAGGAAGTCTAATAGGGTTAAAAAGAGTTGGTTCATTATACCTTTGTAAAGAGTTCTGATGGCAGAAATACATGGCATTGAATGCTGACTGTGTTCATAGTATTTTGTTAAATGTTATGGATATTATAAAGACTCATTTGAACACATGGACCTTACCTCCAATGAATATATAATAAGGTTGTTAGCCAGGATATTTATCACCAATTCCCCTTTTCATCTTCCTCCACCCCCCAAATAACTTTAGAGCAGAATGACAGCATAAAGTCACATGCTAAAATGTGTGCTCATTCTATATGCCTCATGTAACTATATGATGGATAATAAAATATCCCTGAATCACAGATAGAACAAATCATGGAATTTTAGAATTTAGAATTGAGTTCTCTAAGATCTTAGAGATTATTGAATCTAAACTCATGATGAAATAACAGATAAGGTAATGAAGACTCAGAGATGTGAAATTACTTTTTCAGTACAGAGCTTAGTACATAGTAGGCTCTTAATATCATTGATCTGCCCAGGGTCATGGAGCTAACTTGTATTTAAAAGCCTTATAGAGAAAATAATTTCTTAACTTCCTGTTTATTGTTCTCCTCAACACAGAACCATACAGAGAATGACTTGCTTTAAGGCTGAGTAATAGTAAATCTAGAGCAAAACTATTATTAAAATATTTCATCTTAGGAGAACTAAATAGGAATTCCTATGTTTCTAGCAAGGAGACAGAGAAGAGACACTCAAGTTTTGTGCTAGCTACTGAATTTCAATAAGCACAGATAATATCTTAAGTTCTGTGCAGCATGAATTTTTCTTAAATGTTTTCCTTTCTGCAGTTTTCAAGCTTAAACCCTATTATCTTATAACAAGAAAGAGAAAGAATAAGAGCTTTAATTTCTGATCCAGTTTTCTTTGCTCTATGCATTTGGATAAACATAATCTAAAACTGTGTAAAGAAGAGCTCTATGGCATTAAGAAAACTTTAAGAAAACTCTTGCAGAGTTGGAATCAGTGATTTTTAGCACTTGTGAAAAATGTCCTCAAATCAACTTTTTAAACCTTAAAATGGGAAAATAATACAAGAATTTACAAGACAAGATCAGTTGGACAGAAAAGGGGATGACTATAGGCTAATGGTTTTTGTGGGGGTGGGCATAGAATCTCAGAACTAGGAGAGACATTAGAGGCCATCTAACCCAATCCATGGCATCTATAATCCCAGAGTTCTTCAGCTGCATCAGAGAGGATTCAGAGAGGTTGCTTCTTGCTATACTGTGAGATAGAAGGCAACAATAGGATTATTATTAACCTTGGCTGGAGGAAAATATAAGCTGTTTTAGGAGAAAAGGTGAAAGACAGAATGGTATACCTATATAAAAGAAAGTGATAGGGAAGCCCTGGAAGGTGGCAGCAATGGAAGATGTAGGGAGAGGGGAGAGAGAAAGGAGAAAGGAAGTTTAGGAATTTTGTTACAGATCATTAGAAAGAATGGAAGATGCAAATACGCTTTAGTCCATTGTTCTTACAATTGCTGAGAAACTGAACCTTCTTTTTTGGTTCCTGAATTTTTACTTCCCTTACCTCTTTTGAAGCTAACATATATATTTTCCCCCAAAATTTAAACTATATGTAATAGAGATTTGCGATTCTGTGACCGTGTTGGATATATTCGTCAAGTACAGACAATGACAAAAACAAAAACATTTTAAAAATAACCTTATAGGAAATGTTAACATTTTCTTAAGACTTAGATTAGATTCTATCTCTTCCAGGAGAGGTCTTTCTTGATTTTTCCTACTTCCTCACAACTACCTTTTAATTCTTTCCTCCTCCATCAGTATTTCTAGAGCTCTTTATCTACTTTCTTCTTTGCTTTGTACATTATGCTACATTTACTGATAATATCTCTCTGAGATGGGTTATTTTTGTTTCTGTCTTTGCATCCTTATTACAGTGCCTTTGCACATGAGATGGGCCTGGAACTGTTATTTCACTAGTAAAGGAAATTTAGAATAAGGCAACATTCTCTCTCCCACAGCAGAGTAGAACTTTTTCTGGAACTCAGATTGTTAGAGAGGCACCTGGGCCTGAGTCCAGTGACTTGTTCAGGATCACAGAGTCAGTGTATGTCAGAAACAGCATTTGAACCCAAATCTTTCTTCCTTTCTCTCTGTGATTCTTCCTGTCCTCACATGCTCATTCACATAGTAGGCATTTTACAAATATTTATTGAATTGAAATGAATTAATTTATTACTCTCAAATATAAACCAATGATTTCTGATTAATAGATCAGATTTATCATAAATTGTTATTTCTTTTTATATCATGGGAAAAGGACATGTGAACCAAGTAACTAGCTTAGACTATAATCGACATTATTAAAAGATATTCCAAAATCAAAGAGACAATGTCAAAAGAGAAACTGAATTATAAAACTAGCAATACACCCAAATTTAAAAAAATCAAATTCAAATACATTTCTCTCAAAGTGATTTAAAATATTATCAAACAGATGGATAAATAACAGTGATAAAATATCCCAATCAGTACATTCTTCTCTTTCTCATTTTTCTCATTATTGTTAGTTTTATGTTTTATGACTAGCTTTATATATGGTGTCTCATCTGATCTTTGCTATAACCTGTGAGGCAAGGGTTATCATTATTCCCATCTTTTACAGAAAGAAGTTAATGAATTTCCCTTTATCTAAGGCAGAAGCTGGATTTGCGTTTTCCTGAATCTAAGTCCAACATTCTGTTCAGAACAACCTAACTTCCAAGAGATAAAAAAGAAGTATTTATTTCAACCAGGAAAATTATTGATGAGAGAACACTTGACTTTGCTGCCCCTGAAATACATCTGAGAACTCGAACTTCTCTGCTCTGGAAGAATAGCTTTTTTTTAGGCATCTCTAAAGACAAAGGTCTAGACAAAGCTCTGGATTAATGTTTTGTCACTACTAATCCTTGTCCTACTTGCTTTTTTCAGCTTCAGTCAGAATGTAAACTCCTTGAGGGAAAGGACTCCTTTTTAAATTTTTTTCCATTGTATCCCCAGACCAAAGCCCATGATAATTAATTAATAAATGTTTGTTGCTTATTCATTGATTGATTATGTAATAGAAAAGTACAGTAATACTTCACTATAATACTAAATGCTCACAGAATTCTTGGGACTTGGTCTTAAGCTTGACACAAGCTTAAGTTTGTGATCAAAGCATCCAAAGATCTCCATAAGATTTCTGATGCAAAAAGAAATACCATGATATGTGCCTTCCCTCAGGATAGTTTTACAGGGAGGTCCAATGTAGCTTCTCAGAATGGAATTGAATAGGGCCAAAATAGAAGTGTAAATTCACATGAGAGTGACCTTGGTTTAATTTTTTTTTCTTTTTTGTCGTCATAGGACATGACATCTATAAACCTGAGATTCACTGTTCAAGGACTAGGCTACTTTCCTCTGTTTCAAAGTGACTAAGAGAGAAATGGAGCTTTGGAGAAATTTTGCAGGCTATACAATTCTCAAAGGAGAAGACTGGAAATTACCGGAGGTAATGGATTTAAAAATTGACTCAATTAACCAGTGATTTGATGGGCTTGAAATAAAATCAGAGGAATGGATGAAAGAATATAGTCATTGGAGGAATTCAATTTGGTGTTTAAACAAGGCATGAAAACCTCAGAGGAACATGCTACAGTTATAATTAAGGATAATCTTTCACTTCATTTTTAAAAATGTGTCACTGGAAAAAGGCCTTGGGAGAAAGAAAAATTGAGATCTTTTTGGTCCTCTGGCTACTGTGGGAAGGTGAACCCAAAGAAATATTGTGGCTCAATTAAAAAGATTTTCAATAACTCATTCGTTCAATATTTAGTGTATACTTACTATTTTTATATGATATTCAACTATAATATAAAAGCAAAAAAGGGTATTCACATTTTGAATACCTTAAAAGCATACTTTGTATTTCCTTATTTCAATCCTAACTTGATGGTGAATTGGGTTGCTTATAAATAACTATGAAACAAAAAGTATTATGATATATTAGGAACAGTTTGACTAAAAGTGAAAAGATCTTGGTTGAAGTCTTCATCTAATCACTTCTAGCTATATGATCATGGTAAGTTATGCAACCATTCTGTGCCTCAGTTTCCTTAGCTGTTTAAAATTCATCATTTTATTGGCAAATAATAGATAGTCATAGTTCCCATTCATCAGTATTTATGCCATCAGTTTCCTTCTCTTTTCTTAATGCTAAGTCTAGCATTTCTAGAACAACATCAAATGACATTGGAGTAATACTTGCTTACTTCTCCCTTTCATTATTGGGAAATTGTTTCATATAGTGCAAGCTTCAATCTTTTTTTTTTTTTTTTGCAAGCTTCAGTCTTTAGGCATATACTTTTATCATATTAAAATGTACATATGATTTGTAGGTTTTTATTTAGCATATATCACTGTTGTACTTTTAGGATTTCTCTGTATTTATGATTTCTCTGGCTCATTTGTTTTGGCAGTTTTTGATATAATTATGACTATTGATATAAATCTAATTTGACCATGGTAATTATTAACATTTTTGATATATTGTTGTAGTCTTTTTGTCAGGATTTTCTTTTTGTTGAGGCAATTGGGGTTAAGTGACTTTGCCTAGGGTTACATAGCTAGGAAGTACTACATCTCTGAGGCTAGGTTTGAACTCAGGTCCTCCTGATTTCATGGCTGGCGCTCTATCCACTGCATTACCTAGCTGCTCCTTTGTCAGGATTAAAAAAATTGAATCACTATCCATTAATGATATTGGCCAATAATTTTCTTGATCTATTTTGCCATTTGGTTTGAGTGTTAGGGCTCTATTTGTTTCATAAAAGTAGTTTGAAATAGTTTGATAGAATATTTCTTTTTAAGCTCTTGAGAATAATTTGTATAGTGTAGTTTCTTTAAAAGTTTGAAAGAATTCATTTCTGAATTTAACTGGACAAAGATTGGTTGGTGGATTAGTTGGTTAGTTTTTTTTACTATAGTAGTTTCTATACAGATAACTTATTTTTATTTCTCTAAAAATGGAATTAGCATCTTTACTTCATGTTCTATTAATTTGAGTATTTTATACTTTTTATAGATTATTCCTTTATTTCTCTTAAATTCTGTCTTACTGGCCTATTACTTGTGTTATTAAATAGACATTAAATGCCTCATAAATAGTTATACTCTTAGGAAGTTCAAATAAGATTTATTTACTTACTTTGTCTGGACTTGTGATTTCACTGATGATAATACTGGGAAGGAAATTCCCCCAACAGATGAATATTGGTAACTCATCTGAGATTTGGTAAGGACAACTACAAAGTCAAGTGACTTGTCCATTGACATGGATACAATATTTTTTTAGAGGCAGAACTTGAATATGTCTTCCTGACTTTGTGGACAGCCTATTGTAAAACTTACTCTGGTCCTACGCATATCCAAGGTTTCAGTGCCCAAGAATGACTAATATTCTTAGGTTCCATGATTAACACTGTATGTCTACACTTGTAACTCCTGTATTGGGGGTGGTAGTGAGAGGAATAAAGGCAATAAGGATTTATAAAGTATCTTTCACGTGCATTGTGCCAAGTACATTGCAAATATTATCTCATTTGAGCCTTACAATAATTCTGGAAGGTAAGTGCTATTATTGCTCCCATTTTATAGTTGAGAAAACTGAAGCAGATAGAGATGAAGTGATTTCCTTGGGTCGCACAATTATTAAATATCTGAGACTAGATTTGGAATTGAGTCTTTCTGACTCCACACCCAACACTCTATCCACTGTATCTAGCTCCCCTACTGGGTATCCTTTCTAGTGATATCCTTTCCATTATTAACCAATCAGCATATTTAATTTGCTTTATCAAAGGTATTTATTAAGATGGTATAGTAAGTATAATTGTCATTAAACATTTTTCCAAAATATGGGGACATACTTCCCAACAAATAACATAGTATCCATAAAAGTTCTGGGCTCAACCAATGGTAGAGAAGCATATTAGTAGCATACATATGTGGCAACAGTAATTTATAATTCCTGGTATTGCAGGGTTTTGAAATTTTTTTCTCTTGCCAAGGAGTCTTTACAAAACTCCCTTGAGATCGCAGCATTTTTAATGGTCCTTTTATGCATCTGGCCTTCTAGGATCAACTTAGTACTTGAGATAATAGCTGATATTCTTTCATTCTACAAAATGATTATGGTCTTTGGACTATTTATACCTGTCTTCCCTCTTAGATGCATTTCTCTGTTCCTTGATTCAGTATATCCTAGTAGTTCTGATTTTATTTCTCTCTCTCCTTATGTGTCTCTCTTTTGAACCCTTTGCCTGAACCCCTCAGATGAGAAAATATAATTTTTAATATATGGGCCCAGTGAAATTATATATTATTAATATAAGAATGATTATTATTTTTATTTCATTGTACTAGTAGCTTTTTATTTTCAAAATATATGTAAAGATAGTTCTCAACATTAACTATTGCAAAACCTTATTACAAATTTTTCTCTCTTTTCACATATCTCCTCTCATAGAGAGCAAGTAATCTAATATAGGTTGAACATATGTAATTCTTCTAAACATAGTTCCACTTTTATCATGCTGTACCAGAAAAATCAGACCAAAAGGGAAAACATGAGAAAGGAAAACAAACAAACAAACAAACAACAACAACAAAGGGGAAAATACTATGTTATGATTCACATTCAGTCTCCACAGTTTCCTCTCTAGATATGGATGACTCTGTCTCAAGGAATTGCATTGAATTAACTCATTGTTGAAAATATCCAGGTCCAAATATTATTATTTTTAAATGTATGTAACTGGTTATACAATGGGATTTGAACACCATTACTATATTTATATAATCTTTTTAAAGTTTTGCAAAAGTTTGTAATAGTCTTATAAGAGAAGTTGTATAAATATGAGTATCATCATTTTATAGATGAATATTACGGTAAAGATGGAAAGAAGATTGAAGAAGTTGCTGCTGCCATGTTCTGTCTGGGATTAGAATTTTCCTATCTAAAGGGCCTTTCCTATTCTTCTTGCTTCAGTCACTTTTTAACTTTTCCAACTCTCGAATCTATTCAATCAATATTACATGTTTACTTAAAGGACCTATATTTGAATTTTGGCTGTGTCACTCTGTGTGATTTTAGGAGAGTAATTGAATCTTTCTCAGTCTTATTTTATTCATCTGTGAAAAGGGTTTATACTAGATAATATCTCAAATGACTTTTAGTTCTACATCTCTGATGCTAATATATTTCCAAGTTTATTCCTGGAATCTTTTAAAATATTATAATAATTGTTATTTATATAGTACTCTGAAAGGCACACATTATCTAAATTGATTCTTACAACCATAGAAAGTAAAGATTTGTCATTTGCTCCCCATCACAAACTTGCATCCTTAATCAATTTTATCATTCCCATTTTCTAGATTAGGTAATAGGCACAGTGATGATTAGGTACTAATCTTTTGAAATCCTACCTTGTTACTTAGGAGTTGGGAAATATTCTATCAACACTGGCCTGGCTAAAAGATTTCTCAGAAAATGATACTACATAAAGTAAATTACAGGCTTAATGCCATACCAATAAAATTACCAAAGGTATACTTTATAAAACTAGACACAAAAATGTATTAAAATTATTTGGAGGAACAAAAGGCATACAAAGTAAAATAATGAAAATAAAGGGAGAGAGGAAAGGATAGCATTAACAGACATAACATTATATTATAATACAATAATCACCAAAATTATTTATTCAGTTGAAATGCAGAAAAATTGATCTTTAGAACAGACTAGCTAAACAAGAACCATAAGCAACCAATTATAGTAGATTGGGTATAGTATCTTCTAAAAATAAGCACATATTGAAGAAGGACCTGGACAAAAATGGTGGAGAAATTAGAAATCAGCACAGTAGAAATTAGGCTTTTGGACCAATTAGTTGATTAACAAGTATTTATTAAATATCTTCCATATGTCAGCCTGACACTGTGCTAGGACTGAGCTGTTTATCTACTGGGTCTAGAAAGACAAAAGTGAAGAAAAAAATAGTATTAGGCATTTATTCTTTTGTTTGTTTGTCCTTTATTCTTGAAGAAGACCAATGACATCAGGGGAGGGATATCTTAACTTAAGTGAAGCAGAACTATGCAAAGTCATCAGCCTTTGGAGTCATTAGGATCCAGCAGTAAGACATATATCAAGAAGACTGGTGATGTCCCCAAAAGCACTGGGAGACTTTGGCCTATTTAAGCTAAGGTCTTTCCCAGGTCCCAGTTTGTCTAGGGCAACATACATTCAATAGTTAAAGGCTAGGTAAGACATGAGGCAAAAGGTGGCCTAGTTTGCTTTCACAAAAGAATGTTTTTTGGGGAAAACCCTCAAATTTCTGGACAGAACAGAAACAAACAGTTGCTATTCACACTTATTCTGAAAGGTCAAAATCCAAATAATGAACAAATGAGGCTTGGACTGGATCTATTAATGACCAGTCAGTGTGATCTAGAGTTATTAGAGTTTATAGGCAAGTAGCCTATAATAGGCTTTATCAAAGCTTGGTTTTCTAGAGTGTAAGTTAATGGATTTAGTTACTAATGGGTAAGTTACTAATAGCCCAATTACTAGATCAGGGTATAATATGAAAAAGAGTTGATGATACTGGCAAAGGATCTGGGACCTTTTGTTTAAGGTTTACTTGTGTCCCAAAATTGGGGGGGGGGAGCTAAGAAAGTAGGTTAGGGGTTAAGAAACTCTATCTTTATGGACTGGAGGCAATAGAAGCAGACAGCAAGCCTAATCATTACAGCATTAGTGTGAGCACATAACATGGACACAGATCAATCAATATATTATGCACAATGGTTAGCACATAGTAAATAATGATTTCTTTCTATGTAGTTAGAGAAACATCATCACATAGATCCTCTTAATCTAGGAAGTTAACCCAAGCGAAATGGCTTTTTAGGAAAGAAGTTTTACATAAATAGATGTTGGGATATCTCTGATTGAGATGCTTTGCCAATAAGTTGAGTTGTAGTGGAAGACCTCGTGTTAGGGGGCTGCCACCCATTCCATTTTTGGGAAACTTTCATTGTCAGGAGGTTGCTACTTAGATCAAACCTAAATCAGCCCTCTGAAACTCTCATCAATCACACCCAATTATATCATCTGGAACCAAGCAGAGCAATCTAATCTCTATTTTTTATGAGGATTGTCATGGCCAAATATTTCATTAATATAGATTACTTCCAGCAAGTAAAATCCTTCTGTAAATGCAGATTTGTAATTCATCTCTAACTTAGAGAGCTTAAGTAACTGATTCAAGGTCATACAATTATGTTGGAGATAGGAAATTAAGTCAAATCTTCCTGATTCTGAAGCTTCTTAGTCCTTTAGTCCTCTCTGATACAAGTCTTTCAATGTTCAAGAGTAGCACCCAAGTACCCTCTGACTTTTCTTTTTCAAGATAAAATTCTCCATTTTTTTTCTAGCTGAACAATATGGTATCATCCTCAAAGGAATTTGGCCACCTGGGCATCTTTACCTGTATGCTTTCTTCCTTGACAATGTCTTTCCTAAAATATAAATATCCAGAACAGAGAACTATATTCACAATGTAGTTTGATCAAGGCAGAGGAAAATGGGATCATCCCACATCCACTAATGGAGTAGCCATTTTTCTCATAATGCAACTCCAACACTGCATACACATTTTTTGCTGTTTCATTATGTCATTGTCTTTGAGATTGAATGTTAGGGATCATTGTAACATTTACTCATGCCCTAATTTGTAGGTTTGCTATAAACTCCTCCTTGACTTAGTGAGAGATATTAGGGTATTCAGGGCATTGGATTGGATTATGTTGAAACCAAGTTTTGTTTTGTTTTGATTTTTAATCAAAGCACCTGTCATTGTAGCTATTTCCAGTACAGAAATAACTCACGATTTTAATAATCCTGTTATTTATGAAACCAAAAAACCTCACAAGTTTAATAAATGCAAACAACAAGTAGATTGAGGAATGAAAAGAGTGCTTTTTTGTTTATATGCTATTTTAAAAATAAAGACTAAAAAAGATCACTTAAGGACAAAGGACATTAAAGTAGAAATGAAGAGCTAGCTATCTTAAATTTCTGTGAAACCTTATATAAGAGTCAACAGCTTTTCTTGTAGGAGATCACTTATCTTCCAGGGCCACCCCCAGTCATCCTGATCTATATCTTGCTATTGAACCCAGGTGACTCTGGAGGAGAAAGTAAGGATGTTAACTTTGCACAACTTTCTCTTACTTAAGTCCAGTTCATTTGCATGTCATGGCATCACTTTCTTGATGTCATGGTCCTCTTCAAGAAGGAAGGACAAATAGCAAACAACAAAAGCAACTTATGCTATTACAATGCGAAGATTAATTATATTTTTAATTTCTTAAGAGAAAGGGCTCAAATTTCTCTTTGTTCTTCCCCCGGGCCTGCCCTTCAGATTCTTGACAAGATAAAAAATCTCCCTGATGCTGTTGGGAGTATAGAGCCACAGAAGTATGCTATCCAGTGTGTTTCAGTGTCTTGAGGGATATATGAAGACATTGAAAAACAGGCTGTTATTTTCTCATGGTTGTTTTTAAGAATTGCTGAATTAGACCAATGCTACTTTAAAATAATGCCATATATCTGTTGAATTACTATGAAATTTTTTTAAAGAAGTTTGTTTCCATTCTAATATCTTCATTTTAAAAATCACCTTTATCTCTTCAACTTCAAGTAATACAAACATTAGCATTAAAGGAATTTAAGACATGGATCAGCATTTCCTAGTAATATTATTAATATTATGGAGGAGAACATGGTTTGATCCTAATTATTACCCAAGTTATCTCTTAAAATTAGAATAATGATAGATTATAAAATCAGTCATTATTTTAAGAGTAATTATCTTATTATTTCTGAATATTTTTGGTTTTTGAATATAACAAAGCCAAACTTTATTATGCACTTTAATTGTTTTAAAGATAATTCAAAAAGAGAGACTTGGGTCTTATAATCATTGCCACATGATAGGTTATTAACGTAATGTTTCTTATAATCTAATACACTCAAATTTCTAAACCAGTGTAGGGCATTTTGTGTGAGACATGGTAGAAAATGTGATGTACCTTCAGGAGGGAAGGAGTTGATATGAGAGCTTTGGAAATGAGAAATATTCTTTTTTTGAAAAGGAGAGAGTTAGATGATTTCATATTCTCTCATACTCTCTCTTGACCAACTCCAGAAATATGAGGGAAAGAGAGAAAAACTAGAAACTACAAACATGTAGAGAAAGTCAGCTCTTCAAAATAGCCATTATTTCTAGCTTTCTTTATTAGAGGTTCAGGGAATTTCCACTTGAGTAATAGTGGACCATTTTTTCTTAATCTGATCTATGATTACTCACTCACATAATAATCTGTAATTTCTCTCATTTCTCTTTGCTTACATACTTGGATTTACTTGCTATTCATTATTTGTGATGGCCTTCTTCATAATTAGAACATACTGGAAAGATATCAGATTTGTGAATGTAAGCTAAAACAAATCACCTTCCATTAAAAGGCATCTATCTGCCAGGGAAGCTAGAGGCGTTTGTTCTGAATTTAAAAATTGTGTGTCTGTTCCAGCAATATTTAGGAAGGCAGAAAGATATAAATTTAATATGATCTATCTCTCAGAGGCTGGAGGAAAGACTCAACTCTTCTGCTCCTTTCTAAAGAGCCATTGCAATCTCCCATAGGGAGGAGTTGGAAATATTCCAGAGATAGCTATTCATTCCTTCCCACAAGCTGCACTTAGTCAACCCATGTGTACTTTATAAGAGCAGCACATCTTATATAAAGTAATCTATTAGTCCTGATTTTTACCTCATAGAGATGAACTGTGCTACACAGAGCCACTAATTTTGGATCTTTATGGCTAAATTGTAATAGTTGCCATATTGATTTTTTGGCTGATTTCCCAACCAAACAACAACAACAAAACTTGTGTGCCATAACATATTTGATTTTGAGCAAATGTAGATATATGTTTTCTTGAATAGAGCAGTGACCCTGGAATTAGTAAGACCCAACCTCAAATCTGATCTCAGATACTCATTATATGTATGTGACTTTGGGCAAGTCACTTAACGCTATTTGCCTCAATTTCCTCATCTGTAAAATGAACTAGAGAAGAAAATGGCAAATTATTTCAGTATCTTTTGCCAAGAAAACCCCAAATAAAATCAAGAGTTGAATGTGATTGAAAGAAATGAGCAAATATATTCTTACATGCTTGGAGGAGAGCACAGAAAAACCTTGTTAAATTTTGCACTCACAAAAAAGCTGCCCAACTTACAGGTCATCTGCTTCTCCAATCTCTAGTATACTTCCATCAATTAGGTGTAATAACTAAAAATAATTCAAGAGATTATTTGGTTTAGCCTCCTGTCTTTATAAATCAAAATTAACATGAACCCTACCATATAGGTGTGGAAACTCAGGTCTAGCATAATGTATGCTATTTTATATTTAGATAGCATTTTGCATGGGCTACCATGGTCCCAAAAGTAATCATCTGTTGGTGATGAATACATAGAAGGATGGCTTTTTAATAGCAGTCAGTTTGTTATAAGGGTATTTTGTCAAATTTTTCTATTACAGTAAAACTGTCAAAACCTTAGTTTCACAAGCATTTCCTTCAGGAATCCAGGTCAACTCCTGGGTTGATGGATAGACTGGAAAGAATAACAATTTTAGTGTGATCACAGATTTTAAGGAGTACTAGTATATATAGAACTTTATAGGTTAAAAGAAGATTTCATTTTCATAATCTCATTTGATCTTCACAAGATATATCACAGTCCCAAGGTCACACAGTAAAGAATGGATAAAATCATGAGAACTCAGATCTCTGATTCTTTAATACAATGTTTTTTTTTTCTTTATCCTTTGGAATCCTGGGAAAAGCCTAACAAATCCTTATCTTTAGGGTCTCAAGGATCCCTGGGGACAATTGAGCCTGCCTGTATAGGTTAGCAGCCGCTCCAAATGAATGTCTTAGGACATTAACATAGCCAGGTAATTGTGATTGCTCCATTTTATGGGAAGCAACAGTACTGACTGACACCCAAATAGGACATCTACTTCATCACAATGAGAGAGTCCTGGCCTCAGAAAGAAGTCTTGGCCCAAATTCAATTCCCCATATTCAAGAAACAGAACATTAGAAGGGCTTCTTGGCTATCAAATCTCTATTACAAAATAATATTTTGATGACTTCAGTGTGAACAAATCAGAAACACATGTCTTTGGTTTTCCAAGGGAATACTGATGGCTTTCAAATTAATGTAAAAGTGCCAGGTGGATTTTAAATGCTATTAAGCCTCAAACATGTGGGAAATACTTCAAGATGTTTGACTTAAAATGCATCTGGACTCATCTACTCCTAATATAAATTAGATATCATAGAAACGTGTTGAACTGTGCTGCTTTGAAATTCTTTCAAATGGGATTTGGTTTTCAGACTTCTAACTCACTTTCTATTGTCTTACAAATAATTCAGTAGGTTTGGGGAATTTATTTTACCTCATCAATCTTTTTTTCCCTTTGGATAATTTAGAGGGATAGTTTAAAACATGAAAAAGATCCCCCTTTTTTTGGAGGGGAGGTGGAGGTATGGTAAAAGGAAATGTCACAGAACTTTATAACTCACCAAGAAATGGAGCACTAGGGAGAATGAAACCTGTTTAGGTCCTTTGAGTGGATGAATCTTCACTTTAAAGCAGTAAAATATGTTAGCAGATTTTTGTACATATTCCAATAGCACTGTTTTCAAATTATAGTAAATTGGATAGATATAAACACATGTGAAAAACTTCCCTAAGCTGTACTTATAAGGAATTCACCTTTTGGATCAGTACTCATCTTTGTGAAACTGACCATACAAATGATCTGGTTCCAGAACGATTCAAACTGTAGTAAATATTAAAGAAAATTATCATGTTAGAATCATTATGGTTTGTTGTCTATTTAAGGCAATTGCTGCAATTGTTCCAGCGATTTCTATTTTGGGAGGGGGTGGGAGTGACTGGGAAATGTTCTTAAGCATATGACTCCTATCATAATTTTGCCTGCATGGATTCCTTAAGGGGGGTTTTAGGTAAGAAGATGGTGTTGGACACAAGAAACTATAGTAGAAACCAATGGTCCAAATTTCTAAGTCTGGAAGACCTGGACCATGATAATACAGAAGATATTTGCCCCTCTTCTTTGTCAGCAACATGAAGTAATCTACCTTCACTGCAACTGATTATCCCTTCCCATTTCTTGTGCTTACTCTTATGCCATTAGTCTTAATGACAACTTCCCAGTCATAGTTTTATAGGATTGCTGTCAAAATTAGCTCAATATTATTCTAAATAATCACTTTTATCATCAGCATATCTTCTACTATCCACATGGGCTTATCTTTAGAGCTAGTTTATAGAGAAATGAATTATATTTAGGATGAAATGAAATAGAGAAAAAACATATAGATAAGAAGGCATGAAATTATAAAAAGGAAATGGGGAGAAAGGAAGAAAGGAAAGGAGGAAGTGGAGGAGGGAGGAAGGGAGAGATAGAGACAGAGACAGACACACAGAGAGAAAGACTGAGACAGAGACAGAAAGAGATAAAGAAAGAGAGAGGAAGGGAAGGAGGGAGGGAGGACAGAGATTCAGATAGAATCCTTGGAAAGCATGAGCAGGAGCTTTTAAATGAAAATGTAAAATATAAATGTATATCCTCCACTCCTCTGTCAAATTAATCTTCTTATAAAGTATCTGTCTGACTATGTCACATCCCCCACCCCTACTTTGATTTCAGTGGCTCCCTATTACCTCAAGAATCAAATGTCAAAGAGATTTTAAAGCCCTTCATAACCTGGTCCCTTCCTATATAATTTAATAATGTAATTCCTACTATGTAGTTTGTGATCCAGTAACACTGATTTCCTTGATGTCCCTTGCATACCTCTAAGTTTTTTCTCCTTATTCCCAGAATTTTCACAGGCTATTCCCCCATGATTGGAACTCTGTTCTTATCTTACCTCTTGGTTTCCCTTCCTCCTTTCTAGTCTCAGTCATTGCCCCAACTTAAGAAAATTTTCCAATTCTTCTTTAATCTTATTGTCTTCTCCCTTGAAATTATCGACAATTTAACTCACATATAATTTGTTTGTACATAGTTGTGCATACATTGTATATCTTATTAGACTGTAAGCAGGGACTTTTTTTTTACATTTTATTGTATCTCCAACATTTGGCTCAGTGCCTAGAACATAGTAGCAGGTTAACACTTGGTGACTCGACTTGAACACATATTTATTGCATGTTTGCTACATGCCCAGTAATGTGTTCATTTCTGGGGAAACAAAATAAAAGAAAGGCAGCAGTACCTACTTTTAAGGAGTTTACATTCTAAGAAGAGGATAACACTTATAGAGGAATGGGGACACTAAGGGTATATTTTAGTGGTAATTGCAGTTTTGATTGGATTGGCTTCAGAACTGCAAAAGGAGGGTGAGGAATATGCACTCTGTGGCAAAGTTGTTGATGGAAAGACGGCTGGACTCCATGGCAGAAGCTAGCTTAAGTAGAGTGGGACACATGAGACACTGATCAGTTCAGATAGTAGGGCCCCATGATGTGAGTTCCAAAGCTTAAAGGATTAAATCTTCTAGGGCATAGTTTGTGGTCCAGAGAGCAAGGGGAATGGTGAAAAGATGGAGTAAAGGGCAGCATGATTGGATGTATTGTTTGAGATGAGTTTTATACTATCTTAACATATTGAAATTATGGCTTACTTTTTTTTCTTATGAATTTACAGAAAAGGAAAAAAAATACAGATGCGTAGAGCATAAGCATCTGAATTAGCCTTACTTCCTTTTCAATCCAATTTTAAAAGCATTTATTAAGGATCTATATGTGGTCTATATCTTGACGAAAGTTAAGAACGTTAAGGAAGTATAAAACATGATCTTTGTTCTCAAGGAGCTTGCTACTCTTTAGGAACTCAAGATTCTCACATATGAAAAAGAAAAAAGTACATTATATGTTAGATTGCAAAAAATATGGGATAATAACATCTAACAATATTATAACAATAGAATATGTATGTACACACACACAAATATATATGTTGCCTAATATATGCCAGACAGTATCTAAATACTTTACAATTATTATCTCATTTGATCTTCACAACAACCTTGAGAGGTAAGTGTTATTATTATCCTCATTTTACATTTGACAATCAGCACCACTTAGTAAGGTCACTCAAGTTAGGTTATTTAGGATCATGCAGTAAGGATCTAAGACTAGATTTGTACCCATGTTTTCTCAACTCTAGGTCTAGTGCTCTATCCATTGTGCCACCTAACTGTCCCAGTTACAGAAATACATAGAATTCCAGGATTTCAAAGTTGGAATAAAACTCAGAGATGATCTCCTACATGAACAAGAATTTCCTTTGTAATATGATCTCCCTTTCTGCAAGAAATCTTTCCAAATTTTCCTTTAATAGTAGTGCCTTCCATTGATTACTTTAAATGTTGCTTGCTCATCATTATTGTTTCCTCTACTAGACCATGCGATCTTTGAAAGCATGGATCATCTTTTATTTTCAGCACTTAGCACAATACTTGGCACATAATAGGTATTAAAAAAAACTTGTTGACTGGCAATTATTATAATAGTGCTTTAATTATTGTAAGATATGCCTACCTGGCAACAGTCCTATGGAGGAGGTAATCCAAATATTATTAGTTCCATTTTACAGATGAAGACACTTTAACTCTTAAAGCTTTAATGACTTGTCAATAATTATATAGCTTACATGTTTCAGATGCAGAATTTGAATGCATGTCACTTAACTTCAGATTCAGAAAATTATTATCCTGAAGCTTTTAGTCCACTTTTAGAAAGCCCTAATTTCTAGGAAGTCTTCCTTTGTATCAAGTTCAAATGTACTTCTAACAGTAATGCTGCTCCTAGTACTATCTATCAGAGCAAAGGAAAACATGTTTTATAGTCTAGTAATTATAATAGCTAGTCCTTCAAATACTTGGACATGGATAGAATGTTACAAATAATATAGGTCTTTGATTAAGAAAAAAATCTTAATAATTTACTCTCAACTGTGGGTGGCATTCGTTCCCTAATTACTTTGTGTTTATTTTATATTTATTCTGCTTATACTTTTACATGTTCTACCCCAAATTAGAAGGTAAGCTCTGAGACAATAGGGATTGTTTCAATCATTAACTTTGTATCTTCAGCTCCGAGTACAGCATCTGGCAAAGGCTAGGCCCTGAATTAATGCTTGTTGGTATATTGATCAACTTAAGAGTGAAAAATCAAGATAAATGGGATACAAAGAGATCATAAAAGAGAGAAAAGGACCCACATGTGCAATAATTTTTGAAGTAGCTCTTTCTGTAATGGCAAAGAACTGAAAATTGAGTGGATGCCCATCAATTGTGGAATGACTGAATAAGGTATATGATATATAAATGAAATGAAATATTGTTGTTTTATAAAAATGATGAGCAGGCTGATTTCAGAAAAGCCTAGAAAGACTTTATATGAACTGATGCTGAGTGAAGTAAACATAAGCAAGAGAACATTGTGCACAGTAACAGGATTATATGATGATCAACTGTGATGGACTAGATTCTTTTCAACAATGAGGTTATTCAAGGCAACTACAATAGTCTTGTGCTGGAAAGTGCCATTCACACCCAGAAAGAGAACCATGGAGAGTGAACGTGGATCAAAGCATATTATTTTTACCTTATTTGTTATTGTTTGCTTGTTTTTTTTTTTCCTTTCTCATGGTTTTCCCCCTTTTGATACGATTTTTCTTATACAGCACGATGAATATGGAAATATGTTTAGAAGAATTGTACATGTTTAACCTATACCTGACTACTTGCTGTCGTGGGGTTGGAGGATATGGAGAGAGGAGAAAAATTTGGAACACAGAGTTTTGCAAAGGTGAATGTTGGAAACTGTCTTTGTATGTATTTGGAAAAATAAAATACTATTAAAAAATAGAATATATAGTGATATAATGATTAGAATTACTGAGTGTCTAAGGTATAGAAGAGTGAGGAATATAGTTACAGGGCAAAAGCAGGATAAAGGAGTGTGAGAAAGAAAACTTCTCAGAGCATGAGAGAAAGAAGAAAGGAAAAAAGGCTGTCAAAAGGGGCAAAGAGTAATTTCTATCAACTTCTCTTAAAAACTGCTTTGGGGATTATTATCATGTAGAACAATCGATTTCTCTGCCATAGCCCTGTTCAACTGCCTGCAGTTTTGTTCTTGCTCACATTCTCCAACAGAAACACTAAAAAGATTTAATCTTCCCTTTTCTAGTTACTTTTATTACCTCCTCCTAAGGCTATATAGGTCTTCACTGGGCCCAAATCAAATAGGCCTAAATGGACTAAATAAGATCAGAATCTTCATATGTTCCCCTCAAGCTTCCATGTACAGAGGGGAAGTGTTCTGGAATGTAGCCATTGTGAAAAGTGATGGGACCAACATAGAGATGTCAACTGATTCTCTTACCATGTTGGGGATGAAAAATGACTTTAATTCTACATACACACCATCATTTGTTGAATTTTTCTCTAAATAATAATTATAATAAAGTGTTATGTGAAAAAGGTGATTAGCAGGTATTAATTTTATACTGTCATAGGTATTTTCTGAAGGAGGCAGAATACAAACAATAACTAGAAAAAATTACATATGCCCTAACAAATAAAAACATCCTTGAAATTCATTCATCCAGATGTCTGCCTTTTTATTACTATGTAACCAAATTCACTGTAATGTCTTCTTCTTTGTAAAACAAAGAAAGAAGAGATTCCTAAATATACTCTCAGCAATACCTTTAACTCAAATATGAAAGCATTGTTATCCTCAGGATGATATAAAAGCAGAGAAAAAAAAGATTTGTCTTGGTTAATAGTTTTGGGTAATGTTTGGGAGCCCCCAAATCAAAGAGAAGTTGACAGTGGTAGGCCTTGTAGCTATTTTGTCAAATTGGAAAAGATAGATGATTAAAGTATGCTAGGACTGCAATTCTGTATTTCAGAATCTGGAACATTCCAATTTGTTTCAGCAACTAATGTCTTTTCATAATGTTTTTTATAATTTTATTTTTCAAGTAGTACTTTAAAAAATATGTCCCTCCTATTATCTCCTTCTAAACAAACAAATTAAGAACTAATAAGCAAAAAATATTTCTCTTAATATATAGCTTTATAAGACAGTAAAGTAAATCCCTGTGTTAGCATTGTCCAAAGATGTGTGGATCTTTCTGCATTTTAAATTCACCATTCTTCTGTTACAAGCTGAGTGGCAAGTTTCATTTTCTTTCTTTTTGAATTGTGATTTATCATCATGTTAAATTTAATTCTAAAGTTTTTCAAAGTTGCCTTTTCTTTATAGGTTCTGAATCACTTTGTTCTATATCAGTTCATAAAGGTCTTATAGTATTCTTTGAAACTGTTCATTTCATCATTTTATGGCAAAATAATATCCCATCATATTTATCTACCACAATTTTTTAGCCATTGCCCAACAGGATGCCCTCTTAGTTTCCGATATTAATAACCTCTCTAATATTTGTCATTAATGGCTTTTCTACAGTAGTAATCAGCAGTCATTCAAAAGGAATGTGTCCTACTAAGTCATAGACTCTCAGAATAAAAATGAACCTTGAAGTTCAACATTATCTTTACATAAATTTCCAATACAATGTCCCTAAAAGATGCTAATTTTACCCCTACTTCATGGTCTCTAATGATGGGAATGAGTGGATGGAGTTTCACTGCCTTCCTAAGCAGTATTTCCATTTTTTGATAGCCTTTTAGGAAAATGTCCCTTACATTAAGCCTAAATTGAACTCTCTTTACTTTATTTCATTGTTCTATCACTGGATCCAACCAGGAAAAGTTTAATTTTTCCAGAGAGATTGACCAGAAAGCTAATAAGCAAATACTAACTGTGCTAGGCATTTGTACTAAGTGCTGAGGTTATAAAAGAAAGGCAAAACCAATTACTATTCTCAAAGAGCTCATGTGTGAATAGGAAATACAATGTTCAAAAATAAATGTATATGCTGTGTGGATATGAATATCAACATATATATACATATACATATATATACACACTATATAAAAGCTATAAAGCTAAGGAGATATTGAGATATTGATAGTTACATATATATATATATATACACATATATATGTGTGTATATGTGTGTATGTATATTTGTAAGAGACAGAGACAGAGACAGAGAAGAGACTCAGAACAGAGAGACAGAGGGACAGAGAGAGACAAAGAGAGACAGAAATAGCCATACAGAAACAAAAATAGAGACAGAAAATGGAACATAATTTCAGTGGTTAGGAATGATTAGAAAGACCTCCTTCAATAGGTAAGATTTGAGCTAAATCTTGAAGGAAGCCAGGAAATTCAGGAGATATAAAACAAAGAGGGAGAGCATTCCAGGCATGGAAGACATCGTCTTGTTCTTCTCTTAGCCAAGCATTCCAAGATTTCTCTCAGGTTCCTTTCATAGCGTGTTTTTAGTTGTCTTGCTATTAAGGCTGTTCCTCCTCTGGAGGGCACTGACAATTCAACCTAGTCATCTAAATGAAGTCTAAGTCAGGTACACCAAGAAAAGAACCACTCTGATCTTAAACCTTTATTCTTTCAGTTAAAATGGGCCCCTGTTCTTCTACTATATTGATGTCTGGAATGATATGGAATAAGCTATTATCGACATCTACCAGGAAAGGATGTGTTTAAATATTTTCAGAATTATGTGTGTGGTTGTGTGCTTGCTGCCTACATCTTTCTCCTCACTTTCAGGAAAAGAGAAATGCATCCAGGACCATAGTAGCTTTCAAAGGCATTGCCATAAGGAAAACAGAGAAGCTATAAAGAACCATCTTATTTGTTTTTTTTTTTCATTAAAAAACAAAAACAAAAAACAATGTTTAAAGCTTAAAGTTCTGTAGTGGTTTTTTAATATATAATTCATATTTTTTCAATCAAAACTTCTGTCACTTCTTTACCCCCATTTTAATCAGAGCACAGATATAATGGTAAATATATTATGAAAAGATGCAGCTAGATATAAAGCAAAAAGTGATATATCTCTACTCCATGGTAGAATAAATTTAGAGTTTGTTCATGTAAGTACTGGACATTTCAATTTCTGTAATTACATATAATATATATGTATATATACATATTCTTACATACACATATATATAATGAATTAAGCTATATAATTTGCCTTTGTATTTAATAAAATTAAGCAAATAATGATGTAGACAAATCTAACATGTAGATTCAATCAGAAGCAAAGAATAATAAAAAATAGTTATTTTTTACTTCCAAAAGATTGAGGAATCTTACCCATATATGATGGTTCTCTAATGTTTAGGCAATTATTCAATGCATTCATTGTCCTATATCATCTTATACTAAAAACAACTGATTTAAAAAGGCAGCAAGGGGCTTAAAGATGACAAAAACACATTATATACATTATATATATATATATATATATATATATATATATATATATATATATATATACACATACACATTATATTAGGAGTTATTATGAAAAAATGTCCTATACCTTAAAATATAGGCATCCCAATTGACTTCAGAATATCAATAACTTCATATAAATATATGGTTAGAAAAATAGGAGACTAGGATCTGGTGGTTGTTTTTTTTTTTAGTATATAAGAAAAGGAGTTTGTTTATGGCACCTAGCAAGCAGTGGCATCCCAGTCAGGGAATCTCTGAGCAATTGAGCAAGCCCTATGGGGTGAGAACCATATCTAAAGCCATCAGAAAAATATGCCATTTCCCAGAGAATCGCCTAAGTGGGTGTTTAATAAGCTGATCACTATGTCAGAAGCACAAAACATGTAGAAGAAACACTTGTAGATTACAAGGTGAGGTTTATGGGGGAAATGTCAACATGAAGAGCATTTCTATGGGGTACATATTTGCTTCTATGGGAAGGACATTAAATTGGCTGTTTGACATGGTAGCTAGCTGAATGCAGCTGTTTAGATATTTGTTGGGTCTGCCATAGGATTTTTCATTAAAAATACATGGTTAACAGTAGCCAACCTGATTTGCATGTATGTGTTTCTGATTTGTTCACTGCTATTCCTCCTGTCTCCTACATCTTAATCACATCCAGGCACCCGCCCCATTACATTACCAGAAGGGAAGTGATGGACATCCTTTGACTCTCTTCATGACCCCCTGATAATCCTGTTTCACACACAGGCTCCCTGCTGTATGAAACACAAAAGCTGCCACTGTAGTTCTTTACTTCCAGTCGATATTCTGACAGACTTGATCTAGCAAATTAGTATGCTGTGGTAGGGGCACGACAAAAGACCCTTTTGACACACTCTGAATCAATACCAAGGCCAACAGAGAGCCATTTCACCGTAGTTCTGTTATTTTTCCCCTTTTGATGACCCTTTGCTTTTTTTTTTTCAGCTTATGTGACCTTGTCAGATTTAAAAACATAATGTTAGAAAAGTCGTCCCTGTACATACACACATAGGCACCTACAAATCTGAAGATGCAGAAATTTGGAATAAAAAATGTAAAGGAGAATTGTAGCTAAATAAAGAGAGCTATAAATGTCATGTACAAATTATTTCCTATTTTTCAAAAATAAAATCAAACCACCAAAATATACAAAAAAACTTGTCTCAAATGTCAGTATACATTAGTGAAGATGGCCTAATTTAGTGAAACTAACCCACACATTATGTCCCCCTGGATACTCCTACTTTTTGAATTCTAAAGCTTTCTGGAATGAAAAGAAATTTCATGTCATCAGAGTTTCCATTAGATTGTTATCCATCTAGGTCATTTGTTGTTGCCATTGCTATGTCTTATAAATGTGAGAATACAATTTTTCATCCTGAAGTTAAATTCTTAAATTACTTTTCTACCAATATGAAAACATATTCCAAATAGTGACACATGAAGAAATAAAAATAACAATAAATAAGAACACTACTTACTTCCAATTCATTATCACAACTGAACATGACAATGCTAGCTTTTTGTTCAATAAACCACATCTTTTGGGTATGAGAAAAATGAAATATGCTCTCGTTTACTAATCTAGTTTCTTCTTTTTCTCCTTAAATACACTTATGTAAATATTACCAACAGCACAGCCAACTTCTTCCTTGTTTAAGAGAATATATTTGAAATGTTTGTCTTTAGAAAAAGTAGTTAAATATTGATTCTAAATGTTGATCCTCTCTTACGCATATTTAATGTATAATTACATCAAAGATACATAGATGTTAGAACCTTGCTTCATTATCATCCTGAAGGTATAATTATGCATATTATAAAGACCAGTTCAGCTCATTTATATGCTTTTATTCATCCCTCATGCACAAAATAGGCAATCTGTGCTCTGAAAAGGAATTGTGTACTGAAATCCTATATATTGTCTCCTTTTCATTTTGCAACCAAAAAACACAGACACAAACAAAACACCTGAAAACATTTTCCAGGGCCTAATCTATGAGCCTGAAGTAGTCCAGACCAAATAAAAGTTAAGTCAACAAAATCATAGACATTCTCAGTCTTTGAAAATACTTTACCTTGGCTCATAAAGAAACTTTCTCTTAAAACACAGGTGTGCCAATTACTCCTAGTGTTTGCCATGGAGTATGTACACCACCTCTGTGGCACTCCATCATTTTCAAACACATAAACCTTGTTCTCTCAAATAAAACAACTCTATAGACACAAGGGATAAAGCACACTACATCAGAAATGCAGACTACTTCAGACAACTCATCTTAGAAATGGAGCAAAATTACCCTATTTCCCCCCCAATTCCCAATTCATCTTTTTCAGTGTAAGATTATTCTGAGTTCATACTGTTGTTGAACATTATAGTTTGGGAATAGTTTGCATTCTTTCCGTTTTCATTTTTCATCAACAAATTTATGAACCACTGATTCATGCCTCAGCACAAACTGGGTATGTATTTTCATAGCACAAGATAAAATTGTTAACACTAATCATATAAAATTTATAATTCTATGTCAGATATTACATCTAGAGAAAATAGATTTTTCCTCAAAGATATTTTTTATTTCCATCTCACAATTCAATTAAGTTACTATAAAAATGAATATAAAGTTATCTCAGGAAGAAGTCCAGAAAAGACCATTAGAGTAAAGAAAAAGTACCTGTTTATAGTAGGATAAGAATTTTCAGAATATATATGGATATGCACAAATGTTTTCAAATATGCTACATATTTTGAACCATTAGTTTGATGAATTTATAGAAGTAAGAAAGGTTTTCTCCTTCCCAGAATAACTGATAGGGCATATGATACTGGACGTGGAGACCCAGTTCTATTGTTTTCTCTCCCCACTAAAATCTTTGGAAGTCTAGACCATAAATTAGCATTAGTCAGCATAGTATAATAGATAAAGTGTTGGGTTTTTCAGTCAGGAAGACCTGGATTCAAATTCTACTTCGGATACTTAGCTTTGTGACTTTAGCCAAATCACTTCGGAGTTTGAGTTTCAGTTTCTGTAAAATTTAGTGATATATTTTAATAGTCTTGAAGAATCCTTCCAGCTTAAATGTATGATTCTATGAAGGCACTGAAGATTTTTATTAGTGGATAATGATGGTGGAACTGGGGGACATTATTAGAAGGTCCTCTCCCTTCACCCATTTTTTCCTCCAGCGATTCCATAGCAATCTCAGAATATAAAAGATGAAAAATGGCCCTAAAAATTCAGCTACACAAATATCCTCACAGTATCCTCTTTGTGGAGCAATTTTCTAAAACATACCTATTGTGGTTACAGAAGTGATATACTCAGCTCACACTAATACAACCTCAAGGAAATAGTTTTCTTTAGTAAATTTAGCTAAATAAATAGAATGCTTAATACACTCAAAAAAACAGGCTTTTGGAATTTTATTAACTTCTGCATTGCTACTCCCACTCTCACTTAGGTTTCCCAATCTACTCATAGTAGTCATGATTTCTGAAGCTGGGTAGGCCATTATCTTACCTATTAGATAGAATATCCTCTTCCTCCCTGAACAGAAATGATGATATCATTAAATCATAGCTCATTATCTGGGTTGGATGACTTTTTTCTATTCATTTGTTCATTCACCTATTCATCAAATATTTTATATATGTAATATGTATGATATCTTTTCATAAAATAGTAAAGATAGGAAAAGGGAAAATAAGTTTTAGAGCTTTCAGAAAGCCTAGAGTGAGACTCAGTGAAACTACTTCATTCCAAAAACATTCACTGATGGAACTGGAAGGAGGACAAATATATGTAAAGTGAAACATATCCGCCAGCCTTTCCTTAGCAGTTTACTATCATTAATTATAATTGCCTATCAATTTTGTGCCACTATAAAAGGAATATTAGAATTATACCAAGAAGAAGTAGAGATAACATTTAAAAAGGTGAAATCAAAATAAAAAATGTCTAGACATGATATATCTATATCTATATCTATATCTATACCTATATCTATATATACATGATATGTAGAGAGGGTCCTAATGGAGATGATACCCTTGGGAATAGCATTTGTGTCATTGGGTAAGACATAATTGGGAGGTCATATTTCTGGTTGAGTAGAGAAAATCATGATTTTAGTAACTTGAAAAAGAAACTAAGACTCCAATAACTGTTTAATAGCATCTTTTTGCATTTTTGCTAAATATTTGTGACAGTGGACTATAGCTGTACCCATTTGTCTTCACTGAAAATTTAAGAGGAATACTGGGAAGTTCCTGAAAAATAAATCTCTACAAAAAAGACAGTGGAAAATAAAGAATTGCATTATATTTATGTTGTTGTTAATAATTAAAGGATTGCATTTGTCTTAGTATAATATGAAATAGCCTTGGTGGCTTTTTTTTTTGGCAAGGACTGATTCACAAATATGAAGGAATCATTTAACAATAGTCTTGGTCATACATCCTGAAGAAACCATATACCTGTAAATTCATCTAGGCAAAGGGATCCATTACCCTCATGAATGATGTCCTATACAATGTCAAATGGGAAGGAAAATGTTCTATGAATAGTAGTGTGCTTGTATACCACTTTTTGTGGATTGTACAGTATTGATTAAATCATACCCCCAAATCCTACACAATCTTCTCAGAGAAATCTATAATTGCATAAAAAGAACTGGAAAAGGTGGATGAAGAATACATGTTATACAAATTGCGATATAGAATTGGATGGGAAGTCCTTTGTGTTAGTACCAGTACATATAATTTAAATAGGTATGGCAAATAGACAGTAAGCTTGGCCTAAAACTGAATAACAGGAAATGAGTGGTTTGAATTACACTTGGAAAATTGAACAGTGCCTCTAATAATTCCATAGTTCCTAGACTAAAAGAGCCATATTTTTAATTCTAGAAACCTCTCTCCCTCCCTCCCTCCCTCCCTCCCTCCCTCCCTCCCTCCCCCCTCCTTTCCTCCCTCCCTCCTCCCCCCCCCCTCTCTCTCTCTCTCTGTCTCTCTCTCTCTCTCTGTCTCTCTCTCTCTCTCTCTCTCTCTCTCTCTCTCTCTCTCTCTCTCTCTCTCTCTCTCTCTTCCTGTCTATCTGTAAAGTTAGCTAGTTATATTACATTAAGGTTTGCAAAATACTTATATATTGTCTCATTTGATCCTCCTCCAAGTCACTTTGTGAAGTAAATGTATTTCCAACCACATTTTACAGATAAGGAAACTAAAATTGAGAGAGGTTAAATGATTTGATTTGCCTAGCTAGTCAATATCTCAGGTAGAATTCAAACTTTTTCTCTGATGACAAGTCCAATACCCTATCCATTATTCTATGATATGTCTACTATACCCATCATACACAGAATTCTTTTGTAATGCTACCTGACTGTAAATCATAAAATACCATGATGCCAGAAGAATCAACATTTAAAATGACCAAAAGAATAATGGAAAGATGCAAGCAAGTTATAAATAGTGATGTATCGTATGTAATAAAATTTTTGTAGCTAGGATTCATGTAGTGCTTTAAGGTTTGCACAGTGCTTTACAAAAATTATTTAATCTAATCCTTATAATGATCCTGGGAGGTAGGTGCTATAAGTATCCTGATTTTGTAGATGAGGCAACTGAGGCACAAAGAAGTTAAGTAATTTTCCTCCATCTACTTAGTGTCTGAGGCACAATTAAAACTTTTTTTAATATTTGTTTTTTTACATTTCAAAGTCCAACATTATCCATTACTCCAAGATATATCTGCTATACAATATACTCATGGTATTCTTATAATGATTCAACCTTTTTGCAAATCATGAAATATTACAATGTGAAAAGAATAAAAATTCAAGGTAACTTAAATGGTAATGGAAAGAAGTAACCAAAAGCATAATGTTAAGATGCATAGTGGGTATAAGTAGGTTAAGGTGCATCACCAATGATAACTATATAGTTTTCATAACATGAACAAGGACATGTAGTAGAGGAAAAGAAAGTGGATCCAGTCATACAGAAATAAGGTGTACAAATAAATGGACAAGGTTACTTTTGTACAAGTATATATAAAATATTAAAAAGAAGAAAAACGATGCCTACAGCATGTTGAGAAAATCAGGGTTTCTTAATTTTTGTGTGTATCATAGATTCCTTTTTATGTGAAGCAGCATGAGTGCCCCATGAAAGTCTGGCAAAATCTATAGAAACTATCTCAGAATGTGTTCAAATGCATACAACAAAAAAAAAAATCAGGAGATTACAATGAAAAGACTTAGGAGATAAATATAGTAAGAGTTTGGAGAGCCCTCTTCACATTGAAATTAATTAAAGGATCTAAGTCAAATTTAGCAGAGAATACAAATTGGGGGATGAGAAGAGCTATCTGCAAATATTTGAAGTCCCATAATGATCATAATGATGTTTCATTGTAGTTCAGAGGTAACCCTGGGCTCTTAGAGATTATGACAATAAAATGTAAGATCTTATAGGTTCTATCATTCTAGAAAATTTTCAATTAAGGTCATTGTAGCAGATTATGTTTTACAATGGCTATATAAGTTAAATACAGAGATAATGCTGTGCTTATTGTTTGTTGTCTATACATATACACAGACATACATATCTGTGTATGTGTGTGTGTGTATAGAATTTGATTTGAGAGAAAAATATTTTCCTAAAAATTCTTTTAACAGATTGTCTCCCAGACACATTTGGGAATATAATATAAACACCTTATAAAATTTAATAATACATTTATCTTTGACTAGGAAACTTCTGGTTACAAATATCAAATGAAATATTAAACAGCAAGACGTTTTCTAAGATTGTTCAACACTGTCACAGAAAATGTCTGATGAAGGACACAAAATAAAAGATAAATAACCTAGGGATGATGAGGTTCTCTAGATGCTCCCATCAATGAATGTTATTATGCTGATCACATCAAACCCTAGAATATTTTTTTAATTTAATTTTTATTTTATTTTATAATTATAACTTTTTTTGACAGTACATATGCATGGGTAATTTTTTATAACATTATCCCTTGCACTTACTTCTGTTCAGATTTTTTCCCTTCCTCCCCCAATCCCCTCCCCCAGATGGCAGGCAGTCTTATACATGTTAAATATGTTACAATATATTCTAGATACAATATATGTGTGTAGAACAGAATTTCTTGTTGCACAGGAAGAATTGGATTCAGAAGGTAGAAATAACAGTTTACACTCATTTCCCAGTGTTCCTTTTCTGGATGTAGCTGATTCTGTCCATCATTGATCAATTGGAATTGGATTAGCTCTTCTCTATGTTGAAGAAATCCACTTCCATCAGCATACATCCTCGTACAGTATCATTGTTGAAGTGTATAATGATCTTCTGGTTCTGCTCATTTCACTCAGCATCAGTTGATGTAAGTCTCTCCAAGCCTCTCTGTATTTCTCCTGTTGGTCATTTCTTATAGAACAATAATATTCCATAACATTCATATACCATAATTTACCCAACCATTCTCCAATTGATGGACATCCATTCATCTTCCAGCTTCTAGCCACTATGAAAAGGGCTGCCACAAACATTTTGGCACATACAGGTCCCTTTCCCTTCTTTAGTATTTCCTTGGGATATAAGCCCAGTAGTAGTATGGCTGGGTCAAAGGGTATGCACATTTTGATAACTTTTGGGGCATAATTCCAGATTGCTCTCCAGAATGGTTGGATTCTTTCACAACTCCACCAACAATGCATCAGTCTCCCAGTTTTCCCACAGCCCCTCCAACATTCATCGTTATTTGTTCCTGTCATCTTAGCCAATCTGACAGGTGTGTAATGATATCTCAGAGTTGTCTTAATTTGCATTTCTCTGATCAATAGTGATTTGGAACACTCTTTCATATGAGTGGAAATAGTTTTAATTTCATCATCTGAAAATTGTCTGTTCATATCCTTTGACCATTTATCAATTGGAGAATGGCTTGATTTCTTATAAATTAAAGTCAATTCTCTGTATATTTTGGAGATGAGGCCTTTATCAGAACCTTTAACTGTAAAAATGTTTTCCCAATTTGTTACTTCCCTTCTAATCTTGTTTTCATTAGTTTTGTTTGTGCAGAAACTTTTTAATTTGGTGTAATCAAAATTTTCTATTTTGTGATCAATAATGGTCTCTAGTTCTCCCTTGGACACAAACTCCTTCCTCCTCCACAAGTCTGAGAGGTAAACCATCCTCTGTTCCTCCAATTTATTTATGATTTCGTTCTTTATGCCTAAATTTTGGACCCATTTTGATCTAATCTTAGTATGTGGTGTTAAATGTGGGTCCATGCCTAGTTTCTGCCATACTAATTTCCAGTTTTCCCAGCAGTTTTTGTCATATAATGAATTCTTATCCCAAAATTTGGGATCTTTGGGTTTGTCAAACACTAGATTGCTATTTTTATTCACTATCTTGCCCTGTGAACCTAACCTACGCCACTGATCAACTAGTCTATTTCTTAGCCAATACCAAATGGTTTTGGTAACTGTTGCTCTATAATATAGTTCTAGATCAGGTACAGATAGACCACCTTCACTTAATTTTTTTTCATCACTTCCCTTGAAATTCTCGACCTTTTGTTGTTCTATATGAATTCTGTTGTTATTTTTTCTAGGTTATTAAAATAGTTTCTTGGAAGTCTGATTGGTATAGCACTAAATAAATAGATTAGTTTAGGGAGTATTGTCATCTTAATTATATTCGCTCGGCCTATCCAAGAGCACTGAATGTCTTTCCAATTATTTAAATCTGACTTTATTTTTGTGGCAAGTGTTTTGTAATTTTGCTCATATAATTCCTGACTCTCCTTTGGTAGATATATTCCCAAATATTTTATACTATCGACTGTTATTTTGAATGGAATTTCTCTTTGTATCTCTTGCTGTTGGATTGTGTTGTAATGTATAAAAATGCTGAGGATTTATGTGGATTTATTTTGTATCCTGCAACTTTGCTAAAATTCTGAATTATTTCTAATTTTTTTTAAAGATTATTTTTCCCTCAGACTGTATTTACCGGAGCTGCTATTGGGCCTCTACATTGTGATTAATTTGGAAGCCTTGATAATTTCCATTTCAGAGCTAGGCTGTTGTGTCTCTCTTAGAAAGTCTGGCATTCCATTCTCACTACCCATCTCTTTCTGTGAGTTCACTATTTTTATAATGAATTTAATGAATGCATCCAACTGGCTTCACTCACTATAGACCAGAAATCCTAACTTTAAGTTTTCCTCCAGCCTTAGCATCTCTAGTAGCAAGAATTACAAGTATATACAGGTATGTACAGGCAAAAGCCCCAGAACATTAGAAAACCTTCTAAATATGATCCATACTCACTTAAAGATGTTTAGTCTATCTATCAAAAAAGGAAAAGAATGAAGAATGTATATTGTCTGTATTATGATAAGCAATTGAATGGATGTCTGATACATCAGAACATGTACCTTAGATAATGCAGATAATGGAAAGAAAGTCTCAGAATGGAATAGGAGCAGAGTGTACTGGATTGCATTTAGGAACTTGTAAAGTATTTTTAATAACCTTAAGCTTGTAACAAATACAAAGGACTATTTTTATCCCCATGTTGATGCTGCAAGACTGAAAAGCACAGACTACCAGAAGAAAACAAATTGCAGATATGCTATAATATATTCTAATGAAGAATTGTATAGGAGAATTGGGCAAAAGTAGGAAATGTCTATCTTTGGATCCCGACCCTCAGCCAACTTCTACCCCTTTTATTTTCTTTTTAACTCTTTGTCTAAATTTCCCCTTTGCCATTATAGAATTTTGCCTTGTTATTATAGTTATTCATGTTCATGTTTTGTGCCCCTGGGTAGGCTGCAGGATGCTTGGGGGCAGCAATTTCATCTTTCTCTCCTTATTCCTAGCCTAGCAAACTGCACTAGAGTAAGTACATAATATATATTTTCTGAATTGAATTGAGTGGAATTATTGCTATCACTGTTTTTGATTGAAAGGCATAGAGATCCAAATCTTTACCTCTTGGGAAACTGTTGTCATTTTCTTCAAATGGGATTAAAAACGGGTAGTCATTTTGTTTTGTTTTGCCTTCATAATACTCCTCAATTTTGTCTTACTTTTATATACTCTCAGTACTTATTTTATCTAGGAAGAAAAATAAGGTATTTTATACATACATATATATATATATATATGTATATATATATATATATATATATATATATATATATATATATATATATATATATATATATATATATAAAGATTTTTCCGAGAGTTGGTGATGAATGTGGTGATTTTTGTCTTGTCTTGGTGTAAATTTTCTAAGGGATAAAAGATTTTGAAGATGTTTGTCTTTACACTCTGATGGGATTGTGAATTTATCAATGTGGATGGATAGATAGGTACAGTTTGTTCATACAGTTTACTCCAATCCAATAAACATTTATTGTGTAAGGCACTGTATGAGGCACTGTAGATAGAAAGAAAATTAAAACAGGATTAAAAACCACAACTTTTAATCCTGTACATATCTTTTCCATATCCTTCCAACAATCCTGAAAAGAGGGGTCTCCCCCAATGTGTCTGCCTTAAGAGCTCTTTAGACTATGTGAATACCAATAGAGTGCAAGGATCACCCTTTGTTCTTGCTACACCAAAGGAGAAAAACCCAAACCTGTTTTCTCTAATCAAATCACCAGCATGACTTGATAGTCAAACTGCAGAACTGCATTTTGTAGATTGACATTTTGCCATATTCAACTCTTGTGGAATTAGCTATTTTTTTATTACTGTCACAAAACATGGGTAAAAGAAACCTCTCAAATAGCTTTCTTGAAGTCAACCAGATATTCACAGGATAAGGAGGAAATAACTAGGAGGAGTCATACTCTCAAACTACCATCACACATAACAGTTATTCACTTGGCAAATATGTTTTGAATCTCTGCTTTATACAAAACACACATATTGTCTCTCAGTCTTTTAAAACTGTCCCTGAGTCTAGTAACTTCCTTGGTACTATTATTCTGAAGCTGCCTGCTACAGTTGGAAACAGATTTTCTTCTGTCTTTAAAATAGTTTGTGTCTCACTTTAAGTACATTTCTGTTCTTTAGTTCTTTATTGTTTTAAGATTGACTCTGTGATGAGTAGAGAACCCTCTGATCATAAGCTACTTGCTTAGATGAGGTAAATGAACTTGTCCAAGGGCTTTGGAAGTTATTTATAGTACAATGCTGGGAAAATCACTGAGCCCAATTCTTTGGAGAGTTTATTTCCATCAATTGAGAGAGAAGCTTATTCTTAAAGAGGAATTAATTGAACATGGGCTCTCTCTCTCTCTCTTTCTCTTAAATATTCAGTAAACTATAAGAAGGACTGGCAACTGAGGCACCCAAATCTGCCACTGTCTGTGTGACCTTGAACAAGTCATGTCACCTAAATTTCAGTTTCCTCTTTTATCACATGAGTGA
Source organism: Sminthopsis crassicaudata (assembly GCF_048593235.1). NCBI lineage: Eukaryota > Metazoa > Chordata > Mammalia > Dasyuromorphia > Dasyuridae > Sminthopsis > Sminthopsis crassicaudata. The sequence continues at coordinate 612,073,289 of NC_133617.1, read as the reverse complement.
GTTGACCAGACTTCAATAGTGACTCTTCAATTTTGTTCAAAAAAAAATTTACTCTTGACCAAATTGTTAGGTGAAGTTACCCTTTCTTTGACCATTTCCCCTTTGTAAAGGGCTTATCTCACCTTCAGATGCCAAGGTCCCTTATTCTCTTCCACCTTACATTTTCACTAAGATCTATTATCAGAAATGACTATAAGGAATACTAAAGTTTAAAAGAAAATATTTACTATCTTCTTATGGATACTTTAATTTTTACACAGGACAGAAACAAAGGAATTACAATTTGATGTTTCAGCTAATGTGTAATGTTCTTTTTAGGCTCATCCTGAAAAATGACAGGATCATTGATTTAGAAGGAATATCAAAGTTTGTCTAATCCATCAATCATCATTTCATCAGTAAGGTAACTGAGGCCCAAGGAGATTAAATGATCTAAGGTGATAAAGCAATTAAGTTACACTGACTTTGAAGTCAGTGTTCTTTTTCATATTCCAAATAGAAAATTTCAGTACTCCGTTGATTAATGTCTGCCTAGTAACTAAACACCGATTTTATTTTTGTGACTAACTTTACTATAATACAACCAGCTCTTATTTTTTATTTCTGGTTCTTTTCTTGAGATTTATGTGAAATATATTTTTTTTAAAAATGAATGTTGAGGCTGCTCAGGACTTACTGAGTCCTAATTCATTGCAAATAATATATGCTAAAATTATTGCATATTGGCTCTGTAGCTGAAGGAGGGCACTTTATGTGCTTCTATTTATTAACTGCCAAGGACACATTGTGTCCTTGATTTCCCCTTTAGTTAGAAAGTATGTTCTTCCTTTGTAAGCTACATTTGAAAGACAGAATAGAATAATAGAAAGAACTTTTGATCTGTAAAGAATACTAGATTTGGAGTAAGAAGACCTAAGCTGAAATCCCAGCGTTCAAAATAACCTTTTCCAAATCACTGAATCTTTCTTAGCTCCTGTTTCCTCATCTGTATGATGAGAAGGTTGAACTGCATGGATTCTAAAGTCCTTTCCAACTCTCAATATATGCTTTCATGGTCTCTTATCTCCTATTTTCTCCTATAGCATCTACCTATATAACTGTTTCTAAGGTGAAATGATTGCCATAGAATTTATTCTTTTGGGTGCTTTTTCTGCTATGTGGACCAAGCAACTGTATGAAAACATAAAGGTATTGGGATACCCTCACAGGGCAATGGCTGAGTCCAGAAAAACCCAATTGGTGTGTGCCGAGCAGAGTATGATCTAATTATACAATAAGTGCTCAATAAAACTATAGAATTGAATTGAACTTCCCTGAATGAAAATGCAACACAGAAATAAAAATTGTGCCCTATTTTTATGAGAAAAAATGAAAAAGTTTTTATCAGATGTTTACTATTTGCCAAACACTATGCAAAGCACCAGGTACACAAATACAAAGCTGAAAATAGTTGAAGGATTAACATTCTAATAAAGGGAGATAGAAAAGAGATTGGGAATAAAGGCCAGGGAAGGGTATTTTGGTTTAGAAAATTATAAATATGTTGAATGAAATAATAGGGAAATAGATGTCAATTATCAAGCAATATTGAATTAATTAAGATTCAGAGGTGAGAAGCAGAGTTGGGGATGGGATCAGGAACAGCATGGTGAGTATAGGTGCAGCAATGCAACTGCTAGAGAGTAAAATGAAGCTTTAAAGAGTGGGCCAATTAAGGTCCTTGCCAATTAGAACATTTTCACTAGTTGTCCTCTAGCCTTGGAATTTTCTTCTTCCTCATATTCATCTCCCTTGACCTTCATACATTCCTTCAAGCTCTAGGCTAAATCCTATTTTCTACATGTAGATTTTTCTAATCCCATTTAATGCCATGCCTTCCATCTTTTCATTATTTCCAACTTACCCTACATATAACTTCTGTGTATATAATTTTATATGTGTTGCCTTCTCTATTAAACTGAGTTTTTTATACTGAGCTATCTTTTAATTTTCTTTGCATCTCTGGTGCTTAGCAGAGTGCCTGGTACATGGTAGGCACTTAATAAATAAATGCTTGCTGACTGACTGACATTATGGGCATTATGGTGGCAAAAGTAAAACAATCCCGTCCTTCAGGGCATGGTTTCTGGTAAAGGAACAAGGTTGTTGAGAAAAAGGTAACTTATTCCATAGTACATTTCATGATTATATAAGGATCTAAAACTTCAAATGTTTCAGTGAATTGATTATAAATGAGTCACCCTAATGAGTGATTTAAATTAAGGAATTACCTATTCACAATGTGGACAGGATTCAGTAGCCTCCTGAGTTCACAATGTGGCAGAAAATTAAAATTCAGTGCAGCTAATGAATCTTCTGTGGTTTTTTAGTAATTCATATAAGTCTCTAGGCCTAGGCAGTGACATGATCTAGAGATCTCTGAAGGAAACATCTTGGATCTCTTCATTATGGATTGTGGACAAGTCATGTAGCATTCCTAAAATGGACTTTCAACCAGTGCTAAGACTCTGGGCTTCCTTCCAGGGAAAAAGCAGAGCACCACTAAGCACTTTTTTGCAGACATAAAATGTTAGGTCCACAAATATCAAGATAATGGAACATGTGAGTTGGAATGATGCATCTTTATATGCAAATACATTCTCACATTCTCTGTAACTCTAGCCATATATCACCAATGCAGAGGCACTGAAAATATTCACATTTTATTTCTATTTAATGTGACTAGGAATTCATTCATTTGTTCATTTATTTGTTCATTCAATAAACACTTACTGAGCGTCTTCTATTCAACAAAAAATTAAGTATCCACTCTGTGCAAAGCCCTGTGAGCCAGTTGGTATAGATACAGGGACAGCACTACCACAAATCCTTCTTTTACTGAGCTTGCAATCTAATGGAAGGGAGAACTAGAATTGTAACTAGCATTGGATAGTTGGTAATCCTTTGAATTCACCCATATTTCTGCACTTTGTGATAGTGTTTTTTTACCTATCCCATCACTGGTAGATGTGATAAATGTCTCAAATCCAACCAGTTCAGTAGGTGGCAATCATCAGTGCCCTCTCATACACACAATCACTGGGATCCCAACACTTTCAGTGCAGGATAGGATAGGTCAAAACTGACTCTGTGCTCCCTGGCACTCTTCTTGAGACACATAGAATTTTGAAAGATCTAGAAGGACAAATGCAAGGAGTGGCAGCAGAATAGATCTTAAAGTTCTGATATGGACCAGTTCCTCTGGTTCCTAGTGCAAAATAACTGAGGATTATATACTTAATGCCTCATTTCCCAAGAAGACACTCTGTGTTTATTGCTCTCTCTGAAACCTTACCTTATATATGGTCATCCCCAGTGTCCTATCTCCTAAATCTCCACATGGTAAGATGTTAGTCCTGCCTTGGATGGTAGCTGCCAAGCTGCTTGAAACCTATAGCCTATATTAGGCTATAATGTTGAAAGAAAACAATTCAGGCAGACAAGGAAATCATTTAAAATTTTATAGGAAGCCAAGAAGGGAGTAGGTATTAAAGTTTGGAAGGAAAAGGTAATCCACAATTAAATGCCACATGAGAGTATATGAAAATAAGAACAGAAAAAGGGCATTGAATTTGAAATCATTAATACAGGAGAATATGATTTGAGTTGAGTGGTAGGATCAGAAGCCAAAATGCAGAGGACTGAGTGATTAGATAGTGAACAAGGAAAGGCAACAGCTACATACTAACAGCTCCTGCTAGGAGTTTAATTGACATAGGGATTAGAGAGAAAGAATGATCATTTGAAAGAATGGCAGGGTCAAGGGAGAATGTTTTTTAGGATAGAGACCTGGACATGTTTATAGGCCAGAGGAAAAGAACCATTGAAGAGGAGAAGAATGAAATACATAGGAAAGAGGATGATTGATGGATCAATGTCACAGAGGAACGAGGAGGGGAGGAGAGCAAGGTGACAGTTGGAACAATTGATTTTAGTAGGTATGAGAGCCACTTCTTAATAGTAGCTAGCATTTGTATCACACTGTAAAGTTTACAAATTATTTTATATGCTATTTAATTTGAGTTTGACAACAATCCTGTGAAGTTTCATGCTATAATTGCCTCTTTTTGGAGATTAAAAAAGGAGGAGAGAGATTAAATGACTTAGCCAGTGTCATATGCACATGAGTTAGAATTAGAACTCAAATCTTTCTGACTCTAAGCCCAATAATCTATGTACTACATTAAGTAACCATCTCTTCCTCAGAGATTGCAGAGAAAGAGGAAAGGGGAAAGAGGGAGGGAAGGAGAGAGAGAGAGAGAGAGAAAGAGAGAGAGAGAGAGAGAGAGAGAGAGAGAGAGAGAGAGAGAGAGAGAGAGAGAGAGAGGAGAGAGACTGAGAGAAAGAGACAGAAACAGACTTGTATACACAGAAATAGACAGAAAGAAATAGAAAAACATGAGACAGAGAGAAGCACATATACACAGAGACACATAGAAAGACATAGAGACAGTAGAGACAGACAGAGACAGAGACCGAGACAGAGAATCTTCAGATTTCCTTGTTTAGATCCTATATAAAAATATAAAAGATCCCAGTCAGATCTTGTAATTATCTTCCTTCTTGACAACATCTCTCTATGCCTGTTATTTCTACCATCCTCCCACCTCCATACTTCCATAAAGATGGGAGGAAACCTTTTATATTTTGAGCTGTGTCACATCTGAGTGAAGGTCAGTGGCAGTGTTTCCCTTCTCAAAGACCAAATTGGAATCAAGCAGTGACTGCCTTTTCTAAAGCCTTCCTCTCAGTTATGTAACCTGGAATAATGTTTCTCACTTCCTCAAAAAATATGGTTCTAGCTATAGTTAAGTGGTAAAAGTTAAGTGGGAACAGCATTAGTATCCTTACAAGAAAGAAATGAGGTATCAGTGGATAATTACAATATTGCCAATCCCCTTGGCAGTCAATTTCCTAAGAGTAGGATTTAATTGAGTAAAGTCAATAATAGACTACAGGTTTGTTTTTTGTTTCTTTTTTTTCCTTCTCATTATCAGATATATTCTTAGACAATCATAAGGGAATGGTTTAAGTTAGAGAAATCAATAAAGATAACTTAGTAAAGGCTGGCCTTTCCTTGCTCCTGCCCTTACTTCAAATTCTAGTATCCTCACTCCCGAACTATCTTGAATTTAATTATTTGTGTTTATTCTATATATATACACATGACTCCTTGGTATATCAATTGAATGCTATACTCTGCTTTTGAATCTTTACTCTTTACTTATCTTGTCTTGTAGGATTCCAAACCAGGGATTCCACTTGCAAAATTCCATTATTCACTCCTATTGTTTCTACTTATCACAAGGAATTCAAGAAACCACACTGATTGGGTTCACTATAAAGTTATGCTGGCTAATTTAACTGGATCCTCACCTCACCACATCAAGGCAATCATACTACTCTTACCTAATTAGTTATTTTTATTACACATAACAATTGTTGTTCCAAACATTTCTTTTTTCCTCAAGTTTTTCATTCCCCCTCCCTTTTCCTAGCTTTTCAGAGGACTTCACCTTAATTTGAAAGAAAAATTGAAGTCATTTGTTGACAACTCCTTCATCCTCCTGCCCACATTCTTCTAATATTCCTCCACAATATATTTCTTCACTCATCTTCATCTATTTTGTATTTATTTTGTATTTTCTGATTAATATATGTTATCTCTTCCATTAATCAATAAGTCAGTAAACATATAAGAATAAAAAAACAGTTCTTATTCTCAAGGAACATAAAAATTAATGGGGGAAACAACAGTTGGATGGAGTAATACTGGGTTTGGAGTCAGGAAGAGCTGAGTTCAAATTTTCTGTGTGACTGTGGATGTAATGTCCAGGCTAGCTTTCTGGAGGATATCAGGACCAACCTGAGTCCTTGGTCTTAGTGGAGGAGTGATGAAGACACTATATGTGCCTGTATCTGTGTCTGAGAAGCTCCTTCTGTGTCTGTGTCTGAGAGAGTCCTCTGTGTCTGTGGCTGAGAGACTCATTCTCAGTCTTCCCAGCCCTTAAATACTTCAGTATAATTACACCACTACAACAACTGAGCATGTGAAGCCATTACATCACCATATCACCTTAAGTATACATTTAGAGAACCATTATCTCAAACTTCGTAGGTGCTTAATTATAAGCACCCGGCTCTCCTTGATTCAAGTACACCTTTTCAGAGTTCCAGCCCTCTACACCTAGACAAGAAACTTAACTGCTTTTTGCTTCAGTTTCCTCATATGTAAAATGGGGATAATACTAGCATCCACTTCTAAGGGTTGTGGTGAGGATAAAATGAAATAGTAATTGTAAAGCATTTAACATGGTACTTGGCACATAGTTGTTGCTGTTCAATTGTTTTTCATGACTAAGTATTTATGGGTTTCTTAGCAAAGATATTGAGATGGCTTATAATTTCCTTCTCCAGCTCATTTTACAGATGAGGAAACTGAAGCAAACAGGGTTAAATGACTTACCCAGAGTCATAAAGCCAGTGTCTGAGACTAGATTTGAACTCAGGTCTTCCTGATTTCAGACTTGGCACTTAATCTATGGTACCACCTAGCTGACCTAGTTGGCACATAGTAAGCAACATATAAAAATTTTTATTAGTTTTGTTAGTTGTGTTATTATTTACCAACAATTTAGATAAGGGATAAATTAGAAATATTTGGTAGAAGGAAAGCACTATAATTAAAGGGGATTGGGAGAGGCTTCCCATTAAAGATGAGATTTTAGCTGGGACTTGAAGGAAGTTGGGGAAGTCAGGAGGCAAAGATGAAGAGGGAGTGAATTCCATATCTAAAAGACAGCCACTGAAAATGCCTGTGGTGGGATATGGAGTGACTTGTGGGAGGAAAGGCAAGAAGGCTAGTATCATTGCATCTAAGAGTACTAAGGGAGGAGGAAGGGTATAAGTTATAAGAAAACTGTAAAAATGGGGAGTGAGAAGCAGATAATGAAGAGTTTTGGACACCAATCAAGATTTTATATTTGATCCCAAAGGTGAAAGGGAACTACTGGAATTTATACTGGAATTATATATGGAATATAATACATACATGTATTGTGGGGTTGGGAGTGAAGTAAGGGGAGGAACATGGGCAAAGTTGTACTTTAGAAAGATCAGTGACAATTGGAGCTGGGAGAAACATGTGGTAGGGAGACTTACCAGTTGGTTATTACAATAGTCCATATGTGAGGTGATAAAACCCTACCCTAAGATGGTGGCAGGATCATAATGGAAGCTCCTTGAGGGTAAATACTGTTTTTGCCATTTTGTTTTAATGTTGACCTTCCACAGCTCATTGATATGCCAGGCACAATAATAACTTAATGAATGCTTATTGGTTATATATGTACTTGTTTTCCCAATAAATATACATTTATTATTTCATGCTCAGCATATAGTAGATTCTTAGTAAATAAATGCCTTTTAATTGACTAGTACTGTTCTTTAAGGAGAACTTGTCATACCAATAAAATCAGAGGGATTTGATGTATAGCTTTAATAGATGCCCTCATTTTTATTGACACACTCACTCCTTGGCCAAAAAGAATGAAATATGTGATCATTTCTGGCATGTTGGAGTAGACATGCTGGATTTGGAGCCAGAGTACCTGTGTAACCTTAAGCAAGGCATTTAAACTTTCCGGCCTCAGCTTCCTGCACAAATGGAGGGACTACTTCTGAGTTCCCTTCCACTTCTAAATCTTTGAAATGTCATTGGATCAGTGTGGGGGCTTTCAATACACAAATCACACTCCTTTCTGAAAGTTCAGCTTTGTCACTAGGTGCATTTTTGTAGTCACACATTCACATGTTTTCTGTTCTGGTAGCACTTTCTATGGGTCATTTGATTACAGAAGATAGAATGCTAGATATGCATATGACAGGATTGTGGATACATAATGGAACAAGGGAGATGGAAATGAGACACATAAAGGCACATGGACTGAACTCTGTATAATGGGTTTAAAACATGTGAATTTCACTGTTAAAAATAGTAGCACGTGTATCTCATCCACCTACAGAGCTATACATTTTGGGTACTCAGGTTTTTTCTTGTTCTTTGGAGTCATTCACCTTCTGCTTTGTGCCCTTGAGCAATCAACCCTTATCTGTGGGCAAACTTGGCAGCTGTTGGAGGGAGGTGTCAGAAGCTGAAATATATGATATCCTTCCAGCCTGAGCATCAGGGCCTAAGGCTGATTCTTTGAATAGATTCACTGCTAGCTTTGTAGGGGTTCAGCCCTGACTACAGTAGGCAGCTTGTAGTATTGCCTTGGGGGCTTCAAAGTCAGAAGGTTATGAAGCTGACCAGATTTCTCAGACACCATTGTCTTTTGGCACTGATTTAGTGACCAGCTATTTTACCGCTGTTATCTTTACAGAAATAAAGTCTTGCTCTTTGCCTGTATGCTGTGGGTATTTGGAATGTTCAAGGTTACTTTAAAATGGAAGGGGAATTAAGGAGGGGTGGGGAGAGAGGGTACATTATGTGATCAAAATGGTTTTTCAAAGCTTGGCATGTGTATAGTCAATAAAGAGTATATTTCTCCCATGGGTGAAATGATTAACCATTATTTTTCCTGCTAAAGTGTGAGAGTGGTCAAGTTTGTTGGTAGAAATCAGTCTCTCTGTCTCTCTCTCCCTGTCTCTCTCTGTCTCTGTCTCTGTCTCTCTCACTCTCTCTCTTTCTCTCTCTGTGTGTGTCTCTCTGTCTCTCTCTGTCTCTCTGTGTGTGTGTGTGTGAGAGAGAGAGAGAGAGAGAGAGAGAGAGAGAGAGAGAAAGAGAGTGAGAGAGAGACAGAGAAAGAGAGAGAGAGAAAGAGAGAGAGCGCTCACAGGCTCAGAAATCCACATTTTGAACAGCAATAATTTTTATATGTGTCCTCAGGTGCCACAATTTAAAGAAAGATTATATGGCTGTTCAGTGTGGACAAAATTGCTTATTTCAAATCAGTCTCAGGGACCACCTGTCTATAGCAGCATCTGCAAATACATTTATAACCACAAATTTTATATTTTACACACATATTTATGTATACAAATATTATATTATATATGTAACCAGATTATCAAAGGAGTCCATGACACTAAAAATGCTAAGATACCATGCTCTAGCACTTTACCCTTCTTTTTCTTCACCAAAACTAATGAAAACCTTTGTCCCATCCTCTACAGGTTTTATATAATTGAAAGCCACAAACCAATTTCCCAATAAGGCATGTATTTAATGTAGTTAAGTCATATTTGAGCTTTTGTGACTCCATTTGGATTTTTTATGGCAAATATACTTGAGTGGTTTCCCATTTCCTTAGCATTAGGTGACTTGTCCAGGGTCACATAGCTACTAAGTGTCTAAGGCCAAACTTGAACTTGGAAGTCTAGGCCTTGACTCTATCCACTATCCTACCTTGCTGTCCTAAGATATATGTAAGTATGTATGCGTATATGCATATATGTATATGTGTTTTTATGAACATGATGATACCCCTATCTCCCAACATATCCAGTATTAGCACATGGTAAATTTGCCTGCATAATTTCTTCATCCTGGGATTATATTGTTTTTATCTTCCCTACATGAACTAACCTGACAATGTTTTTGGGGAAAATTTTCCCCTCCTTTCCCTCCCTCCCTCTTTTCTTCTCTCCTTACCTTAGTCCCTCCTTCCCTCTTTTCATGATTTCCTTCTTAAGGGGATATTCATATACTTGATCTTTTTAATGATAATTTCTCTACTGTCTGTTTTGTTTTGTGATTTGTAAAAAATGATACTTATTCATCTGCCATTTTTGGCATCACCTTCCCTTCCTCCCTTTTTTTTTTTGAAAATATGACACCTTTCCTATCGATGCCTCCTCTGTCACCAATGAGTTTTTCAGAATGGTAGCTGTTGACCAGTAAAAATTGGGAATACTTTTTTTTTTAACAGAATACTGAAAAAGTGTAACTATGGCACATTTTGTTAGCACTTCATTGCTATATCCATAGCATTCCTATTCTCTGCCAGCACTTCATCTTCATTTTTTCCTTCCAGTTTCTGGTCTTTCCCTTTTTCAGTTCAGAGATTACCATCTTTGCAAAGATTTTGACATATATTATTAGATTCCTCCATAAAAAGAACCATTTTTCTTTCACTTTTCTTGTTCCTGATATGGTAACTCTTTCTCCACATTCTTTTAAGACCTGCATATTCGACTTCATTTTATACTTTTTTGTCTTTTTAGAATTTGTTCAAAGAATTCTGCACTTAGACTTACTGTTTTTTGGAATTATGTTAAAAGAGACAAAATGAACACATTTCCTTTAAAAGTACACTGTTGGGGTGGAGGAGATGATTGAAGAAATGAAAGAACTACAGATTTTGAGATTTGGAAGAGACTGCAATGACTATTTAGGACAATCTTATTTGAAAGAAATCTCCCCTATAACATTCTTTATAAGTATCCAGTCTCTGCTCCAAGGAGGAGAATTCTACCTCTTTTCCCATCCTATCTACATGTTTTTCCTACAAATTTCTGTTTAATTAAATGAACCCTAGTACTTGTTAGATTGATTTTTTGGAGTGATTATTTTGTAAATATTCAAATAAAAAGAAATGTAAATATTCAAAGTCAATGTTTGAATTCAAATTCTCTAATTCCAAATCAGTTACTTTTTTTCAAAATATCATGCTATCTCTCTAAAAAAGAAAAGCACTATTGGATGAGGAAACAGTCTGAGGGGTGATCTGACATTCCAGTGGTAACTGGTATTAGAGATGTAATTTAATTTAAAATCTTCCTGATTCCAAGTCTAGGGTTTATTCCACAATATCATGTGCCTTCTTTATGTTGTAAAAGAATTAGGGAAACCCAGATTGTGTGTGTGTGTGTGTGTGTGTGTGTGTGTGTGTGTGTGTGTGCGCATGTTAAAGGCTTATAGTTTTAGAGCTCTTTAAAAAATGATGTGTTTCCACATATTTAATATGTATGGGAATGCCTGCCATCTAGGGGAGGGGGTGGAGGGAGGAAGGGGAAAAATTCGGAACAGAAGGGAGTACAAGGGATAATGTTGTAAAAAAAATTACTTATGCATATGTACTGTCAAAAATGTTATAATTATAAAATTAATAAAAAATGATGTTTTTTCCAAAGCCTGTTTTAAAAGTAAATAAAATTTTATGTTAGCTATGATCATGGAGTTAACTGCTCAGTAATCCACTGTGTATCGTTGATATCAAATAAAGTAAAAATATGTATATAGGTGTGGATGTGTGCATATTTCTTATCTCCCTTACTAGAATGCAAGCTCTTTGAGAACAGGATTCTTTCTTTTTTTGTATTTGTATCACCACAATTTAATACAATATCTAGCACAAAGTAGGTATTTAATAGATATTTTAAAATTTATTCATTAATTGATAAGTGAGAGAAGAAAATTCATGTTATAACTCATCTTACAGTCATGTGAGATTTAGTGATCACAAACAGGAACAGTGGAATCAAAATGAGAAATAGATTTAGGTTAAATTGATTTGGTTTGAAACATGCTAGGCTTGAGGTGCTAAAGGAGATGTTTTATAAGCAATTCATCATGTTTTGTGCAGTTTTGAAGAAAGATTAGAGCTAGAAATATATAATCTCTGTTAATAAGTAATAATTGAAGTAAAGAAATTGAACTATGGAACAAAATAAAAAACAGACACTTGAGGAATTAATTCTCATTAAGAAAATGAGAAGAAGTGAAATATTTGGTAAGGAGAAAGAGAAGAAAATAGACAATAAGAAATTGTTGTCTCTGAAACTGAGGAAGGAGAGAATACTCAATAGAAAGAAATGATTAACAGAGTCAAAACCAGTAAAGAATTTTAAAAGGATGAGGAGGAATTTTAAAAGGGGAGAAAAGGCCACTGGAATTTAGTAGATTGTTATTGATGACCATGGAGAAAAAAGTTTTAACATGCTGAAGTGGTTGAAAACCAACTACAAGGAAGTGAAAGAAAGGCATTAGTAAAAAACTGGAATCATTGGGAGTACAAGTTTTCAAAAAGTTTCTCAGTAAAGGGGAAGAGAAAGCTGGAAGATCAATCAAATTGTGCTCTTCCAATTCAGTACTGCAATTGTGTTTCTGTGAAGTTCTGTCTGTGGAATATGTCCATGATACAGACTCTTCATTCTTGGTCATTTGGTATCAAACAGGTAGCATGGTCAAAACACCTAATTCCAAAAAATTCTTCCTACTTTCCCCAGCACACTCAATCCCACTTTTTAAGACTCATACATTCCATTGTGCTCCCTGTAGTCACTTCTGTATTGAATTCAACCAACCATTGGTAAGTGCCTCCTGGAGGAAAGACTTTGTGGTAGGTGTTGGCAAAGCAAAGTTAAAGGACAAAATATGCGCTTAAAAATTGGATAGACTTCTGGGAAGATAATGGAATAGAACATAAAACTTTGATTCTCCAGATTTCTTTCACTGTGACCCTACTGACTATGGACACTTGTAGAGGACACTGGGCTGCCACAGTGGGGGGAGTGGGAGCTAGTATACACCTGGTGAGTGTAGTGAAAGAGAGGTGGTGACCCTGCTGACTGTGGGCACTTGTAGGTAAGCAGATTCCCTGGTTTCAGTGGAGGAGAGAACAATCATAGTTTGCAGTTACCAGAGGGACCACAGGAAGTAAGATCATTTGAGGGGTAGTATGGGTAGGAGTTTTAGCTATGGTATAGCAGTGAAGAGGAGAGCCCAAAAGCTGAGCCTTAGAAATGACCACAGAACATAACAATAGGAAGTACCTGAGACTTCTAAATTCTACTAAAAAGTAAAAATAAAAATGAGCAAGCAAAGGAGAAAAAAACCAACCTTAGATATTTACTTATAGGGATAGAGAAGATCTGGATTCACATTAAGAGGAAGATAATGTCACTTTAAAAAGTCACTATTTTTTCAATGAGAAAATCATATGGTCCCAAGAATAAAAAATTTATTAGAAGAACATAAAAAGGACTTTTAAAATCAAATGAGAGAAATTAAGGAAAAATCAGAAAAAACCCTCAAGAAACTAATCAAGAAAGTTATGAAAAGATCAATCAACTTGAAATTAAAAAAAAAAAAAACTTAAGAAAACAATTCCTTGAAATCTGGAATTGGCCAAAGGGAAATGTTATATTCTAAGATACAAAAAAATTATAAAACAAAATTAAAAAAAAAAAGAGAAAATAGAAGAGATATAAAACATTTTATCAAACACTTGATCTAGGAAACAGATCAAGGAGAACTAATATGAGAATAGTCAGGTTACTTGAAAAATGTGATAGAAAAGAATCTTCATACAATATTACAAGAAATTATTAAGGAAAATTGCCCTGAAGTTCTAGAACAAGAAGGCAAAGCAGAAGTAGAATCATTACCAATCACCACCTGAAAGAGATCTGGGGGGGGGGAGAGGAAACTAACAAGAATATCATAGCCAAGTTTCAAAATTCCTAAGGGAAGGAGAAAATATTGAAAGCAACAAGAAAAACATTTAAATATCTTGGGACTACAACAAAGATTATACAAGATTTAGGAGTAATTATATTGAAGGATCATAAGTCTGAGAATCTTACATTTTTTAGAGCAAAAGAGCTGCAGTTATAAACAACAGTAACTTTTCAAAAAAATTAACGTATAATGCTGAATGAAAAAAAAAAAGATGTTCAAAAATATATATTTAACAAACTAAAAAACTTTTAAATATTTGTGATAAAAACAAGAGCCTGAAGGTAAATTCAACATCTAACACTCAGAATAAATATAAAGTAAACATTAAAGACCAATTATAAGGAAATCAATAAAGTCAAATTGTTTACCTCTCATATATGAAAATATTATCAGTTATTTTATGACCATCATTTTTGTTTGGGTGATTTGAAATAAAGGTTTGAACTGAGCTGAGTATGAAGGGGGATTATATGTATATATATATATATATATATATATATATATATATATATATATATATATATATATATATATATATATATATATATATATATATATATATATATTAGTACAAAAGTCTTCTAAATTCAGAAAGAAATAAGATGACAAGGGACTAGATTGGGGGAAAGGATAAGAGACAGATTCTTAGAGGGGTGAGTGGATTGAAGGGAATAAAAGTCTTCTAAATGTATAAAGAAATAAGAGAATGAGGGAATAGAATAGGGGTATAAAAAGGTGTGTAAATTAATGGGAATGGGATAAAGAGGGAAGAAAATATGTATTTAGAAATATATAAAAGTAGAGGGAATCATGATAGCTGTCCCTAATTATCTGAAATATCATGGATAAGGTGGACCATACAACTCTTTGGCCTCATTGGAGGCAATGTTTATATCTGTCCTTTTTCAAAGAGGTTACAAGTAATCCTTTGGTGATGATCCTATGGTATCTTCTTTAAATTTGCATTTTTCTCGAAAGGATGCTGTCTCTACTAAATTAGTTCTTCTTTGTTGGAAGTAATAAAGATGGTATGAGGGTTGGTGAGAGAGAAGTTCCTCATGATTGCAATTCTAAATAGAATTATATGGGTCAATTCTCACCAAAGGCAAACATTTATCTGGCATTTGGACAATCTCAGAATGGTCCCTTAAAGCTCCCTAATACTTACTAAATGTAAATAGGCTAGAAGTACAAACAACACCCTTTAAGAATCACAAACATAATATCCATATGTTTTGATCTCATGTTCAAATCTCAATGATTTCTATTCAAATTGATGTAGGATAATTGTGAATAGACATGATACCAAAAAACTATTTGGAGATAACTAGACTAGCAAGATTTTCTCATTGTGTAAACACACAGGATCCTCATTCTGTAGAAACCTATGAAGTTGTAAAGGGTTGGAAGGAAATAACAGAATTATAGATTTAGAATTATAAGAGGTATCTAGTCCAGGGCTTATTCAACTTTTTTTACTTGCTACCATTTTTCACCTGAAATTATTTTTACATAATTCTGGGTATATAGGTATATAAAATAGATATACAAATTAAACAGTTATTGGTAATAGATCACAATTTCATGATCCCCACATTCAGTTATATGCCCCCATATGAGGTCATGATATATAGTTTAAGAAACTGGGATTTAGTCTTCCTGTCTCATTTTACACATCAGAAAAAAGAGGTCTATGAACACCAATTAGCTTGTTCAAGTTTATCTAGTTACTAAAGGGTAGAGTTGGGATCTTAAACATAAAATGTTCAAAACTGGACTCATTATCGCCCCCCCCAACAAACAAAGCAAACAATACAGCAGCAGCAGCAACAACAAAAATCTTCCTCATTTAACATATTTTCTATTACTATTGAGGAAATCACGACCCTCTCAGGTACTCAGGTTTATAACCCAAGTGTCATTCCTAATTCTTCATCTTCCCTCATCCCTCAAATCCAATCAGAAGCCAGGACATTTGAGTTTTACCTTCAAAACATCTCTCACAAATGCTTTCTTTTGTTCAGATGCTGCTACCACTCTGGAGCAAATCCTTATTGCCTTATGCCTGTACTATTCTAATTGCTTGCTGCTTTATCTACTTGTGATAAGTCTCTTTTTAATATTCCTTGCAATTAGTACAGTGCCTGGTACACACAGTCGGTATTTAATAAGTGTTTATTGACTTATAGAACACAAGCCCTCTATCTCCACATCCACCATAATATAGGATCACCATATTACATTTAGAAGTTCTTGGTGACTTCTTAGTGTAACATTAAACTAAGTATATTTTACAGAGAGCAACAGGTGAGGGAAATGGTTCACCCTGGATATGGTACAGACTGCTTTCAGTTTGCCCTGTATTTGTATCCTCTGTCATCCTGGGTTTCTGAGGCCCACCTCTATTGATAGTAGTTGAGTAATAGGTATGGTCAGCTAGATGTTGTGGTAGATAGAGTGCTAAGCCTGGTGTCAAGAACACCTATCTATCTTTGTGAATTCAAATCTGTTCCCAGACACGGACTAGCTGTGTGATCCTGGGCAAATCTCTTAATCCAATTTGCCTCAGTTTCTCATGTATAAAATGAACCAGAGAAGAAAATAGCAAATGACTCCATTTGTCAAGAAAACCCCAAAAGAAGTCCCAAAGATTCAGACATGACTGAAAAATGAGTAAACAATAAGAATTATGTGTGAATCAGATGAAATGCACAGAAGATCATTAACAATAAGTTAGAATATTTACATTCTGGATCTCCAGAGCATCTTCCTTCGATGATTGTCATACAAGTTGATTTCCCATCTTCCTAACTAGATGTTACACTCAGGTGATCAGAGAAACAATTAAAGTAAGTTCTTGGCTCTCTTCTTCCTATCCCTAAATGAAAAAGCAACAAAGTTACTCTCCTTCAGAGACACCAATATTTATGCTGTTCAATAAAACCCACAGTGAGATTGTTACTTTTAATTTGTTGTTTGTAGTACAAAATCAACCAAGTTGACCACATCTCCTAATGTACTGTTTCCTTCCTGAAGACCACAAATATTCCCTTTGGCCTTGGCCTACTAGAGAGAATCAAGCAAGATTTGCCAGCAATTCTGGTCCTTTTTCTCATGTCAGAATCCCCCAAAGTCCTTGTCTTGGCTTATCTGAAGCTCACATCAAACAACTTACTTCCCAGGATGAGATTTGAATTACTGCCAATGTGTCCCTCGGGTTCATCTCAGTTGAATTAATAATCAGTCTTCATTACATAATCTCTTACTGGACAGCTGTTCTTGTCTTTTGTGAAGTGGATTTTCACAAGGAAATCTCTCTTTGTAAGGATTCTCCCATTGTGCTCCTCCTCCCACAACTGCAGCAAACAGTGTACAGTATCCCAGACCTAAAAAAAATTGTACAATCCTGCCAATACCTGCACAAGAAACTTCTCTACATTCTATAGGAAGAAAACAAGGATTTTTTTAATGTACCTATGCTAATAGCTTTATAAATATTTTATCTGATCCTCACAACAACTTGGGAGGTAAATGCTGTAATTGTCTGTATTTTATAGTTGAGGAAATTGATGTAAAAGAGATGATTTGTTCACAATCACACAGCCAGGAAGTGTCTGAGGTCAGATTTTAGTTCATTTCTTCCTGACGCCTTACACAGAGCTATATCTATCTACTTTGCCACCTAGTTGCCTCTTAATGAAACAGACACATTAACAATTTCTGCTGCTTCATTAGTCTCCTCATTCTTCTCCTCCCTTCTTACTTTCATCTATAGTTTTCACTTTTACCTCTTAGACCCAGATATGTGATTGATAAGCTATTGTTTGATGCTATTTACTTCTCTTCCTTTCTGTCCCTGATGATCTGGTGTATCGTCCATAGAGTGTTCTAAATCTTTCCAAGTGAAACTCAAGTAATCTATTCTAAGATATAAATAGGACAGGTAGGAAATTAAGTGATAAGGAAGTTTAAGTGTTATTAGAAAGCTAGTTAATAATCAAATAAATGTTAGAATTCAGGTCTTCTAGATCTTGATCTCACAGTCCTTTCACTGAATTTGGCTATCCTGAATTCCCTGTCTCCAAGTCATCTTACAACAGCCTTACCTACCTAAACTCAGAAAATAGGCCTTAGAGGTTTTAATTCTTTCATATCCCAATCTTCCATCACAATGTTCTACTCTGACTAAAGAGCACATCTGAATTATTAAGGACCCAGCCATGTTTTACCCAGGGTGAAGTGGATAGAGCACTGGGCCTGGAATCAAGATCTGATTTCAAACCTTGCTGTGTGACCCTAGGCTAGTTGCTTAATCCCACTTATCACAGTTTCCTTATATGTAAAATGAGAAAAGAAATGATGGAACCACTCTAGTGTCTTTGTTAAGAAAGTCCCAAATGGGGTCATATAAAGTTTGAAATGACTGAAAATGTACTGAACTATAACTTCTTCAGGTTCTCTCTTCGATTTGGAAACAATTATCAAATCAACTCATTTATTACTTCTTAAAAGAGGTATGTGATTCTATTGCTAGTCATTATCACTGTAACTTTCCAGACCAAGGTTCCTCTTCTTTTTCTCTCCTATTGGAATTTAAACTCCTTAAATGTAGAGATTGCCTTAGTTATAGTGTTTGAATCCCATTGCTTACACAATGCTCAGTACATAGTACTTGATAAATGCTTGTTCTTCCATTCTTTCATTATAGTCATTAATTTGCACTTCAGAATTTATAATGAGAATTGAGATTTAGGTGATATATATATATATATATATATATATATATATATATATAATGTATATATATATATATTATAAATATTTTAATATATATTTTTTTATTTTAAGAAGTGAGAAGAGACTTGTGAAGGGTCAGAGATTTAGAAGTAGAGGGTAAAGAATAAGGAGAGCATATTGAAAGTTGGTCTACAATAGGATCATGGCCTCTCCAAAGGATAATGGTGAAAAAATTTGAAATCAATGACAAACAACATTTTATGTAGAATGTACAGTAGGGTCTGGTGAAATTTTGGGATAAAGAATATATAGCAGGGTCAAAGCAACAGAAAAGAAACATGATTTCCCCCACCCCAGGCATTTAAATGAAATAACAGCAGTGTAACTAATTGAGGTTGATTGCTAAGGAAGAACAATTTGCATACAAAGCTTGAGTGAACAATTTGTTCCAGAATTAAGACTGGGATGAATTTTTGCCAAATCAACATCATTTCAATATGGAGACATCTATTTAGAAGTGCATGTTTGTAGTTGAGTTAAAAACTGCTTTTGTCTTCTGTATTCCTCTAAGATCTAGTTATTTATTTATACATAATCCTCAGTAATATGTTTAATATAAAAGAGACTAACTGGCAGAGCTAGAGGGATTAAATTGAAAAGCTTTTCCAGTGAAGGTCCACCTTATGATAAAGCTATTTTCACTTATCTCTATAAAAAAGTCTCTGGATCTATTTTTGTGATCCACAGATGGAATAGCTGGTTAGTCTGCATAATTTGTTTGGTTAATTTTCCCCTTCAGAGTTCTAGGGGGTTACTCCTGAGGGAATGAACATGTCTTCTGATGCTATTGACTTAAACCCTCATTCTGGTGTTTCCCTTCCAAAATCATGAATTAACATCAATTAGGAAATATTTGCTGAAAAGACATAGCAACAAAAATATCCCCTTGAACAAGGATTTAGTCTTTCCTCTACCATCTCAACCACTTGGGGAAAGTGGGTTCATCCTTAAAGTGGTTGCTACACACATTCTATTCACCAGAATCACTTCCAGAAATGATATAGCCATTGTAGATATAACTACTTTGCTAGGGGGGATACTGTCTGAATTATTTGGTTGATTCACTGTTGGTCTGGATCCTACCAACTTTCCTCCTTACTAGGCTTGATGGCTAGAAAACTCTAGTATGGATTCCATTTCCTAAAACTCCTGTGGCTCTTTTAACCTTTCAGATTTTACAAAACTCATAGTAGTAGATTGTTTAGTCATAAATATTCATTGTACAGCAGAAAGAACAAAAAGGCAAAGCAACAATATATCTTCCCTTAGTTGCCACTAAGAAAAAAAAAAAAGTATGATTTGGTCAATTAGTACCTTTATATGAACTCTCAGTTTTGGTTTAGCATTTAGTTGAAAAGTTATGTATATCTGTGTATACATACACATATATGTATATACATATGCGTGTATATTGTGTGTGTCCATTATCTTTTTAAAATTTACTTAATTAATGTTTGGCAGGGCAGTTGAAGTTCAGTGATTTGTTTAGGATGTCACAGCTAGTGGATGCTAAGTGTCTGAGACCAGATTTGAATTCAGGTCATCCTGACTCCATGGCTCGCACCATCTAACTATCCTTATATTCTCTACACACACAAAGCTTACAATTTTTTATATGTTGTATCCTTTATTAGAATGTGAGCTCCTTGGAGATGAATACCATGTTTTTGCCTTTCTTTATATTCCAAGCACTTACAACAGTGTCTGGCACATAGTAAGTGTTAAAAATGTGCTGGTTAAATCATTGGTTGACATAACCTCTCGGTATCCCCAAACAACCTCTAAAACTGAGTTACAGACCTAATCATCATTGGTAGAGAGAATCTCCTCATAGAGATTTCTCTAGTGCAGTGAAATCACAGTTTTGGTCTCTCCTAAAATACCCTAAAAAGAAAAAAAAAAGGAAAAAACAACAACAAAAAAGATCCTTCCTTAGGTCTGAACAACTTTAAGTTATCTAGAAACAACAAGATAATTTGTAATACCTGCTGTTCTAATGATAGAATGGCAGCTCCTTGAAAACAGAGATAGTTTTTCTTTGACCACTAGCACCTAGCACATAGTAAATCTTTTAAAAATTATTTTTGATTAATAAATGATTAACATAGCTAAAATGTACTTTTTTTCTCTAATAATAAATTTCTTCAAAATGATTTACGCACATACATAATAATTTTAAAAATCTATCTTCTTTTCCCTCCCTGCTCCAACAATACTTCAATTTTAGTTATTTTATGGAAATGGCAAAAAAAATTCAATTCTACCTTTTGTTATACAGGCTTTCTTTAGAAAAACATATTGATACTGCAAGTCATAATTTTCAGATTTGGGAATGTAGCTTTGCTATAAAGATGACAAGAAATTAAATAGCCAGTTTGTTTTCATTTGCTATAATTTCATAATATTTTCTTTTCATAATATTTTGTTCTCTTCATAATATTATGCTTAATGCCATTTGGCCATTCTCCTAGGTCTTTACATGTAGTTGAACAATCAATAATAATAGCTACCTATTGGTAGTGATTCCATGCAGTAGATGGCAGTATGATCACCTGAGGAAATGGAGAATATGATGGTATCAGAAAAAAAATTTCCTATCCATGAAGATGTATTTTTAGCCCTTTTCTAGGACCTGACTTACTTGCAGGTAAAGTAAGCCTTATATAATCTATGTATTAATACTGGAGGGGCAGACAGTAGGTTTCCTTATATCAAAATAATTCCTTTTACTCACTGTGCCTAAAGTTGTCAAATGTTGGTATCCTTTGGATGAAGGAATTTGAGTAGCCAATATTACAATGTTAGCAATAAGTAGAAAATCATTAATTGATTAGTTAATTTAATAATTCAGTTTCTTTGATAAAATAAGCTGAGCTAAGCAGTTACCAAAGCTTGGATGGAATAAGACACAAGACAGGTAAGATTTGATAGGAGAAGGGAAAAAGGAAAGGTATAACACATTAGGTTGATGGAGAAATCAATTTCTTACATCATTTGGAAAAGAATGATGGAAGGCAGTATTTGTTAGCTGAGCACTAGGCATCATAACTTGTATAGGCACTATGTAGAATGATAAGAAGTATAAATCATGATCACTTTTCCTAATTAGGTCACAGTTGTATCAGGAAGAGGAAGCACATAACATCAAACAATAAATATGATCTTTTATCATGTCCTTTATTTTTTAATTATGAATATTTTTATTATCATATAACACATTTTTCCAATTCAATATTCTCATTTATTCTCTTTTCTTTGTCTTTTTCATTAATTTATTTGTGTTCTCTTTCCTTTTTATTTTTTTCTTTGTTAAATTCATTCAAACTTCTGTCTCCTGCCATAAATGTTTTTATCTCTTTTCCTAAGAAAGAACTACATTTCCCTTGCTATCTTTTTGCCACATATTTGGTCCATTTCTAGGAACTTTATGTGTCTTTAGTTCTCCTTTCTCCCCACTACAAGCCAATAATCAAACTTAGTTTTCCCATCACTTCCTCAAGCCAGAGATTCAATAAACATTAGGTGGTTTTTATGGACCAAATACTAAGGTGGTTGCTGGGCATATACATAGTGTAGTCTT
Source organism: Sminthopsis crassicaudata (assembly GCF_048593235.1). NCBI lineage: Eukaryota > Metazoa > Chordata > Mammalia > Dasyuromorphia > Dasyuridae > Sminthopsis > Sminthopsis crassicaudata. The sequence continues at coordinate 612,051,408 of NC_133617.1, read as the reverse complement.
TGATGTTCAATGTGTTTACAGATACTTCTAGAGATATATACTATAGAGAGGCAAAAGGGAAATCCAGATAAAGTGTTCAAAGAATTAAGAATCTCGATCAAATCAAATTTTCCTCAAATCTGATTTAAGGGAAATATTCTGTTGTGCTACTACTACATGATTAAGGCAGAATGGAGATTGAGTAATGGGAGTAGAAGAGGTTGAAAAACTGCGAAGCTAGAATATTCAAAGGTCCAGAGGCCACAGTGCAGAAGACTGTGATAAGTATGGATCTTATTAGAGAGGAAGAAGAGTGATCTGAAGAACTCTTATTGACAGTAATGAGGATCTGGACAGAATGAACATTTTAAAGGTGATGCTTGGGTGATAGCTACAGTAGGAAAGAGTAAAAGTAATATTGTGGAATAGGGAACAAGTTAACTCCAACTGCTGATTTTACAGTTTAGACAGAAGATATTTTGAAGAGGGTGGGAGAGCTGAAAGTGGGAATCAGTTTGGATGGAAAGAGTGCCCTGGAGAGGAGCATCCTTAGTAGTTAGAATGGTGCCTAGTCTAACATCTTGTCCATAATAGGCATATAATGTTTTAATAAATGGATTTGGGAAAAAGTGGAAAACATAAGCCAAGTTGAAACAGGATAAAGAGTAGCTTACTTTGGACATAGTGTCAAATTAGGTGAATTAAGAAAAAAAAAGTTAGATTACAGGGAGCATCCAAAGATGGACAGAATGTGAAAGAAAAATATGAAGGATCAGAGGTTCAGAGTGAGAAGTGACCTTTCCAGAGTACATTTATTTCACACACTACTCTCCCCTCCCTTCAGATGGGGAGATCAAAGCCAAAGAAATAAAGTCACTTGTTCAATGTCATACAGGGAGAAAATTAGGGATTTGAACTTAGAATCTTCAAACTTCAAATTCAGGAACCTTTCCACCGAACCATGATGAAGAGGATTTTATGTGTGCAGCAGGACAGGGGGATGAGGGAGAAAGCACTCGGGAACAACGGAAGCAAGAATAAGAATGAAATAATGTTAAAAATAAGTTTAGTATGGGGAAATGAGAAAAGGACATCAGTGTCTGGGCAGCCATTGTGTACCCCACTGATGCTAACTCCTGATATTTTGTAATGAGTGTTACATGTCCTCAAGCCATGAAAAGATGTTTCGATCTCATTGTCAGCTCATTTTAACCATTTTGCTTCCAGGCCTTGTACTAAATTCTGGGAACTCAAAGATAAAAACAAAAACACAATTCTTATTGGGATATTAAGTGGTTCATTTGAAGTCACATACCTAATAGGTAGTGGAGCCAGGGTTACAACTCAGAAAATGGGGGCATAAATTCATTTCTCTTTCTGCAATAATTCATTGCCTTTCTTTACTTGTAGAAATAGACTTACTGAGCCTCTCCATCAATAGTGCATATATTTTTTGAGTTGTTTATCCAGTAGTGATGACTGGCCTCTGCAGAACCATGTGCATTCTTTTGCCTGGTTCCTCTGGTCATTAAGAAGCTGCCCTTAGTTAGATTGCATGCAAGGCTTAGGAAAGCAGTCTCTAGTTACCAAATAGAGTGAAGTTAACCGACACATAAGAATTAATATGTTTCTGGAAACTCATGTGTTAATGATGCTAGGGTTGTGTCAAGATGACCTTAGCAGAATTTGTTTTGAAGGAAGGATGGGGTGGTTCCTATTCATTAAAACAAATATAGGGAGCTCATCAAAGAGAACAGTCTTGAAGGATTTATCTCAGCCAATCATGAAACAAGGATGCTGGTGTTTGATATATTAAATCAATAGAATTGTTTGGCTCAAGCCTGTTCTGCTGCTGGCTCATAGAAGTCAAGCCTCTTTTAGTTCACCCTCTAGCCTAAATCAAAACTTTTTAAAATGTGAAGTTCAGCCTCATGTGGGGTCTCATGACTGAATATCAGGATAGTAGAAAAATTTGGCAACAGTAAATGGTATAAAATATTCTATCAAGATGTAATTCTTTACATAAAATAAACAAGCACATCCTTCTTAGTATACAAATTTGCTTTTGTCTTAAATAATTGGTAAAATTATATGTATACCAAAGAATTGTTCTAAAACATATTTCTTTATGCTTTATTATCAGCAAATGTTTGATTTGTATACATATTTTACATACCTACTTACCCAAGGTTGTGTAAAAATTTCTTGGGCAAAAACTATGAAGTGGAAAAAGGTTATGAAGCCCTGACCAAATGACTTGAAAGTAGTAATAATAAAGTTCACAGTTATTCACTTTGGCATTTATTATTGGACTTTAAGCTATCTTTATTAGAAAGAGGCCATACCTCTTTGTCTATAAGCCTTTCAACCAACTTCACAGTTTATATTGGCCATGTTTCTTTTTGTATAACAGGATGCCATGGCTGCAAGAGAAGATTGTATTTTAAAATACATGAGAGATGATGATGATTTCCTTGGAAACCATACATTTTATCCCTTATGTTAGGATTACTAAGTGAGAACTGAGGTTGTCTGGATAGTTACAAAGTGAGAACTCAGGTTGACTTGGTAGAAGGAGCAAGCCCATTGGCTGGGGTGGTTCTTCCCAGAAGCCCTTGCATTATCCCACGCCATTCTCTGGGAGAATAAAAGAGAGAGCACTGTGCCTGAAGAGCAGATCGGCCTGGAGAAGGATAAGAGCTGGAGGAGATTCAGAGCCAGGATTCAAGAAGAAAGACTCTGCATTGCATAAGGCTTGACGGGGCTCTCTGCAGGAAGGGAAGTCACTTCTAAGGACAAGAGTTAACAGCAACTGCGTGGAGACAAAGGTTCGTTACAGGAAGAAGAATCTGTTGGAGAGATTTGAGTAGACACAGCAGATCTCTTCCCAGAGAGCGATCCAGCAGCTTCTAGAGACGACAGCTCACTACAATTGGCGTCCACACGTGGGGCAAGGACTTTTGCTTATCCTGACAAGAGGAGCTAGACCAGACCTTTGCAATTTGGCGCCCGAACAGGGACAGACACAGTCCTGATTCCAGTGGAAAAGCTTCTGATCTAGATCTCAGTCTCTCTGACCCAGAACCGTGAGTAACGAGGAAACTTTATTAAAGATTAAGTGAGCGTGCTAATAGATAAACAAGGAACTTAACTTGTTAAGGGCTAAACGAGGAATCTCTTATAGCTGAAATGGGGCAGATGTTAGCTATATTCAATCCCTGGACTTCAGCCGACTCATCCCCAGCCCCAGAAGCAACCTCAGCTCCACCCCCATTCAGGAGTGGTACTATAGAGAGTATAATCAACATAATTGAGGAGCAGAGTTTACTTGTAACCTGGGTACAGATTGCTAAACTCTTGGCTGCATTAAGACGCACATCCCCTTGGTTCTTAGAGGAAGAAAAGATAGATGTAGATAAATGGAAGCTAGTGGGATATGAAATGAAAGAATTTCAAGCAAAAAATGGGCCTCGTTCAATTAAAAAATGAACAGAGGATCTCCCCCTTTCTTTTGATTTAGAACATAGGACAGTCATGACCTTGAAACATAAATCCATCAATATGGGAAGTATTACAGATAATTACATAAATTACATAAGCACATAGTAACATAGTAACATAACACATGCTAGAAGTATATAACATAATCATAATCAAATAATCATAAATTGAAAATTTATAAATGTCCATAAGTCCATTGTCCATTAGTCTCATCTTGTGTGAGGAAGTCCAATGATTCCTGCTGGTTTTTAAAGTTCTTTAACAGTCTTCTTATTATTCATGATCTTTCAGTGTCAGATGTTTCTTAGACCTTCACTTGTTAAGAGGTTATTTTTACAATAGTAAAAAAGTTTCCAATAAAAATTAAAAATTAAAATAAATTCCTATATTTCTACCTAAAAGATACTATTTAAATCTCATCTATACTTTAACTCATTTTCAGAGATGAAAAAATTAATCATCAATCCACTAGTGTTTCTATCTGTAATTGAACATAGATCAAGGAAGGCATATTTCAAAGTTAGCATCTAATTACATTTCTTCCTCTACCCCCTTTTCTATACCAGAGAAATGACATGGGGTTAGGAGTTGGATCCTTATTTTCACTGGGCTAGAGGAGTCTCATTGAAGAACTTTCCATCACTAATGCAGGTTGGCACTTTTTTTGCAACTTACAATCTTAGAGAGTTTCTTGGGGACACTGAGAGTTTATAAATTGTTCAGGATTATGCATCTAGTAAACATCAGAGGGAATATTTGATCTTAAATCATCTCAGCTTCAAGATTGGCTTGAACTATATAATGGTGACTCACTAGAATTAACTATTGGACCATAAGTCAAAAAATACATTAAAACATTAATAATTATAGTTCATGGTCAGTTAACTTTACCAAGTGTCTGCTATCTGCCAGGTGCTATCCGAAGCACTGGGAATAAAAAGAAAGGTAAAAGGCAATCTCCTTCTTCTTCTTCTTCTTCTTCTTCTTCTTCTTCTTCTTCTTCTTCTTCTTCTTCTTCTCTCTCTTTCTGTTAGAACTCACAATTTAATTGAGGAAACAACACGAAAACAATTATATACAAACAATACATATAGGATAAACTCAAAATAATCAATAGAGATAAGGTACTAGAATTAAGAAGGAAAGACTTACTCTGGAAAGTGATATTTAACAAGAATTTGAAGGAAACCAGGGAGGCCAAGAAGTAGAGATGATAAGGGAGAACTTTATATTTATGGGAGAAGGTCAGAGAAAATGCCTGGAGTTGCCAGTTGAAGTATTTTGTTCAAGGAAGAACAATGAGGCCCGTGTCATTAAATCACTGAGTACATGGTGGAATATATGGTATAAGAAGACTAGAAAGGGGAGGTGGAGTCAGCTTATGAAGAGCTTCTCTACTTGACCTTGGGGGTGATAGGGAGCTAGAATTCATTCAGTGGCAGGTGTATATGTGTGTCTCTCTGTGTGTGTGTGTGTGTAAAAGAGAGAGAGAGACAAAGACACTGAGACACAGAGAGATACAGAGACAAAGAGATAGAGACAGATAGAAACAGAGAGCAAGGAAGACAGAATCACAGAGAGAGAGACAAAGAGACAGACACACTGAGAGGGGAAGAAAAACAGAGACAGAAAGAGAGACAGACAGAGAAAAGGAGGAGAGAGAGAGTGGGGAGAGGGAGAAAGGAGAGAGAGAGAGAGAGAGAGAGAGAGAGAGAGAGAGAGAGAGACAGAGACAGAGACAGAGAGAGAGAGAGTTGTGGTTAGGTTTAGGAAGATTACTTTGGTCATTGAATAGAGAGGATGAATTGGAGTGGGGAGAAACTTGTTGCAGGCAGATAGGCTGGGGGGCTTTGGAATAGATCAGTTGTGAGATGATAAAGGCTTTTACCACAGTGATGGCAATGTTAGAGAAGAGAAGCAGGCTTATGTGAAAGATATGAAGATAAAATGGATTGGTCTTTACAACAGATTGGATATGAAATGGGGTAAGGAGAATGAAGAGTCAAGGATGATAACTAGATTTTGAGGCAGAGACACTAGGAGGATGGTGATGGTCTCAACAGCAAAAGTAAAGTGTGGAAGTAAGGGTAGAGTTTGAAGATGTAATGCCAGAGAAACTGAGGCAAGATAGAAATTAGAGAATATTTAATATTTTATTTGAAAGGGAGAGACCTTTACTGGGACCAAATGGATCCATGGTTTGGTCCCAAAGCTGAATGAGACTATTATCTCCAAGAATTCAGGAAACAATGTGCGTTCTCAATGACACACACACACACACACACACACACACACACACATATATATATATATATATATATATATATATATATATATATATATATATATATATATATGCATATATATATATATATATACATACATATACATATACACATGGCTCAGATGCAGGAGGTAGACAGAGGCAGGGACAGAGTCAAGGTGCTGAGAGTGGGAACACGGGATTAACAATTTGGTTTTGACAGGGTGAGGGGAGGCATGGGGGGATAGCTGATAATTGGGATTGCATAATGGGGAGAGGCACCCAACATTCTGATGATAGCTAAGATAGAAGGTCTTTCTCCTTATTTGGATCATCATGGAGGTATGGTTGAGCAGAACAATTATAAACTGAAGCAGAACAATTAGGGAAACTAAGTCAGGATAATAAAAGAGAACTGTGAAACAATAAGAGGTCAGTCATTTATTTTCATTCCACTATAGAACATCATAGCATCTCTTTTTAGCCAGGAGTTCCAAAACACAATTCTGTTGAGTTTCAATAAAAATCCCAGTTCAAAAATATGTACCTTGCCCTCTAGGTAGCTTGAGTTACAATAGACTTGCTTTTCATCAAATGATTGCCATATTCTGGAATAGGTGATTCTCTGAGCCATTTGTAGTTCAATCAACAGTAATGCTAAAAAATGATATCATTGGTAACAATTTGTCGTGCTTTGTGTGCTTTGAAAGATACGTCATTAATTATAGCTTCATTCATTGTTTTAAATGTTCATTGTGATGCTATTTAAAATTTAGAATTTCATAAATTTATAAAATTATAATTTTATAAAAAGATTCACCTTTCCTTTTCAAAATTGCCTCAATAGGATCAAATTTACTTTATTCTTTTCATTTTTAGGAATGATATTTGCACTTGGTACTTGGAAGGGTCACATTTAGTAAAGGTTATATTTTTTAGACTTTTGTTTATATCACTGTCTTGTTATAATGAGAAATAAACATTGGATCTGGATACTTTGATTTCTAAACAAATTGCCTTTTAATATCACTGCGTCTTTAAAATCCGAACTAAATTGTACATTTGGGAAGGTTCAATGCCAATAAAAATCTAGGAAATTTACCTTTAAAATTTTGTATAGCTTTCTTAAACACCTCCAAAAAATTACAGGAATTGTATTGGAGTTTGTGTAGTTTGGATTACTATTAAGGGAAGCAGTTGTGCTCAGACTGGTTATTATTGACAGTTAACAACCAGCCTTAGTAAGACACTCATTTTAATTCAGTAGATGTCTTTTGAGCATTTACCTCCTACTTTCAAAGCACTGAGATGAGAGAAATGAATTTCTAGTTAGCTTTGATCGTCCAATTTAACATAAGCCAGATAGGCAGAAGACTTTAACATAGTTTCACACTGAATGTGAAGAACAGTAAATGAAACCATTAGTAATGATTGATTTCTTCCAAAGCTCACAAGCAAAATAGTTGCTACTATAGATTTAATTTATTTCGAATTATTTTTGTGAACTAAAAGAAGTTAGCACAATAAGTAGAAAAATCAGTGTCTCTAGAATCAGAGAATCTGTGTTGAAACACTACCTCTCATGTTTAATATGTGCATAATCTTAGGAAGAAGAAGATAGGCGGCACTGTGGATAGAACATTGGCCTTAGAAGCAGGAAGATACTTTTTTTTTTTTTTTTTTTTTTTTTTTTTTTTTTGTGCATTCAAATCTGGCTTCAAACATTTAATAGTTATGTGAACTTGGGGAAGTCATTTAACCTATATGTCCACATCTATAAAATGAACTGGAGAAGGAAATGGCAAACTACTCCAGTATCTTTGTCAAAAAAAGGCACATAGAGGGTCATAAAGAGTCAGACAAAATTCAAAGTGACAAAACAGCAGCTGCAGCAACAACAACAAAAACAACAACAATCTGGGAAATTTCCTTAACTTCTATTGGTCTCAGTTTCCTTATCTGTTAAATGAAAAGCTTGGAACATATGGGGGCATATGTTGGAATCAGTTTGAACTAGCTCTTGTTGAGGCAATTGTGTTCATATATATATATATATATATATATTTTTAAAAAACTGACAAAATGTTACAAATATGATTTTGTTGTTTTATTTTGTTGATTTATAAATTTAAAAAATGACTGGGAAAATTTTAATAATGAATATTAAATTTAAAATAATATTATGAATGCTTTTGTTTTTTCTGAACTGGTTCTGAAACATTTACCAGAACACAATTAAGGACATGTTCAATATGACATTGGTGCTATTATCTCTAGTCCTAACTTTAAACTATAGATAATAGGGATAGATTTAATAAATCTATTCATATCAGAAAAATCCTGTTTTCATAATTTAAATTGAATTTCTAGGAATTTGCTTAATCAAAGTATACTATTTCAAATATAGTATTCATAAGTTAAATTCCTTTCAAACGAAATTTGATTTTTTGTGTGTGTGTCTGCAATCCTTAGCATATATATGTCTCTGAAATTTCTAAATGTGTGAAATATCCTCTCTGGTTTTGTCTACATATCACTAATTTCCAGGCCTTCATAGGCATTCTTCATTGCAGTTGATCTGACAGTTGATTCTAACTATCATGACACAGTTTGTCTTCTTTAGCTATCTACCTATTTTGAAGATGGTCAAAGTGATCCATTGTTTAGATCCTGCTTTGGCTAGTTTAAACAGAAATATCTTGCCTCTTGTAGACATAGTGGAAGAATATTCAAATATAGAAGAATATACAAAATGTCAAAAGTAATAAATATGTTTTGAGGTAAATATTTTCATTTCAAAGAAAAAACCTTTCTTTTATATGATTAGAGAGGAAAAGCTTATTTGAATTCATGTCATTTCTGGCCACTGTATAATTCATAAGAAGACAAATGACTAAAAAATTCTGTGAGAAAAATGTGCCTCCAAGGGGGGGATCTTTTGTGCCAAGTTCACCGCTGAGATCATAAACTAGTGACAATAGGGGTTAATAATAGATATATTGGTAGACCTCTCTTTATAATAGAATCAGCAGTGCTACAATAATTATAATTTTCTTTTTCTTCTTTTTATAAAGAAATGAATCAATATCCATGCAGGAAGAGATTTTTTTTCAATAATTTGTACTGTTCTTTAAAAGAAATGACTTCTTAGGTCCACAAGTCAATTGTCTCATTTAAAATTATTACAAGTCTATTTATCAAACAGTGTAAATTAAAATTTATTGTGACCATTGAAAGATTTTTAAAATGTGGTTTTCAGCGAAGTGTTTGAATAATCATGCACAATTTTCTTTTTGCTACCATGTGGTTTAAATTTTTTTTAAATCAATTTTTCAAGGAGAGTTAGATGAATAAGCTCTCTAGGTAATCTTTTGCTTCATTGAATTGACAATAAGATGATAGTGACTATGTTTGATAGAATAATGATGTGTGCTGACTTGCTTATATGGATAGAATTCAGTTAGTCAATTTTAAAATATTTTATTCCCTTGATAATAATAATAATAATAATAATTTTTATATAAAATTAGTCTTGACTAAATAATTAAATACACATATAAATAGGTGTATAATTCACATATAATGTAACTTTTAGTTCTATATGTATGTTTTATGTTTTGTTATTATATATTATACATATATTATGCAGTATATTTATACTTGTAATAAGTAGATATACATATATTTGCATGTGTGACATATGTATATCTATATATATCTACACATCATAAAAAACCATGAAAATCAGTATTTTCCCATATATCCAGAGACTAAAATAATTCCATGTGGACATATTATCTTGCATTATATACTAATATAGTTATTGGTTATATACTAATATAGTTATCTGGTCAGAAGGACCAGAATAACTAAAAAAGAAAAAAAAAGAAATCTATAATAATTCTGAGTCTTAAAAGCAGTTATTTTTAATAGTTGAAAAGAATAAGAGAAGACTAGATTGGATTGAGAAGACTAGTATTCATATTTTGGCTCTGTTACTTGTGAAATTTTAAATACATTATAAGACATCTTTGGGCCTCACTTTCCCTTTTTATGAAATCAAGGGGATGGAATAAATATTATCCAAGGTCCCTCCCGATTCTAAATCCTATGATTTTTGAAAATCTATAATTATATAAGGGACTTCTATGTCCTTCCATTTATAGTTGAGAAATAAAGTTGAAAGATAAGATAGTTTAACCTACTTTCTCCTGGCCTGTGGCCATCCTTACATGTCTCTTGAAGGAATATCTCATTAGCATTTACAAATTAAACCTTTTTCCTGGGGTTCTTTTGATGTCATAAAATTATAACCTAGAATTTAGATAGAACCTCAGAAGTCATCTAGTCTATTCTTCAAATTTTACATATGAGACAACTGGGGTCTTAAAAGGTTAAGTGATTGATCCATGGCCACACAGGTAACTAAGTGGCAGACCAATTTTAAACCTAATTCAAATTCTATGTACGGCACTTTTCATTGAACAACATTGCTTCCTATAATGTTCATTCCAAATAATTTGTTCTTTCTACCTTGCTTTCTTTCCTTATGTCTTTTTTTTTTAAGAAAAAATTTTAAATTTGCCAAAATGCCCTAATTGAAGCCTATTAGATTAATGATAGGATTCCTTCCCATTTCTCCCAACTCAGTTTTTTTTTTAAACATGGTTAAGTTAGCTTAAAAATGTAATAATATGAAACAAACCAGGAGTTAATTTTTTTCACTTAATTCCTTGACTGAATTGATTTAATATATAACAATCTGCTAAAATTTGCATCTCAGCAAACATTCATTCTTCTTTAATTTTTTTCTATTGCAAATTCATGTAGAGCAGAGACTGGCTTTTGTTCTTATTTTGTTGTTGTGGCTGTTTTTTTGTTGTTGTTTGTTTTTTTGTTTTTTGTCTTTATGACCCTTGTGCCTTGCACAATGGATGATATGTAATAGGTATGTAATAGGTGCTTGATAAATTCTTGCTGAATTCTAATCTACCCTGTCAACACTTTAGTTTTAAGCACTTTTAATTACATACCTTTTCTTTGAGGAGGGATGTCTTTAGTTAATTATATTCAGTTGATTGTTTTTCAGGTTCCACATGGAAAAAATCAAATTCTTTAGCAGTTCTCCTTAGTCCCTGTTCATTGTGAAAAAAAAATAGCAAAAGATATAATTCTTTTCTATTTCTTCCAAGTAAGGACTTTGTTCTTCTTTGGCCATAATTCCCCATTGCTTAGTTCACTATTTTGTGGTTTCTTCAAGGAATCTTTCATACTTTCCCATGTCACTTATTTCTAGTGTTAAAATTTCATTACAATATTGATAGTGCCTTTCTCCTTGATCTTATAGCACAGATTATTCCAAAGGTCTTAGTGCAGCTATAGTCTATTCATGCTTATTTTAAAGAATAATTTAATAGTTTAAGTTGGTTTTCTATTGTACTTAAATTTTTTAAAAAAATCTTATTATTACACTCCAACTTCTAATGCCTTTTACCCTTTTCTTTACAATTAATCATACGAGGTGAGACAATTATAACATTATAAAATGGTACAGTCATTTTTTAAATAAAGAGATCACATGCCACTTTTGAAGCAAAAAACTAATAGGATCAAAATAATATATAAAGACAAACTTCATGTGCCATGGTAGAGAAAGGGAAATTGGTCATAGATCCTCTTTTTTTAAAATAATATTTTATTTTTAATTTATGAAATGAAATAAGCTTTGCCTTAATATTGCAAAAAAAAGATGATTGCAAATGAAACTGCAAATTTACTATGTGTAATTTGCTATTCCTTTTAAATATACAATAAAATTATAATGTAAATTTCTGGGTATTTTTCCCTCTCTCCAACCCTCCTTTTCCCCTACTTTAGAGATGGATACCATTAGATAGAAATAACTATGTATGTGTAAAATTATTCTGTACATACTTCTATCTATCAGTTCTTTCTCTCTCTGGATGCAGATAACGTCTTTCTTCATATGTCCTTTATAATTCACTTGGGTATTTGTAATAAAATAATTTAGTCACATCTTCACTCATAGAGAGCAGTAACAGCCTAATGAAGTCTCATTTTCAGTTTGGGAAGTACAGGAATACAGTATGAATAGTACAGAGCAAAATAGGACTGAACAAGGCTTCCTAAAAGCTTTGGCAGAATTATTCAGAATCCTCAGGGAGACCAAAAAATACAATTCCTTTTCCTTGGTTATTCTTGCACAGTTTATCCTCTAGAAAAAAAAATGTAATTTTATAAAATTTGTATTCAACAATCTTCTCTTTAACAGACAGATGTTTAGTCCTCTCTCACTAACTTTGAACTTCAAAGTCTTTTATAATTCTCCTTGCTTGCCCTGGGTCCCACACTATATTGTTCAGCATTTTAAACACATATGACTCTTTGTGACCCCATTTGGAATTTTCTTGGCAAAGATATTGGAGTGATTTGCCATTTCCTTGTCCACCTCATTTTACAGATGAGGAAACAGAGGTAAATTAAGTATCCTGCCCAGAGTCACATAGCTAAGGAATAATGGAGGGAAGATTTGAACTCAGGTCTTCCTAACTCAAAAGTCTGCTGCTGTATCTACTGAGCCATCCAATTTCCCATCCCATGTCATAATACCACACAGATATTTACTTCCCTTGACAGCACTTCATATTCTTGATGATTCCTGGTCCCTTTCTTTTAATAAAATATTACCTAGACTGTATCATTCCTCTGTGCAATGTTCTCTGCTATGTGAACTTCTTATCTAATGGATAAAATTATTTTAAAATGATAACTTCCAAAGGATCAATGCTACCCTTCTCATTTAACAAACTTTCCAAACTAAGACCCCCTATTATTTATATCAGATGATATACTGAAGAGAATAACTCCTAATGTATCATGATAGAAAGCTTATTCAAGTACTATCTTGGAGAACAGCTCTTCTACACTGAAGCTGCTGCTTGTTGCTTTCCCTATAGAGGGACTGACATTATCCATTGAGCTGCTTTTGCTGCTGTGCTGCAACCTATTATTTTTTTTTTCTGCTAAGCCATGATGACCAACACATGCTTTTTAATTGAATTGCAGCTGGGAATAAGTTTCTTCCATGTAAGGGAATGTCTATCACTTTCTGCTAGATAGCTCACAACCTCAGGATTTTTCCTGCTCTTTAGTGTTATATTTATAGTACTCCAAACCAGCACAGCAAGAGTCCTTCTGGTCAAGTCCGTCTTACTCACTGACTTTACTTAGCCCTCCACAGAAATTTTCCCAGGTCTGCATGATATTTAGATTAAGGTAAGTAAATTCTTTTCAAATCTCATCCTTCCCCTGGAAGTTACTACTTATGTCAAATAGAAAATCATTTACTGTGTTTTAAAATGGTAGAATAGAGGTGGTCACCTTTTTTCTAGGTTCCTACAATAAAGTTCCATCACTGCTTTGTCTACAAACATGTAAGGCACTTTTTTAATCACTGGAGACATAAAGTAGAAAAACAACAATGTCTTTATATTTAAGGACAGTATTCTATGATGGGTGGAGTCATGGATTCACTTAGCAGTAAAGTAGAAAATGAATAGGCAAAGAAGAGGCCCAGACTAAATGTTTTATGGAAAAAAAAACTATAAGGGGTAAATCAAATTCAAGATGATGGATGACTTCATGGAAGAATTAGCAACTGAGTTAGGTCTTAAAGGAACAGAATGATTTGAACAGATATTAGAAGGGAATGCATTCAAGGCTTGAGAGAGAGTTTATGAAAATACTCAGATTTGAGAAATTATAGGAACATCTACTAATCCAAATTGAAGAGAGCCAGACTACATAGGGCATCAAATACTAAACTGAGGAGTTTGTATTTTATCCTAGAAATGATTTTTCTCTTTCTATTTTCTTTTAGTTTAATCTGTTGTCCATTTGTACTTTCTATCCCAAATATACTTCTGGAAAGTTCTATAATGTAACTAGTAATGTGCTGGAAAGTGTTTAACAACACACATAAACACATACACACACTCATACATATATGTATGCCATATGTTTAAATTTAATCTGCATTAACATTTTATTTAACATTTAACATTTTTCTCATCACTTTTGGTCTATACAATAAGCAATTTTTAAGGTGCAAATGCTCACATTGAAAATTTAATAATGATTTCTTGAGAGCCATTTCATATTGTCTCCAGTGCATTTCTAAGTGTTTCAATTTAAGCTCATATTGAAACCTGTGAAATATGTTAATGGATGGGTCAAATCTCTATGCATTTTCCCATATTTCTTCCAAAATTCCCTGTAATTCTTTGGGGTTGATGATTCAGGAAGTGTTCTTGAACCTAAGATTCATAGGAAAATCAGAAACCCTGGAGGTAGCTGAAGTGTGTTTCAGGTATGGGAGATAGCCTATGCAAAGATATGTAGATGGAGAAATATAGGTAGTACCAAGAAGGCTAATTATCCAAACCCAAAAATATATGAAGAGGTATAGTATATAATAAGGAATGAAAAAGCAAAAGGTGCTCAGATTGTAAAGATTTTTTAAATAATTTTATTATATATTTTTTATAATATTATCCCTTGTATTCATTTTTCCAAATTATCCCCCCCTCCCTCTACTCCCTCCCCCCGATGACAGGCAATCCCATACATTTTACATGTGTTACAATATAACCTAGATACAATACATGTGTGTAGATACCATTTTCTTGTTGCACAATAAGCATTAGATTCTGAAGGTACATGTAACCTGGGCAGACAGATATTAGTGCTAACAATTTACATTCACTTCCCAGTGTTTCTTCTCTGGGTGTAGCTACCTCTGTCCATCATTGATCAAATGGAAGTGAGTTGGCTCTTCTTTTTGTTGAAGATTTCCACTACCATCAGAATATATCCTCATACATTATTGTTGTTGAAGTGTACAGTGATCCTCTGGCTCTGCTCATTTCACTCAGCATCAGTTGATGTAAGTCTCTCCAAGCCTCTCTGTATTCCTCCTGCTGGTCATTTCTTACAGAGCAATAATATTCCATAACCTTCATATACCATAATTTACCCAACCATTCTCCAACTGATGGACATCCATTCATCTTCCAGTTTCTAGCTGCAACAAAAAGAGCTGCCACAAACATTTTGGCACATATATGTCTCTTTCCGCTCTTTAGTATTTCTTTGGGATATAAGCCCAGTAGTAGCGCTGCTGGGTAAAAAGGTATGCACAGTTTGATAACTTTTTGGGCATAATTCCAGATTGCTCTCCAGAATGGTTGGATTTTTTCACAACTCCACCAACAATGTATTAGTCTCCCAGTTTTCCCACAGCCCCTCCAACATTCATCATTATTTGTTCCTGTCATCTTAGCCAATCTGACAGGGGTGTAGTGGTATCTCAGAGTTGTCTTAATTTGCATTTCTCTGATCAATAGTGATTTGGAACACTCTTTCATATGAGTGGATATAGTTTCAATTTCATCATCTGAGAATTGTCTGTTCATATCCTTTGACCATTTATCAATTGGAGAATGGCTTGATTTCTTATAAATTAGGGTCAGTTCTCTATCTATTTTGGAAATGAGACCTTTGTCAGAACCTTTGCTTTTAAAAATATTTTCCCAATTTGTTACTTCCCTTCTAATCTTGTTTGCATTAGTATTATTTGTACAGAAACTTTTTAGTTTGATTTAATCAAAATCTTCTATTTTGTGATCAATAATGATCTCTAGTTCTCCTCTGGTCATAAATTCCTTCCTCCTCCACAGGTCTGAGAGGTAGACTATCCTCTTTTCCTCTAATCTGTTTATGATTTCATTCTTTATGCCTAAATCATGGACCCATTTTGATCTTATCTTGGTATATGGTGTTAAGTGTGGATCCATATCTAATTTCTGCCATATTAATTTCCAGTTTTCCCAACAGTTTTTTCCAAATAATGAATTTTTATCCCTAATGTTGGTATCTTTGGGTTTGTCAAAGATTAGATTGCTATAGATGTACCCTTTTTTGTCCTTTGTATCTAATCTGTTCCACTGATCTACCGGTCTATTTCTTAGCCAATACCAAATGGTTTTGGTGACTGCTGCTATATAATATAGCTTTAGATCAGGTACACTTAGACCACCTTCCTCTGACTTTTTTTTCATTAGTTCCCTTGCAATTCTCGACCTTTTATTCTTCCATATGAATTTTGTTGTTATTTTTTCCAGGTCATTGGTATAGCACTAAATAAATAGATTAGTTTGGGGAGTATTGTCATCTTTATTATATTCGCTCGGCCTATCCAAGAGCACTGAATGTCTTTCCAATTATTTAAATCTGACTTTATTTTTGTGGCAAGTGTTTTGTAATTTTTCTCATATAATTCCTGACTTTTCTTTGGTAGATGGATTCCCAAATACTTTATACTCTCAACATTTGTTTGGAATGGAATTTCTCTTTGTATCTCTTGCTGTTGCATTTTGTTAGTGATATATAAAAATGCTGAGGATTTATGTGGATTTATTTTGTATCCTGCCACTTTGCTGAAATTTTGAATTATTTCTAGTAGCTTTTTAGCAGAGTTTTTGGGGTTCTCTAAGTATACCATCATGTCATCTGCAAAAAGTGATAGTTTGATTTCCTCATTTCCTACTCTAATTCCTTGAATCTCTTTCTCGGCTCTTATTGCCGAGGCTAGCGTTTCTAGTACTATATTGAATAGTAATGGTGATAGTGGGCAACCTTGATTCACTCCTGATCTTACTGGGAAAGGTTGTAGTTTATTTCTATTGCATATTATGCTTACTGACGGTCTTAAATATATGCTCCTGATTATTCTAAGGAATAGTCCATTTATTCCTCTACTCTCAAGAGTTTTTAGTAGGAATGGATGTTGGATTTTGTGAAATGCTTTTTCTGCATCTATTGAGATGATCATATGGTTCTTATTAATTTGATTATTAATATGGTCAATTATATTAATAGTTTTCCTAATATTAAACCAGCCCTGTGTTCCTGGAATAAATCCTACTTGATCATAGTGTATTATCCTGGAGATGATTTTCTGAAGTCTTTTTGCTAATATCTTATTTAAGATTTTAGCATCAATATTCATTAAGGAAATTGGTCTATAATTTTCTTTCTCAGTTTTCGATCTACCTGGTTTAGGTATCAGTACCATGTCTGTGTCATAAAAGGAGTTTGGTAGGACTCTTTCATCCCCTATTTTTTCAAATAATTTATATAACATTGGGGCTAATTGTTCTTTAAATGTTTGGTAGAATTCACATGTGAATTCATCTGGTCCTGGGGATTTTTTCCTGGGGAGTTGATTAATAACTTGTTCTATTTCTTTTTCTGAATTGGGACTATTTAAGCAATTTATCTCCTCCTCTGTTAATCTAGGGAGCCTATATTTTTGGAGGAAGTCATCCATTTCACTTAAGTTATCAAATTTATTGGCATAAAGTTGGGCAAAGTAACTCCTTATTATTTCTCTAATTTCCTCTTCATTGGTGGAAAGATCCCCCTTTTCATTTGTAAGACTAACAATTTGATTTTCCTCTTTCTTTTTTCTGATCAAATTTACCAAAGGTTTATCTATTTTATTGGCTTTTTCATAAAACCAACTCTTGGTTTTATTTATTAATTCAATAGTTTTTTTACTTTCAATATTATTGATTTCTCCTTTTAATTTTTGTATTTCAAGTTTAATTTTTGGTTGGGGGTTTATAATTTGGTCTTTTTCTAGCCTTTTAAGTTATAAGCCCAATTCGTTAATCTTCTCTTTCTCTATTTTCTTCAAATAAGCCTCTAAAGATATAAAATTTCCCCTTATTACTGCTTTAGCTGCATCCCACAGATTTTGGTATGATGTCTCATCATTGTCATTATCTTGGGTGAAATTATTAATTGTTTCTATAATTTGCTGTTTCACCCAGTCATTCTTTAAGATGAGATTGTTCATTTTCCAATTACTTTTTGGTCTATTTACCCCTAACTTTTTACTGAATGTAGCTTTTATTGCATTGTGATCTGAGAAGAAGGCATTTATTATTTCTGCCTTCCTACATTTAATTTTGAGATCTTTATGTCCTAATGTATGGTCTATTTTTGTATAGGATCCATGAACTGCTGAGAAGAGAGTATATTCCTTTCTATTGCCATTCAGTTTTCTCCAAAGGTCTATCATACCTAGTTTTTCTAATGTTCTGTTTACTTTTTAAATTTCTTTCTTATTTGTTTTGTGGTTTGATTTGTCTAAATCTGAGAGTGCAAGGTTGAGATCTCCCACTATTATAGTTTTACTGTCTATTTCTTCTTGCAATTCTCTTAATTTTTCCTTTAGAAAGTTAGATGCTATACCACTTGGTGCATATATGTTTAGTATTGATATGGCTTCATTATTTATGCTACCTTTCAGCAGGATAGAGTTTCCTTCCTTATCTTTTTTAACTAGATCAACTTCTGCTTTTGCTTGATCTGAGATAAGGATAGCTACCCCTGCTTTTTTGGCTTTACCTGAAGCATAATAGGCTCTGTTCCAACCTTTTACCTTTACTCTGTATGTATCTCCCTGCTTTAAGTGTGTTTCCTGCAGACAACATATTGTAGGGTTCTGATTTTTGATCCAATCTGCTATCCGTCTCCATTTGATGGGAGCGTTCATCCCATTCACATTTACAGTTAAAATTACTAATTCTGTATTTCCTGCCATCATATTATCCCCAGATTATGCTTTTTCCCTTGACCTCCCTGATCCCCCTCCCCGATATTTAATTTACAGACCCCCCTTGTGACGCGCAACCCTCCCTTTTTTTTAGTATCCCTCCCCCCTCCCTCCAAGTCCCTTCACTTATTCTCCTTTTCCTTTTCCCTTTTCCTCTCCCCCCTTTTAATGAGGTGAGAGAAAATTCTCTGAAAAACAAATATGTCAATTATTTACTCTTTGAGCCTCTTTTGATGAGAGTAAGATTCACACAATGATTCTCCCCCTCACTAAATTCCCTCAGATATGGTGTATTTTCTATGCCTCTTCCTGGGATGTTGTTTCCCTCTTTTTATCATTCCTTCCCCTTTTTCTGAAATGACCTCCTTCCCTTTACTACACCCCCCCCTTTTTTTTATATCAGTAAAATCAAATTATCCATGAGTACTTTTTATATACCCACAACAGAGTTACAGTTCTCAAGGGTTCTGTGTACCTTTTTCTGTTTCTCTTCAGTCTTGTGGATGTAGATCAAATTTTTTGTTTAAGTCTGTTTTTTTTCTTAGAAACATATAGAATTCCTCTATTTCATTGAATGACCATTTTCTTCCATGGAAAAAGATGCTAAACTTAGCTGGGTAGTTCATTCTTGGTTGCAGTCCTTGATCTTTTGCCTTACGGAATATCAGGTTACAGGCCCTTCTATCTTTTAATGTGGAGGCAGCCAGATCTTGAGTGACCCTTATTGTGGCACCTTGGTATTTAAATTGTTTTTTTCTAGCTGCTTGCAAGATTTTCTCCTTTGTGTGGTAATTCTGCAGCTTAGCCACAGTATTCCGTGGTGTTCTTTTTTTGGGGTCTATTTCAGAAGGAGTTCGATGAATTCTTTCCACATCTACTTTCCCTTCTGTTTCTATTATCTCTGGACAGTTCTCTTTGAAAATTTCCTGTAAAATGGAATCTAGGCTCTATTTTTGGTCATAGTTTTCGGGAAGTCCAATGATCCGCAGATTATCTCTCCTAGATCTATTTTCCAGGTCTATAGATTTTCCCAGTAAGTATTTGACGATGTTCTCCAGCTTTTCATTTTTTTTTGTTTTGTTTGACTGATTCTTGAGTTCTCTGTGAATCATTCATTTCTATTTGTTCCATCCTGACTTTTAAGGAGTTATTTTCTTCTTTCACAGTTTTTAGTTCTTTTTGTAAATGCCCAATTTCGTTTTTAAATGAATTATTTTGCTCTATTGAATTTTTTTCCATTTCCCTAATTTTTTTTGAGAATTATTTTCTTTTTCCAATTCAGAAATTCTATTTTCTTGAGACTTTTTTATCTTCTCCAATTCAGAAATCCTACTTTCCTTTGGTTTTTTAACCTTTTCTAATTCACAAATTTTGTTTCCCTGCATCTCCTGTGAATTCTTTATTTTTTCCAACTCCAATTTCAGGATGTTGTTATTCTCTATCATAGCTTCCCTTTCCTTTCCCCATTTTTCTTCAAACTCTCTTAACTTTTTAATAGTCTCTTCTAGGAGAGAGTTATGTGATGGGGGCAGGAATCGTTCCCCTTTAGGTTGTTATCTGCTGACTCTCTGCTGTTAACTTCCTCGGGGTTGGATACCCGCTCTTTCTCTGTGTAGAAGGAATCTATAGTTTTTCTGGATTTTTTGTTCATACTTAAAAAATCTTTTGGGGTCTGTCCCTGGGGTAGGAAATTATTTATTTACTTCTTTACCAGCTTCCTCCCAGACCGGATGGATGCAGCGCCTCTTGGGCCTGAGCTAAGATCGAGCTCTTGGAGAGAGTTCCCCACCCCCTCCCTGGAAGTGCCTCAGAGGTGACTAGCACTGCTGTGCCTTGAGGGCGTGGTGTTCTAGCAGCTTCCCTGAGGTTTGAGACTGAACAGTAAAGGCGACACAAAGCCCAGCCTATGTGTCCTGGTGGGGAGTGGATGTTTTCAGCAGGTGATATGAAAAGCCCCTGTGCTCAAACTGGAAGTGTCTGCCAGAAACCTCGGTCCCTAGTTCAAAGGTTCTGCTTCTCTGGGACTTCCAGAGCTGAGTTCCACACCCTCCAGCTAAGCTAGGCAGTGTGTGTTGCCTTGGGCCGTATCCGCCCACTTGTCAATCTCTTAACTAGTCTCAGGTGGGACCTGAGGCCACACTCCCTGGTGCTGAGATCTGCTGAGTCACCCCTAGGATCAGGGAAAATCTAATCTATCTGAATTTTTAAAGTAGTTTAGATTTCTCTTCTGAACTGCTATATTATAAGCAGAGAAGAGCTAACAGCCTGTGCCAGATTCCTTTATCTCAGTGGCTTCTCTGATCCCAGAGCCCTTCCCAGCGCAATAGGCGCAGTATGCTAGCACCCAGCTGTCTGTGCTGGCCTCTCTTCTTCCTCCCCTGGGAACTGACCTTTTCTGTTGAAACTCCAGATTCTCTTCAGCTGGTAAGTTGTGCTTCCAATCCTTGTGGTATCCATCAGTCCAGCGCTATTTCTGAGGCTGATTTATCTAATTGGTTGTGAGGGAGTAAGGACGTTCACAGAGTCGTGTGTTTCTTCTCTGCCATCTTCAGATTGTAAAGATTTTAAAATGTGTTTTGAAACAAAAATTTTTATTTGGTCTCACTGGAGTTCATCAAGTATTTAGACAATGGTTTTTTAGAGCATGAATTGGAGAGATAAAAAACTTGACGTGTTTTTTTTTTTAACATTTTAATAATATTTTATTTTTCCAAATGCATGTAAAGCTAGTTTTCAACATTCACCTTAGCAAAACCTTGTGTTCCAAATTTTTCTCTCCCTTCTTCCTCCCTTTTCCCTAAGACAGTAGGTAATCCAATATAAGTTAAATATGTGCAATTCTTCAAAAGAAATTTCCATATTTGTCATGCTGTGCAAAAATAAAAAAAATCAGATCAAAAGGGGAAAAAGCCAAGCAAATAAAGAATAGCAGCAAAAAATGTGAAAATACTATGCTTTGATCCATATTCTATCTTCATGGTTCTCTCTTTTGATGAAGATGGCACTTTCCATCCCAAGTCTATTGGAATTGCCTTGAATCACCTCATTGTGGAAAAGAGCCAAATCCATCACAGTTGATCATCACATAATCTTGTTGTTACTGTTGACATGGATCTTGACAAGGAATATCAATTAGAGAGTTATTGTAATAATCCAGATTAGAAATTCTGAAGGCCTGACCTAGGATTGCATCTGAGTCAAGAAAAAGAAAAAGATTTTTAGATGTTTATTGTATAGTTATAATCAATACGGTTTGGCAAATAATAAAATCAGTCAATAAATAAATAAGTTAGTCAATAAATATTTATTAATTACTCACTGTATGATAGATACTGAGTTTAGCACGGAAGATATAAAAAAGGCCAAAGACAATTCCTCTTCTCAGGAAACTTGCAGTCTTATAGGCCTGTGGGATATGGGAGGGTGGGAAGTGAAAAACCCATTTTATGGTTGTGAACCTGGCTGACAAAAATAATGGTGGTGACCTCAATAGAAACACAGATTTTTAGAAGAGGGGAGATTTAGAAGAGAGGATATAATGAATTGTCATTTGGAAATGTAAAACTGGAGATGCATGAGGGACATCCAGTTTGAAATACCCAAAAGACAGCTACTTAATCACAAATTGGAATCAGGACATACATAAATGTGTCAGTTACCTGTGAAGAAATGACTTTCAAACCCCCCCAAAACATAACAAGGTTACAAGGAGAAAGAAAATAGAAATAAAACAAAAGAGCCTAGGATAGAGTCTTGGAATATATCCATAGTAGCTGAGAATAAAATAAATAATGATCCAGGAAAAGGGGATTGGGAAGGGGATAGTCAGATAGGAATGAGAATGATATAGACATAGTAGTGCCACAAAACTCAAAGGGGGAAAGAATATTCAAAAGATGAAAGTCATGTAACAGCTTTAAATGTTACAGGGAGGTCAAGAAGGATGAGGAGTGAGAAAAAATTATTACATTTGTTAATTAAAATTTAATCATTATAAAATATGTTCCTGGAAAAACATAGATGATGGATTGAACCTGAGGGATTGCTGACTGAAGATCTAGCAAAGCTTAGTGACTTGGTCAAAGGAGAGGGGAGAAATCAAAGACATTATCAACAATAAGAACTCTATTGGATTGTGAGTTCCTTGAGGGAAAAAGAATGGCTTTCACATCTTTCCTGTGTCCTCCATGTTTTAGTAGAATACTTAGTACATAATTTGCTGTTTAAAATATATATATATATATATATATATATATATATATGTGTGTGTGTGTGTGTGTGTGTGTGTGTGTGTGTGTATGAACAGTTAGCTAGCACAGTGGATAAAGTGCTGGGTCTGGAGTCAGGAAAACTCATCTTCCTGAATTCAAATCTGGATTCAGATACTAGTTGTGTGACTGGGCGTGTCACTTCACTCTGTTTGCCTCCTACTCATTTGTAATATGAACTTGCAAAGGACATGACAAAACTACTCTAGTGCCATTGTCAAGAAAACCCCAAAATGGGGTCAAAAGGAGTTAAATATGATTGAAATAACTGAACAAAATCAACAAAAATATGTATTGACTATTTACTATTGACAATAGCAGCCATGAGAACAGGGAGAATTATGGTGCTAACGGATACTGCTCAGAACAAATGGCTCTTGGTTAAAGCAAATTCATTTTAAAATTCAATTTAACAAATATTTAATGATTAAGTCATGTTGTAGAATCCCAAAAAGCTTTCCCATGAATAGCTGGTGATAAAGTCTGGAACCAAATTAAGAAACTAAAGTACTCATAAATTGATAAAACATTTCATATAGTATTTTACAGTTAACAACATGCTTTTGTTATAACAATTCTATGGTATAAATAGTGCAAGCATTGCTATTTCCATTTTACAGATGATGAGACTGAGATCCACAAAGACTAGATGGTCATTCATTCAATTAGTATTAAAAATCAGGATTTGAGCCCAGAGCTTCTGAATCCAAATTTAAGACTCTTTGCATACATTATCATATCTTTTTACTTACTGAATATCATATTGACAATATTTACACCAGTATTCTTACTTAATGCTACTCGGAAGCAAATCTTTACAACGTGGGGGGAAGGACAGGAGGTGTCTGCTGTTTCTAGAACTTTTATAAAAACCAGTGTTTTTAAGAAAAACAAAACAAAACAAACAAAAATACTCTAAACAACCTAATATCTGGATAGCTGTTGGAGCCACAAGAGTTCCTGGAAAAGTAAAGAAAGCACCATAGGAAGACACACAATATAAATAATTTCACTGTCTCCAGTTAATTCCCTTGATTTAAAAGCGATGATATTTCTGTTGCTTGTTCCCATGGTAATAACTTTCTACAATGATAACCTTTTGCCGAGCCAAATTAAAGTTTTAGAAGTTTCAGGCCAAAAATAAAAAAAAAATAAAGTGGATTGCAATGAAGGACTAAATTAACTCATAAAAACCCTATCATTGATTGTAAATGCCAAATACAAGACTTGTGGATTTCTGTACACAGTCAAAGTAATGAACTTCATTTCAAGGGACTGCTCCTAAAAGTATGTACTTCGTCAAATCACTGCCAAAAAAAAAAAAAAAAAAAAGGAGAGCAATGAAAAAGAGAATAATACTCTTCTCCCACAAAATAGTCTGTGGAATAATATATGGAAACATATTATGAGTACCTATCGGATTCATTATGTCTTCAAGTATCTTATCAATTTTTTTAAATTTGAAAACCTCCATATTTTCATCATTCTATCCTAAAACTATTATTTGTAATATGTATTTGGGGGGCATAACTGCTGCAAAATGATTTAACTCTTTTTCTGGTTCCTAATTATTAAATATTAAGAATGGTCACTCAGTGCACCTGAGGGTATGCTGGTCGTAGACCTTACCACACTCTTCCTTGAGAAATTACGTGCTAGGTTATTTGTTGTTGTTGTTTTTGCAATCTTGCCAAAATTTTTAATAGATCAATCTTAAGGAAATAACTCAGGAATGTAGAAATTAAGTGTCTTTCTAGATTTACACAGTTAATAATTGGCATAGAAGGGATTTGAATCAGTCTTACTGACTGCAAGGTGAGCATTATCACTAGCATTTGAGGCAGGGCTCCTAAATAACAACAATGATAATACTAATACATGAATTTGCCTAACACACTAATAGTTGCAAACAGTCTTACATATAATTAATCATGTTTCCTCTCAACAGTTCTGTGAAATAGTACTATTATTACCTCCTTTTTATAAGTAGAGAACAGTGTCTCAGAGAACTTAAACGTCCGGTGTTGCACAACTAATTTGGATAGGCTTCCATCTCAGGTGGTTTTGATAACACTATCACTATTTGCAATATACTATATTGCCCCATGGGTCATAAATAAGAGCATGAAACTAGGATTAATAGAAATGAAATGGTTTTAAGGCCACAGATTGGTATACATATCTACAAAAACTAGTTTCATGAAAGTAATCAAGATGTATCTTTAAGCCTGCAATTAACCATTATTATTTAGAATTAATAACATTTTGATAATTATTTTGAGTAAATAATAAAAATGTACTACAATGATATATGTTAATGGTCATAATAATGGTATAAAATATTTGTAATAATAATGGTCATAATAACAATAACATTAATACAGCAACTTAATGTTTGCAAAGGACTTTACATATATTATTTCATTTAATCCAAATAGCCTTGTGAAGTTATTACTACATGTATTATCATCACCATTTTACAGATGAGGAAACTGAGGTTTAAAGAGGTGAACTGTCTTGCCCTGGGCAATACAGTAAATATCAGAGACAGGTGTTGCCATAGGTATTCCTCCAAAATTCCATCTATACACTATATCTTGATATGTTACTTAGGCAGTAAGATTTATATCTGTGTTCACATTCCATTATTAGAAAAGGGAAAACATAAAGTGGCAGAAAGTGAAAGGTGGGGGAGTGTCAACTTCCAAGTAACAGTAACAGATAGCTTGAGGGGACAAGTATTTTATTCTTGGTGGAGGGGAGGAATTGACTGAAACACTGTATAATGACAATTCAGTTATATAATTGAAAAAAGTTTTTTAAAAGATTTTTTAAAGTCTGCTTCTAACAGAAAGATATAAGCAATATATTTTTCTGATGAAAGATACTGATTCTTTGTTGTTTGTTGTCACATTTGAAAAAGAGAAAAATATTTCTTGATTCCTTTGGAATTTTTTCCTCTGAAGTTGTGTTTCCACGGGACATCTTTATATTAAATAGTAGTCAGAATTGGAGCTGATATATTAAAGTACATTGTAATCCTTTGTAATTTTAAAATTTTTACGTTGCTTCAACTGACTTACCTAATAATTGTGTTCTGCTATAAACCAAGGCAATAGGAATATACAAAGAAAGCCATTTTAAACTTATTTTTGTCTAGGAATGACAAATATGTCGGTATGACTGTATATATGATGGCAGATTGTCTTTTTTTCCTCCTCCAAATGAAAAAGGAATGCTTTTCATTTTCTGTGACTTTGCCTTGATATGGAGGGCTTTTCAAAATAACTTTGAAGATGGGTGAAGTTGCATTGAATTGAATTCTGGTTATATAATGTACGATTATTCATTTTTAACAGTTGTGTTATTTGGAACGTGTGAATACTGTTACTTTGGTGCTTTCTTTGAAAAACTGATTTCATAGCTTTTTTAGAATAAGAACACTTCTGTTGAATGACATCATTTAGTGCTCAGAGTAATACTTGATGATTGAATAAAATATGAGTATATTATACCCATGTGGCACTATTGATGAGAAGAGAGATATTGCAAATCTAACAAATTTAAAATATTTAATTCAATTCAATTGTGGCACCCTCAGCTATTTCCATGCTTTTAAAGCCTGTCCCACATCCAGTTTCCTCAAACTTATCCTTCTTTACGTGAATGAATGAATGAATGAATGAAATTAGTAGGTGATTAAATGAATGGAATTAAATGCTGAATATACAAATAAAAAAAAATAAGATCTTCCCTATCTCTTAAAGAGCTCATAATTTAAGAGGGAGAGGCAACATATGCACCAGATTTCTGCTCTAAGTCAGAAGGATAGCTGATGGTCTTTAGAACATAACAGAAAAACAGATGATAATACATCTTCTTTACTATCATCTCCATTGATCAATAATATCAATTTCTGCTATTTGACCATTTGACAATGTCAAGGACTTTGCTGTCAAAGACTTTCTTTTCTGGGTCTTCAGTAGTTGCAACTGCTTAGGAAGTGGAATAAGTAGCATTTTTAAAAATTTCCAGGTCTTATCTCCACAGAGATGGCTTTCCCAGATGATTACTGCAGGGATTGGGCTGAAGACACAGCTAATTGTCAAGGGTTGGGGGCACTGTTACTCTGAATCTTTTGCTAAAGGATCTAGTCTGTGCCTATCATAGTCTAAGGGGAGTTGATAGTAGTAGTGGTCTGACTCACCTGGCAACTGTTGCTTCATGTTCCTCCCTCTAAATGACTTTGCTTCTTCAGCTAGGATACCTTATCTGTATTGTAAGTAGCAGTTGGTCATCAGTTAGAAGGTATGTCTGCCTCCTTTCTGACCCTTTCTAGATCATAATTGGAATTTGGGCTAGAAGTAAGGCCAATATTCTGAAGTTTTGCTTTTCAATGACTTTAAGATTTACCTATCCATGAATAATAGGTAGTATTCACAGTGGTGAGAATGTTGGATCCCTTCTCAGGAGTTGTACACCTAAATGAAGGTTTTGAGGGCCACACTAGAATAAGAACCATTGTCCTAGAACTATTTGTGCTATACCTAGAACTCTTGTGCTCAGAATCATAAATTTTTTCTCTATGGAGTCAGTGGATGCTGTCAAAGGTATTATGGTTTGACTTGTATGGTACACACTGCTTTTGTTTTTGATAAGTATCTTATTACTCTCTACTACCAGGGAGATACTTCTGAGAGGACAATAAATGAAAATGCTTACTTTACTTAAAATTGAAAAGCAAGATAAAATTAGGAAAATTCATTAACAGCAAATATTATCAACAACTATGGCTCCTACATAACTAGCTCTATCATATTTCATCTTTTCTCCAAAATATGTAGCACTATAGCTCAGTGCTAACCCAAGTCCCAGCCATGAATACTTTCTGGGGAATTGAAAACATCAAGAAAGCAACTTATCCATCCCTATAGGATTGCTATAGTTTTCATGCTTGAAAGAGATATATGGATGCTTGTCCATAAGGAGGGAATAAGAGATCTGCAGACACCAGAAGATCTTGGACCTCATTAAGTCCCAAGTCAGATTTCAGCAGAGACAATGAAGCTTCTTAGCTCTATTACTTCAGGACCTGAACTCTCACCTTGATATAAAGGGAGGAAAAAATCTCAAAGACTCAAGAATCCTTAGAATGATATACCATGTCATTTTTCTTACCTCCTTTTCTTGTTCTCCCAACTCTGCAAACAGACAGAATTTCCTTGATCACAAAGACTTAGAGAGTTTAGGGAAATTGGAGAGACTCCTTATATAATTAAAAAAAAACATTTATTAAGAACCTACAATGAGAAAAGCACTAAGCTGGGTTCATGAGACACAAATGGAAAATGGTATAATTCTTTTCTCCAAGACCATACAATTTAAAGGAGAAAGAATAACATGCTCATTATAATAAACATGAGAAAATAGGATGTGATAAGGACAAAGTTGAAGTCTAGACAAATTGTCCTGAGCAACATTATGGTAGGGGAACATTGCTTTAGTTGGGGGATGGGGAAGTGTTGAGGGAAGAAGTACCAGAGAAAGCTTCATGGGGGAAGTAATACAAAAGAAAATTTCAAAGAGTCAGAAATGAGGAAGAAGTGTTTTTCAAGTATTTGACTGCAACTGCATGGGAATGGAAGGATAGGATTAATGAAAGCAGGGAACAGGGTAATGTTCAATTTGGTTGAATTAGAATACAAATGGGAGTAGGGAAGTAATAGTATGTGGGGAAAACTGAAAAGGTATATTAAAACCATATTTTGTGAATAAAAAGCATAAGGGCTGGAGATGCAAATAAAACAAATTAAGACTGGTCCTGCCTTCCAAGAACTTATACTCTAATGCAGGGGAAAACAAATGTAGCAAAGAAATAAAACTGGGATAAAGATATGATCTGGGTATTCATAGATATAGGGAATGAAATTGCACAATCAATTGACATACCTTTTCCAGGGTCAGTAGTCATGATTTAATTATAGTTCTCTGATAATAAGGAGGGAGGATGGAGTATGTATCCTATAACAAGGCAGAAATGTCAGTGGTGAGGAAGAGACTGATTGTAAAAGACTCTAAAATCTCCTAAAGAACCTGTTTTTTTTAACAGAATCAGACATATAGGTTAGAAAGATTATCTTATCAGCTATATGAAAGATGGATTGAAGAGGAAAAAGGTCAAGATGACTAGTTAGAAAGCTGTTTTAATAACAGTACAAGTGAGAGCTGATGAGGTACTGCACTCTGATATTCTCATTATGAATGAAGAAGGAACAAATTCAAGAGATATTGTGTAGGTAAAATCAACTGAAATTTGAAGTTGATTGGATAAGGAAAATGAAAGAAAAGGAAAAATTAAAGATGATACTAAGACTTAGAGCCTAGGTGACAGAGATGAAAGTGCTTTTTCAATGCACATATCAAGTACCACTTCCTGTGGGAAGCCTATTCTAATCCTTATTAGTGTGCTATAATGCCTTCTATGATACTTGACAGCTAGAAGATCCTTTATTAAGTGCTTATTGAATGAATGAAGAATTAATCTTTAAAAATTAATATTGTGGGCAGGGATCATTATCTTATCCATATCTTTATTCCTCATAGTCTTTAGCATATTAGTCATAGTAAAATAGTCATTTTTTGTTGAATGAATCAATGAATGAAGGGTTTTTTTTGTTGTTGTTCATTTAAAAAAACCCAGAAATATAAGTAATAAGTTTTACTACTAATACTTAAATCCAAACATTCTCACTATAAGTCAAATAAGCTTTATACTGCTTTTACATGGTCTGGAGCAGAGTGTGATTGGATTTCAATTAAGCATTGGAGAAAAAATATGATAATTACTAGAAAGCAACATGACTTCCCTAAGCCTGTTAGGCTAAACAAACCTAATTCCTATGTTGAAAGAACTATTAAACTGGTAGATCAGCAAAATTCTTAGTATATAACATGTCTTTATTATATGCATGGTATGTGTTATGCATAAATATGTCATAAATAAATGACATATAATATTGATATATAATATATACTTTATATTATATACTTAGTACATTTTATATTATATACATGACATGGGGCATGTAGGTGGTAAAGTGAATAGAATACTGTGTGGAGTCAGGAAGACTCATCTATATGAAATTAGATCTGGCCTGGTTTCAAATCCTACCTCAGACACTTACTAGCTAGGTGACCCTGTTTCTTCATCTGTAAAATAAACTGGAGAAGGAAATAGCAAACCATTCCTCTATCTTTGCCAAGAAAACCTCAAATGGGGTCATGGAGAATAGGATGCAATAGAAAAATAACTCAAAAACAACAAAAAGACATAATATATCTTGATTTTAGTGAAATATTTAATGATGACTTTCATGATAACTTAGGGATACTGTAATGATATGTGGGTTAGATTTTATTATAGTGATTGGATTTGAAAAGGTTGAGTAGCCATACTCAGATTATAAAATCCTTTAAGTCAGGTTTTTACTTTTTTACTTTTTCTAATGAGTAAATAATAGAGGCCTAATAAACATATTATCATATAAACATGTTTAGTAAAATGTGGTTGGGTACATCTTATTTATATTTATAAGTTCTTCAACAAGTCTTTGATAAAATTAGATTACATATATAAAATGCTCTATATGCCTCACAACTCACTGTATTGCATATATTGTTATTATTAATGTTTATAAAACATATAGTAAAGTCATCTAGAGATCTATCATTGACTCTATCTTGTTGAATGTTTTGTTTATGACTTGAATGAAGTATATGACTTAGGGAGATGTGATTTTATTGGTATATGTATATATTGGTATATATGGTATATATATATATATATATATATATATATATATATATATATATATATATATATATATATATATATATATATATAATTATTAAAAATCCAGAGTTAATGAAGCAATTTGCCAAATCAAGATTTAACATTATTTTGACAGATTAGAATTCTGGGATCAAATCAGTAGGATGAAGTGTTAATGCTTTAATAAGTCTGGTAAGTAGGAACTACCTCACTGACACAAAGGATACAATCTTACAATACTTTTATAAATTGGTAGGCCAAAATATCCATCAGCTAGTGATCATCTTCTATTAAAATTTTGTATTTACTATAATGGTCATCAAACAAAAGTCACTCAGTAGACTGAGTCTAGAAATCTTTAAAGTCTGGTAGGAATTGTCAGAATTTGAACTCTGTTAATGTAATGTTTAGAGAATCATTGTATTAGAAGATGTCAGGATAAAGATTGTTTGATCTAGCTGAATGCCTCTTTTCTCCCTCAATGGATGTGGGGGGAAAATGTAAAGTACTGAATATAGATAGACAGACACCCACAAGTAGAGAATCTTGGAATGCTAAAATTTATTTACAATAATTCAACACATTCTAGTTAATCATGAGTTCAGTATATAGATAGTGCCATATAACTACTAAA
The DNA here is from genome assembly GCF_048593235.1 of Sminthopsis crassicaudata. Lineage (NCBI taxonomy): Eukaryota > Metazoa > Chordata > Mammalia > Dasyuromorphia > Dasyuridae > Sminthopsis > Sminthopsis crassicaudata. The sequence continues at coordinate 612,020,229 of NC_133617.1, read as the reverse complement.
ATGCAATCAAGTACAATAATATAAATTGTAGCAATCAATGGAAATAGAAACTAATCAACAAGAACTTATTGTCTACTTTGTTAGCCATTCTGCTACTCCCGCTGAATACAAACAAAAATAAATAATGAACCAATACCTACTAAGAAGGATCTTATATTTTAATGGGGAAGACAAACATACATGTATCTGTTTTGGGAATAATATAAAGTGACTAAATTTTTAAAAATGATAAAACACCTATATTTTCTTGTTGTATGTTAAGTATTAGATTCCAAAGGTATAAGTAATCTGGGTAGATAGACAGTAGTGCTAACAATTTACATTCACTTCCCAGTGTTCCTTCTCTGGGTGTAGTTGTTTCTGTCCATCATTGATCAACTGGAAGTGAGTTGGATCTTCTTTATGTTGAAGATATCCACTTCCATCAGAATACATCTTCATACAGTATTGTTGTTGAAGTGTACAGTGATCTTCTGGTTCTGCTCATTTCACTCAGCATCAGTTGATGTAAGTCTCTCCAAGCCTTTCTGAATTCATCCTGCTGGTCATTTCTTACAGAGCAATAATATTCCATAACCTTCAATATATGAGTAAAATTACAAAACACTTTCCACACAAAAAAGTCAGATTTAAATAATTGGAAAAATATTAAGTGCTCTTGGATAGGCCAAGTGAATATAATAAAGATGACAATACCCCCTAAACTAATCTATATATTTAGTGCTATACCAATCAGATTCCCAAGAAACTATTTTAATGACCTAGAAAAAATAACAACAAAATTCATATGGAAGAACAAAAGGTCAATAATTTCAAGGGAATTAATGAAAAAAATCAAATGAAGGTGGCCTAGCTATACCTGATCTAAAACTATATTATAAGGCAGTGGTCACCAAAGCCATTTGGTATTGGCTAAGAAATAGATTAGTTGATTAGTGGAATAGGTTAGGTTCACAGGACAAAGTCATTAATAACTATAGCAATCTAGTGTTTGACAAACCCAAAGATCCCAACTTTTGGGATAAGAATCTGCTGGGAAAACTGGAAATAAGTAGGGCAGAAATTAGGCATGGACCCACACTTAACACGGTATACCAACATAAGATCAAAATGGGTCCATGGTGTAGGCATAAAGTGTGAGATTATAAATAAATTAGAAGAACATAGCATAGTTTACCTCTCAGACCTGTGGAGGAGGAAGGAATTTGTGACCAAAGAAGAATTAGAGACCATTATTGATCACAAAATAAAAAATTTTGATTTTATCAAATTAAAAAGCCTTTGTACAAACAAAACTAATGCAAACAAGATTAGAAGGGAAGTAACAAACTGTGGAATTATTTTACAGTTAAAGGTTCTGATAAAGGTCTCATTTCCAAAATATGTAGAGAACTGACTCTAATTTATAAGAAATCAAGCCATTCTCCAATTGATAAATGGTCAAAGGATATGAACAGACAATTTTCAGATGATGAAATTGAAACTATTTCTACTCATATGAAAGAGTGTTCCAAATCACTATTAATCAGAGAAATGCAAATTCAGACAACTCTGAGATACCACTACACACCTGTCAGATTGGCTAAGATGACAGGAACAAATAACGATGAATGTTGGAGGGGCTGTGGGAAAACTGGGACACTAATACATTGCTGGTGGAGTTCTGAAAAAATCCAACCATTCTGGAGAGCAATCTGGAATTATGCCCAAAAAGTTATCAAACTGTGCATATCCTTTGATCCAGCAGTGCTATTACTGGGCTTATATCCCAAGGAAATACTAAAGAAGGGATAGGGACCTGTATGTGCCAAAATGTTTGTGGAAGACCTTTTTGTAGTGGCCAGAAACCGGAAGATGAATGGATGTCCATCCATTGGAGAATGGTTGGGTAAATTATGGTATATGAATGTTATGGAATATTATTTTTCTGTAAGAAATGACCAACAGGATGAACACAGAGAGGCTTGTAGAGACTGACATCAACTGATGCTGAGTGAAATGAGCAGAACTAGGAGATCATTATACACTTCAACAATGATACTGTATGAGGATATATTCTGATGGAAGTGGATATCTTCAATATAGAGAAGAGCTAATCCAATTGCAATTGATCAGTGATGGACAGAATCAGCTACACCCAGAAAAGGAACACTGGGAAATGAAGGTAAACTGTGAGCATTTTTTGTTTTTCTCCCCAGGTTATTTTTACTGAATCCAATTCTTCTTGTGCAGCAAGAGAACTGTATGGTTTTGCACACATATATTGTATCTAGGATATACTATAACATATTTAACATGTATAAGATTTCTTGCCACCTAGGGCAGCGGTTGGAGGGAGGGAAGGGAAAAGTCAGAACAGAAGTGAGTGCAAGGAATAATGTTGTAAAAAAAAAATTATCCATGCATATGTTCCGTCAATAAAATAGTTATAATAAAAAAATGTAGAGAATGGGAAAAGCAAGATCTCACACAATTGGCTATAAATTTCTCAGCGAATAAAAGGCAAGATAGGGCAAGGGTAGGAAAGTTTTAGAGGCTTGAGGAAGGAAAATGAGGTTTTTGGAATCATTTCTCTGATGAAGGAGATGTGTAGTCAATTAAAGAGGAATAAAAGGATCCCTTTCTGTGGTAGAGGATATGAATGGTGGAAGTAATTGATTTGGGAAGAAATGAGTAATAATAGGACAAAAGTGAGAGGTATTTAACTACAGGCATCCTTATAAAATTGAAATGGTGAACAATAGTGTTGAGACAGAAAAAGGATGAAAATGAAGTCAGAGCAGCTTCCTCCCTTCACCTAGCCTATTCCCAATTCAAAGTAAAATAAAATTATTTTGTTTTGTTTTCTAGGAAAAACTGGATATTATAGAGTTTGTCTCCTTAGTTCACAGAAGGATTAAACTGAGATCCTAGAAGATGATAATACTTGCCCAGGATCCCATAGTGAAATGATAAAGCAAGTGAGCAAGTTGAGCTACTTCCAAGGAATATATAGGCCTCAATGAGGGAGAAAATAAGTATAGAAGTAGTGGAAGGATTTACAGATAGTGGAAGAAAAATGTTTCTGATTAAAAAAGCAGAACATTTGTTGGTAATGGGAGATGCAGTGTGACTGTCACTATCTGTGAGTGAGATAAAGTGAAGGAAAAGTTTATAGGATGTAAGAAGTTGAAAAATTGGAAGTTAGGGAATTTTGAGGGAACAGCATAGTAGTGTAATTAGGATGAATTGTGCTTTTTTATTTTACAATATACTTGTTTATTTCTTTGATTCAAAAAGCAGAAAATGAATAAGCAAGAATATGTATCACAAAAACAATGAGAATGTTCAAAATTATATACAAATATTTGCAAATTATTATACTTTTTTAAAAAAAATATTTTTCACTTAATAGACATTTGTTTTCCACTCAGACCACCCAATTCAAAAAAAAAATTATGGTATGTTTTCTAGGAGAAACTTTGGGTAATATGAAGCTTATTGCCCCAGTTTATAGAAAAGCTGTTGCGTCACAGTTCCTTGCAAATTGTTCTGCCTCAGTTCCTAATTGTTCTGCCTCAGTTCCCCTGGTTGCAACACCACCCTTCTCTCCTGATCATTAGAACTGATATAACTTAGGTTTGGCTAGGCTAAGATTATAAATTGTAAATGTTTAATCCAGATAAGGGGAAAAGACCTTCTATCTTAGACATCATGACCCCAGACTTTCCCTACTTATCAGAATGTCCGGTGCCTCCCCTCATTCTGTCATTTGTTCTGCTTGATCTCACCTTATCAGAATGTACAGTGTTTCCCCCTACCCTGTAAAAACCTGATTGATAGTCCATTCCTACTCTTAGTACTCTGGCTCCACCCCTGCCTCAGCCCACCCCGGTGACTTGGAGCCATGTGTGTATATATACTTCAGGGAAACACACATTAGAGGCTTGAAGACAATAGTCTCATTCAACCCTGGGACCATTTCGTCCCAGCACAATCGCTCCCTCTAAAAATATTAAAACTCTCTAATCTCTATCTTGTCTCAGTTTCTCCATCATTACAAAGTGAGATCAAGAGAGGTAATTAATTTTACTTGCCCAAGTTCACACAGTGAAGTGATAGAAAAGTTAAAGATATTATTAAGGTCTTCTTCATCTAGTCTGGCTCTTTCCTGGAAACCAAGTAAATCCTGTCATATTCTGTGTCAATCAAATATTATACTTTGGAAATCATATTTTAGATGGACATTTGCAATCTATAGTGAAACAAAGAGTCAACAAGATATTGAGGGGGCTGCAAATCATACCCTCAGAAAAATATTTTGGAGTAGCACAGAATGTTCAACCTGCAAGGGATTAAAATTAAGTTGGTAAAGAAACAGAAACATCTATGGGTCAGAAATTGCAAAAATCAAATGACAACCCTTATCCCATTTAATCCTCACAACCATCCAAGGTAGAATTCTCTTATTATCTCCATAATACAGTTGAGGAAATTAAGGTAGATACTGATTAAGTGGCTTGCCCAAGTTCAAACAATTAATAAGGACCCAAGATCAAATTTGAACTCAGGTCTTCTTAAATCAAGCCAAACACTATCTCTGTCCCTTGGCTTAATTTTAAGATGAGGCTTAATAATGGTATTCTCATATTTGGCTTTGTTCTCCTTAGCTTCAGATTTCAGAATGAACAACAATAGGAACAAAAAGAACAAAGAAGTAACATTTTTGATTCATATTAATGGTCTTAAAAAAAAAAAAAAAAACAATTAGATCTCCCTTCCCAAGGGAATAGATTGCCTCATTAAATAACAATAGTCCTATCCCTGGGAATGTTTAAGCATTTGGATGTTCTCATTGTTAGTGGAATTGATACATGTAAAGGATGAGACGATTCCTTTTCATCTCTAGGATTCTATGTTTCTTGTTTACTTCAGAAATCACTAGCTTATCTTGGTCTTATTCCTGCATTTAGAGATTTATATTTCTCTGTCAGTATCAAGGATTCACAGGATATCTAAGTTGGAAGAGTTCTCAAAGGTAATTTCTTCCAACGAACATCTGAACAAGCATTTACTTATCAACATAACTTTTGCTATTTGACCTAATAGCTTTTTTTAAAATGTATTTTAATAATATTTTAAGAAAAAAATCATAATTCTTAGGCTATCTACAAATTCTAAATTAAAGAGCTAAAATTATGTACATTTGAGTAACAATTTATACACTATTAAATAATTTATACTCAAATATTCAGTTTAAACACATTCAACTTAAATCCAAGAAAAATATCGTTCATCTCCCAAGTTTTCACATTCTAATGTCTGTTGCCAGGCACATTTTCTTGTCCATTTATAAAGGGCTAGTGAGATTCTATGGCTTTCAGCCAATTCTTAGATGTGTTATCATTGCTGTCTCCTTTTTGATGTAATCTGTATCCAGACTCTCAAAAAGCATGGGATCTAATCAAGTAGCAACAAGCAGATATCTGGGAGATAATAGACACAAGACATATAAATTCCTGACTATCCCTTTCAGAAGGTCAGCATACAGAACTATACCAAAGGAATATAGAGGAGAGCACAAAGGTGCATCACCTCACCACAAATAAGCCACTATAGTGCCCCCTGGGGTTTTCTTGATTCTTCACTCTCATTCTCTTCCAATCACTGTATAGTAAATTTAACAAAGAATGAGTCAACATTGATAATTGAATACGAGTATTAGATATATTAGTGGTTTCTCCTAATATCTCTCTCTGTCTCTGTCTCTCTGTCTCTGTCTCTCTCTGTCTCTCTCTCTCTCTTTCTCCTTTACCCCCCCCCCTCAACACAGATATGGATGGAGATTCTGGGGTGTATCTCTCATGTAGCTTCATGTGTGTTCTTCTGCATTTGTAATCATTTCTACAATTGTGAAGATCGAGTAAGGCTTCATCTACCCCAGAGTTTGAGTAGACCTAAAAGTCTTTGAACATTGACTCAAGGGCATACCTAAGTTCCCTTTCTGCTATCCTCCCATGACATCATTTTCTCCCTTCCATGATCCAATATGGGCAACTATTTACTTATTGGCCAAGTTCAATTTCTTGTGTGGTTCCCATGTTTAGAATGTAAGACCTTCAGCCAATGAGGATGATGGTCAGTGCTGGGAGGAGTATTTGCAATAGGGACTATTTAAAGTGTAAAACCTGTCCCAAAAGGTGCCTCCTTCTTTCAATTGCTTGCTTGATGGGAGGGATGCCTGTTTCTCAAGAGAACTTACAATAAACTTTTGCTTTGCTCATAGAGAGCTCTCCAGCTTTTTATTAAATGGTGACCACTCACCATTCTGAGCCACACACAGGTGATTTGAATGAAAAGTGAAGCAAGATTGAAGGTCTTCCAAAAATAGGGAGAAAAGTAGACTTTGATAATAAACAGTGAAGGAAAGTAAGGAAGAATATAATTTGGTGAAGGAAAATGAAAAATAAATGTAGTTTAAATAGGAAGGTCTCTGCAGAATTTTGATTCAACATAGGTAATACAGTATTGAGTAAGTTACAGATATGTGGAGGACAGAGAGAGCGAGTTTTCAGACTTGCTGGGGATTACTAGGAGTTTTGACTAAGACCCTATTATAGAGTGTTTTGGTTCAATTGAAGAGTTCAGACTTATTAAGTAGAGAGTTGAGCCATAGTAAGGAAATTTTACATAATAGATAAAGGATTGATTTCAGCATCAGGAATATCTGCATGCAAAACCTGCTTCTGATACAAACTATGAGGCCTGGATATGAGTATTACGCTCCCCCCTCCAAAAATAGTATGTCTATAAGTTACCCACAAGTTGTTGATCTGTATCACATGAAGTCATAGATTGAGACTCTTATAATTCTCACCCCCTGTAAAAAGAAAGGAAAAAGATTAGGGATTCTTGATGAAGTGAGTAATATAATAGCTATTTTAAAAATATCATTGTAGGATAAATTATAGTAAATAAGCATAGGTAAATACAGGAAGAAATTTAAGAGATTGTTATAGTTCTTCAGGTATGAAGTGACACAGCCAAACCTAGGACTGTATTAGTGAAAAGAGTGAGAAATGGGCAAATCTGACACATTTCAAAAGACTAAGAAGGAGAATATGGTGACAGTTTATACATAGGAGATGGAGGGGAGGAAAGAGAGAATCAAAGATTACCCAGATTTTGAGTCTTGGAGACTGGAAGAATATTAGTGTCAATGATAAACAGGGGAATTGAAATAGGAAGCCAGAATGATATAAGGGTAATGCATGATATTTCTTTCAGGTGATTTCTATTTACAGTGGGAAAACACTATGGAACAGTAAAAAACAAAATGAAAAGAGAGATGTTTAAAGCATGAGAATAAAATGCCTCTAGTTGGAAAAGAAAAAATAGGAGTTACCTTTAGAAAGTAGGAAAGCTCTCTTTCCCTGGATTTGTAGCAAAGGCATAGAATTCTTCAGAGGCAGAGATGAGTAATAGGAGTTTTAATACAGAGAAGAGTGCATATTATATGTGTGTGTGTGTGTGTGTGTGTGTGTGTGTGTGTGTGTGTGTGTGTGAGAGAGAGAGAGAGAGAGAGAGAGAGAGAGAGAGAGAGAGAGAGAGAGAGAAAGAATGTTTTACAGGGGCTTATGTTTCTTAGGAAAGGTCCCCGTTAATCATAAAAAGTGTTTATAATAATATAATAATGTAAAATAATAGAAGAGATAAATAAAAACAAATGGAATTAAAAAGAGGCATGATTCATAAATAAATTAGAGGAACATAGGATAGTTTACCTCTCAGACTTGTGGAGGAGGAAGGAATTTGTGACCAAAGGAGAACTCATTATTGATCACAAAATAGAAAATTTTGATTATATCAAATTAAAAGGCTTTTGTACAAACAAAACTAATGCAAACAAGATTAGAAGGGAAGTAACAAATTGGGAAAACATTTTTACAATTAAAGGTTCTGATAAAGGCCTCATCTTGAAAATATACAGAGAATTGACTATAATTTATAAGAAATCAAGCCATTCTCCAATTGATAAATGGTCAAAGGATATGAATAGACAATTTTCAGAGGATGAAATTGAAACTATTTCCACTCATATGAAAGAGTGTTCCAAATCACTATTAATCAGAGAAATGCAAATTCAGACAACTCTGAGATACCACTACACACCTGTCAGATTGGCTAAGATGACAGGAACAAATAACGATGAATGTTGGAGGGGCTATGGGAAAACTGGGACACTGATGCATTGTTGGTGGAGTTGTGAAAGAATCCAACCATTCTGGAGAGCAATCTGGAATTATGCCCCAAAAGTTATCAAACTGTGCATATCCTTTGATCCAGCAGTGCTACTACTGGGCTTATATCCCAAGGAAATACTAAAGAAGGGATAGGGACCTGTATGTGCCAAAATGTTTGTGGAAGACCTTTTGGTAGTGTCTAGAAACTGGAAGATGAATGGATATCCATCCATTGGAGAATGGTTGGGTAAATTATGGTATATGAATGTTATGGAATATTATTTTTCTGTAAGAAATGACCAACAGGAGGAATACAGAGAGGCTTGTAGAGACTGACATCAACTGATGCTGAGTGAAATGAGCAGAACTAGGAGATCATTATACACTTCAACAATGATACTGTATGAAGATATATTCTGATGGAAGTGGATATCTTCAACATATAGAAGAGCTAATCCAATTGCAATTGATCAGTGATGGACAGAATCAGCTACACCCAGAAAAGGAACACTGGGAAATGAAGGTAAACTGTGAGCATTTTTTGTTTTTCTCCCCAGGTTATTTTTACCTTCTGAATTCAATTCTTCCTTTGCAACAACAACAACAACAACAGAATTCGGTTCTGCACATATATATTGTACCTAGGATATAGTATAACATATTTAATATGTATGGGAATGCCTGCGATCTAGGGGAGGGGGTGGAGGGAAGGAGAGGAAAAATTCGGAACAGAAGGAAATACAAGGGATAATGTTGTAAAAAATTACCTATGCATATGTACTGTCAAAAAATGTTATAATTATAAAATTAATAAAAAAGAGGCATGATGTTTCTGGTTACTAGAAATGATGTTATATTATTTTTTCATTTCTTATCATTGATTCAGTTTGGATCCAGGAAATATACATGACAGCTAAACTTCAAAAGATTGAGTGTGTCCACATCAAAATGCTTGTACTTCTTATTTGTCAATTCCTAAAGCAAAAGTAGAACCTATTTTTTTCTTGAGGATTAGTATTGTGTATGTTATGCCACAGTTATCAATTTCTCCAAAATGCCACAAGTAATATTAATTTTAACTTGTAAATAACACAATTAAAACTAATCATGTCACATTGGGCACCTATGCAGAAAAATGTATTTGAAAGATATCTTATAGATTTACATGTAATGCTGGAGAAACTGAGCAAGATAGAGATTAGAAAGTATTTATTAAATGGGAGAGATATACTGGGACCAAATGGATCCATGGTTTGGTCCCAGGGCTGAATGAGACTATTGTCTCCAAGAATCCAGCAAACAATGAGAAATCTCAATGACATATATACACATTGCTCAGATTCAGGGATCCATTTGGTCCCAGTATCTCTCTCCCATTTAATAAATTATTAAATACTTTCTAATCTGTATCTTGCTCAATTTCTCAGCATTTTGAAGAAATTTTTCCAATAATGGAATTTAATAGTAGGCTGAACAAATATATTTGGAAATTTACCTTTTTTATGTGATAGAATACATTACTTACTTCTTTATTTTGAAGTCTTTGAAGTCCTAAAGTCAAGTCATCATTCCTTATATAAAATAAACTTCCAGTAACATTTCACTCCCACATTTTAAAAAAGAAGCTACTTGGAAATCTAAAAAACAGATGAGAATATAGATCAAAGTTAAAAATAATATCTAACCTGTTAAAATAAATCTTAGAAAGTCCATAAATTTGAACTTAGAAAGTCCAAAATACATGTATTTTACTAAAAGAGGATTCCTTAGATCCTCTGTAAAATACTATTTACTCTTATTTTATAAACAATTTTGACAACTTCACAAGAAGTAAATTTTCCAGTAGGAGTAAAAGTTGGTATACTAAAAGCAGCAAGGAATGATAAAATGATTCAAAGATAGCAGATTGACATACCATTTCCTTTCCAGGAACAGTGGTAATATTGACTAGATTATGCCTAGAGCAGGAGTTGGAAAGCTGGGGTAGGGGGAGATATAAAAGTTGGGTCATAGAATACATCCAGCAATTCTGGAGAGCTAATTGGAACTATGCTCAAAAAGTTATCAGATTGTGCATACCTTTTGACCCAGCAGTGTTACTACTGGGCTTATATCTCAAAGAGATCTTAAAGAAGGGAAAGGGACCTGTATGTGCAATAACGTTTGTGGCAGCCTTCTTTGTGTAGCCAGAAACTGGAAACTACGTGGATGCCCATCAATTGGAGAATGGCTGAATAAATTGTGGTATATGAATGTTATGGAATATTATTGTTCTATAAGAAATGACCAACAGGATGATTTCAGAAAGGCCTGGAGAGACTTACATGAACTGATGCTGAGTGAAATGAGCAGGACCAGATCGTTGTATACTTCAACAATACTATATGAAGATCAATTCTGATGGACATGGCCATCTTCAACAATGAGATGAACCAAATCAGTTCCAATAGAGCAATAATGAACTGAACCAGCTGCACCTAGTGAAAGAACTGGGAGATGACTATGAACCACTACACAGAATTCCCAATCCCTCTATTTTTGTCCACCTGCACTTTTTATTTCCTTCACAGGCTAATTGTACCCTATCTCAAAGTCCTATTCTTTTTGTACAGCAAAACAATTGTTTCCACAAGTATACATATATTGTACTTAATTTATACTTTAACATATTTAACGTGTACTGATCAACCTGCTTTGGGGGGGGGGGTGAGGAGGGGAAAAATTGAAACAAAAGGTTTGGCAATTGTCAATGCTGTAAAATTACCCATGCATATATCTGGTAAATAAAAACTATAATTAAATTAAAAAAAAAAAGTTGGGTCACAGAATTTGGACTGAGTGGATTAAATGTGATGTAGGGTGGGCTTCAGCTAGCTATAGTGGGTTAGATGAGTTTGTATTCACTATCTGATCAAAACAACACGGCCTAAATTGAGTAGATTAATGTCTGCAGACAATAGAAGCATGATTTCTAAAGATCTCGTGGGAGGGGTATAGTTCTAGGTGGGGAGAAGTAGGTCATCAGCAGAAAAGTGGTAAGATGATTAAGGTACATTGCTGAATATATGTCATCTGACAAAATACTCAATTAGAACCACAGAGAATATTAGAATTGGGCATGATCTTAGAGATAATTTTATTCAACTCTGTGATTTTATAGATGAAGAATTCTAGAGGTGAAGTGATATACCAAGGCACATAATTATTAAATGGTAAAGCTAAAATTTAATTAAGGTCCAGGATAATTTTCCTGTGTTGCTTTTTTCTCAGGGTGACATATATTAAATATGCATTTGGGATTTTAATTTCCACAAATATGAATCCATCAATTACTTTATCTAAGACCCTACTCAGTGTCTTATACACAGTGCGTTTCTTATTTCTAGCTTTGTCCCTTAGTTTTTTGTACTTCATTTTTTCTCTACGTCAAATAACTACCAAATGATTTAAAACCAACACTTCACAATTGTTATAAATATGTCTGAGATAATTTCTATTTTTCTTTACAACTTGTGTGCTTTTAACTGGAGATTTATAGTAACTACTTTTAATAGGCTATCATGCTCTGTCTTTTTTTCACTGCTTACACAATGTAATCTGCCATGGAAATCCAATTACTTAAAATTAAACCTTGTGGTTTCCAGTGACCCAAAGTCTGGAATAGCCATGGTCTTAAATTGATATGGGTTGTTTCTTAACATGGGATCCCTCATTACATGCTAAACATTGTCTGGAAAGTACATTTTCTCAATTGCAAGTGCCATGTATTATCTCATAGCCTCTAGTGCAGAACAACCTACATAGTGGGAATCTAATATTTTTTTTTTCAAATAATTTCAAATGAATGAGATCTACCTTGCCTTCTAAAATTTTCAGAGTCCAAGGATACAAGGAATATTCTCTGAATAAAGACAAACAAAAAACATCTAGTTTCTGATGCTACCATGCACACTACATGGGAGGAAATATTTAAAACTATAATGAGTACAGAAAAATCTGCAGAATACAAAAATGTTAGCTCTTTTATGAATGTTGTTTTAAAAAATTCAGTCTATAGCTTCCTTTGAGTTAGATATAAATAGATATAAAGTTCCCAATGTTTAGATTTAAAATATTTTTCCTCTGGAGGACATACCCATCTAGTCATAAATATAAACAAGAACTCTAAAGTCAATATATGTAAGAAATATGATGAATATGGGGGAAAGAATATTGGATTTAAAATCACATGACCTCAATTCAAATCAGAGCTCTGCCACTTATTACCTAGGTAAGTAATTTAATTTCTCTAGGCCTTGGCTTCTTTGTAGTTTTGTTTTTTTTTTTTAATTCTTTAAAATGAAGGGGCATACTAGATCAATCCATTAACAAGAATGATTTTTAAGTGCTTACTATGTTTCAGATACAATGTTAAGCACTGGCAACACAAATACAAAAAAAAAATAAAAATCATATTCTCAAGAAGCTTACATTTTATCAGAGAAGATAAATTCTAGGATATTAATAATCATTACTTGGTTATGTTGTCTTCTAAATCTTTATTTGTTCTTTATTAAACTTTTTTATTTGGCTTTTCCCTGATCCTCAGTCTCATATTTCCAAATACCAAGCATCTTGACCTGAATGTCTCATACAAATCTTAAAATCAACATGGACAAAATTGAGCACATTATTCTAGCTATAAACTCTTTTCTCTTCCAAGATTTCTACTGCTATACAAGATAACAACCTCCCCCCATAACCTGGGTTCTGAGATTGGCAACCTAACTGTTATCTCAGACACCTCCCTCTTTCTTATGTCCCATATCCAATCTGTTGCAGAGTCCTGTCAATTTTCCTTTTACAATATCTCTGGCATAAGTCTTTTCTCCTCTGGCAAGATTGCCTCCCTTGTGCAAGTCCTAATCATCTTATGTATAGAGTATTGCAATGCCTTCTGGTTGGTCTCCCTAACTCAAGTCTCTCATTTTAGTCCATTCTGCATTCAGCTCTCAAACTGATCTTCCTAAAATATAGGTTTAATCATACTACCTTCTCCTCCCCACCCTAATTCAATAAACTCCAGTGGCTTTCTATAACTGTCAGGATCAAAAATAAATCTGACTGATATACAAAATCATTAATAATTTCTTTCTCCCCCTCCATTTCTAGTATCCTTTTATCCTCCTCATATTCTTCCCACACGACATCTCCCAACTCCATGCATTTTCATGGACTGTCCTCCATACATGAAGAAAGAATGCCCTTTTTTCAATGCTGCCTCCTGGTTTTCCTGGTTTCCTTTAAGTCTTGAATTCTGCAAGAAAATTTTCCCAATCCCTTTTAATGCTGGTGCCTAGATTCTGATGACTATCTCCAGTTTATCCTATCTATGTCTTGCTTGCACATTGTTTCCTCCATTAGTTTTTGAGCTCTTTAAGAGCATGAACTATTTCTTACATATATATGTGTATATATATACACATATATATGTATATATGTATATGTATGTATTCCAGTGCTTAGTACAGTATCTGGCACATAATGGGTAATTAATAAATACTTATTGTCTCTGTGACTTTCTAATCTATTTTATTATCTTTTAAAAATTGTTACTATGTTGATAAAGAAAACTAATATAGGAAACTGGATCTCGATATTATTAATTCATAATTTCTTTATCATTATTGTGCTTATATTGTTAATTGCAATCTTTCTAAATTGAAAGAAATGATACTACTATGTGGAAATGTATATGAACACTGCAATAATAACTTATTTATTTCAGAAAATGAGTAATAATTAGATATGTAACAAATGCAGCCCTAAGACGGAGATATAGGAAACCTAAGGAACATGCTTACTCAATATTATGCACAAAATGGTAATTTATCTGCCCCCTTAAGAAGGAGGAAAATCACAATGTCAAGTTCAAGCTGTGATGTCTAGTTAACACTGTGGCTTGAATGGATTCTTGAGTGCTTTCTTAGAGAAACCATTTAGATCCTAGTGTGGGGAAGCAAGGGAGAGGTCTAAAGAGAGCATGGTAGCCATGAAGTGAGGGTATAAATGAGTTTCAGGAAAGTGCTTTGTGGTAGACAAATGAAGGGAAGATAATTGTTGTTGCTATTGTTATTATTAATTATTATTATTATTAATACTATTGCCAGGACAACCAGGTGTTGCAGTGGATAGAGTACCATGCATGAAGTCAGGAAGACTCAAATTCATGAGTTCAAATCTGGCTTCAGACACTTATTAGCTATGTAACTCTGGGCAAGTTGCCTCAGTTTCCTCTGGAATGAGCTGGAGAATAAAATGACAACTACTTGACAACTACTCTAGTATCTTTGGCAAGAAATCTCCAAATGGGGTCACAAAAAGTTGGATATGACTGAAGGACTAAACAACAAGAAAACAACAACAATATTGCTATTAGGGGCAGTGAATAGGGAATGATCCTCAAAACCAAGAGGGCCTGGGTTCAATTTCTGCCTGTGAAACATATTGTGTTTGTGATTTTGCACATTGTTTAATGACCCAGTGATCTAAGCAGCTCTTTAAGATTGTAAATTGCAGAGAACATATTGATCTATACTGGTAAAGGAGGTTTCCTCATATGAGTTCCTTTCCAGGTGTGTCAAACTCCCGATCAGCTGCATGAATCCCAAACCTTCTGATTAAAAGATAATAAGGAAATATTTAGCAAAATAAATAAAAATATGCTAACACATGATATTAATTTGTACTTTTCTAAATTAATATGTGACTCCCAATTTTCTATTTTAGTTTGACATCTTGCCTTATGCCAATGAAGCATTCACAATAAGGAGACACAATAAGATCCACTTATATAGATCCTGGTCCTATCACTATTATTTTTGATTCAACTATATTTACCTCAAAACAAAAATCACTCCTGAACTTCTTCTTTTCACTGATGAGGAAAGAAAAGGGGGAAAAGGATAGAAAGGTAAAGAGAGTATACATCACTACTGAGGCAAGGAAAAGTCACTAGGCTCATCTGGAGTCCTTGGATTCAACCTAGCAGGAATGTTTCATTGAGGAGAAAAGCTGCCCTAGCAGCTATTTTCCCTGCTATTGCTACTTTTATTTCCCATTCTCATTTTGAATGTTTTCTTTCAATTAGGACATGAAGCAAATTTTACAAGTGGAACTGTAAGATACATTGATCTTGCCTCTTAAAGAACATATAGCATTGTTTTCTTTAGCCATTTTACTAATATATGTAGTGAAGGAAGTAATTTTAATTTTTTGTTAAAAAGAAAGAGGGTGAAACTGGCCTATGAATTCCTATATGTGTATATGTGTATATATGTGTGCATGTGCATGCAGCCTACTTAAGAGAGCCAATTATTAAATGTTCAATTTGAGTATGTACATGCCAGAAAGAAGCAAGCACTACAATTCAGAGCTTTATCTATTGTCTTGTTGATTGTTGATTTAAGAAAGTAATGGAGATTAAGAAAGTAATATCAAAAAAGATCCACCTTAAGTATATATTGTCTCTCTCTCTATACATATATATATATATATATATATATATATATTTTTCCAAGAATATGCAATGTTTTCTTTGATATGTAGTAATGGGAAATCATAGGAATTTAAATAGAACTAAGATGCAATCTTCCTAGACTTCCCTTCTCACCTGTACCAAAAAGAACTCTCCCCACCATTACCCTTAACTTGAAACAAGAAAATTTAGGAAATAAAAAACCAATGAAATTAAAATGGAAGATTTACTGGAATTCAGATTTACCATTCTAATAAGTGCCCTTTTATGTATAAATAATGAACAGTATATTGCAAACAGTTTTCTATACCTTATTGAAATAATACTAATTGTTTACCTTTTATAATCCATAAGTTTTTTGAAAATCTCTTTACAAAGTTTTTGCCATAGCATATCTGTGAGATAAATATTATATGAGTCACTGCTCCCTTTTTAGAAATGAGGAAGTAGGTTCAGATTGATTTTGTAACATGTATATAGGATATGGTTAGAAAATATTCTAGCAGTATTCAAACTCTTCTTCTAACTATCAGATTCGTACTTTTTCTTACTACCCTACTGAGTAAATTTGGATGAGTGTCATAATGTTACATGAAATTTGTCAAATCCACTTATATAGTATTCATTTGTTTTGAATGAAGAATACCCTTCTGCTCCCTAAGTATATACCTCTCACATACTAGCCATATGCTTACAAATTACAAATAAATTACAGTCAAAATCACAGAAAACATTTTCAAAGTGCCTGAAAAAAATTTTTTTTTTTTTCCATTTGGTTTAAAGAGCTCATATTGGGGCAGCTAGGTGGCGCAGTGGATAGAGCACCAGCTGTGAAGTCAGGAGGACCAGAGTTCAAATCTAATCTCAGACACTTAAAACTTCCTAACTGTGTGACCCTGGGCAAATCACATAATCCCAATTGCCTCAGGAAAAAAAAAAGAACTTGTATTAGAACATCAGATAATTTCCTTATCCTGATTACAAATAATCAAAGCAGAAAGTCAAGTTAGCATTGCTTTTGGATATAATGAGATCTAAAATGGGAATTCAATGTCATCAAAGGAGGATATAAACACATCTAGAGCCTCTTTGGAGTTTAGTGCAACAAAAAGGTATGCTTTGGGTCTGCTCAGATCTGTTGGTGATCTCTTCTCTACTCAATATTAGCTAGAATGGAAGAAAAGTCTTGGGAGATTTTTCATGTGGGTGTCTTGTCCGTTTTTATAACAGGCAACTGGTAGAATCAAAAGGCAACTCTGTATATGGTCATCACCAGATAGTCAATACTGAAATCAAATTGATTTTATATTTTGTAGTCAAAGTGAAGAAGTTCTGTACAATCAGCTAAAAACAAGATCTGGAGCTGCCTTAGTTCATATTTTGATATTATTGTAAAATTCATACTTAGATTGAAGAAAATAGAGAAAACCATCAGATTATATTGGTGTAACTTAAATAACTTTTCTTGTGAGAGTGATAAATGGATTTAAAGATTAGATCTAGTGAATAGAGTAAGTGAACAGCTAAGGACAGAGGTTTATAACATTGTACAGGAAGCAACAACAAAAAATAATTCTAAAGAAAATGAAAAGCATGAAAGTAAAATGGTTCTCTGATGAGGCTTTGGAATTAACTGAGGAAATGAGAGTAAAAGGGAAAGGGGAAAGGGAAAGATATATTTAACATAATTCCAGGGAATAGCAAGGAGACATCAGAAGGTTTTCTTAAAAGACTAATGCAAAGAAATAGAATGGGAAAGACAACAGATCTCTTTAAGAAAATTAAAAGTAAAAAATGGTAGAAACTTAACAGAAGTAGAAGAGATTAAGAAGAGGTGGCAAGAATATACAGAAGAACTATACAAGAAAGATTTTAACATCACCAATAATCACATTGCTGTGGTTACTGGCCAGATATTCTGGAGAATGAAGTCAACTAGGCTTTAGGAAACATTGCTAACAAGGCTAGAGGAGGTGACAATTCCAGCTGAGCTATTTAAAATCCTGAAAGATGATGCTATTAAAGTGGTGCATGTACTATGCCAGCAAATTTGGAAAACTCAATAGTGGCCATTTGATTGGAAAGCATCAGTTTATGTTCTAGTCCTAAAGAAGGGCAATACCAAGGGAGCTGAGTAAAATACAGATTCAAACATATACTAATTGTGTGATCTTGAGCAATTCACTTAACTGCTGTCTGCCTCAGTTTCCTCAACTGAAATGGATTAATAAAAACAATTACCTCTTAAGGTAAAGGAAAGATCAAAATAGATAATATTTGTGCTTAATACAGTGCCTGACACATAATAGACATGTTATAAATGAATGTTCACTTCAACCTCCCTCCATTATATCCAGGGAAGCCATTGATAAGAAGAAAGCCATTGCATACACCAAAATATCCATAACAACACTTTTTCTGATAACAAACAATTGGAAATAAAATAAACCTCCTTTGATTAGAGAATTACCAAACAAATTATGGTATATCAATATAATGAAATGTTAGTATAATATAAGAAATGATAACCATGAAAAATTCAGAGACATGGAAAGATTTATATAAACTGATGCGGAGTATAGTAAACAAAGCCAAGAAAACAATTATATAAAGTAATTCCAAAAGTATAAATGCAAAGAACAACTATTAAACAAAGTAAGTATTATAAAATTATAAAGAACAAGAGAGAGAGAGAGAGAGAGAGAGAGAGAGAGAGAGAGAGAGAGAGAGAGAGAGAGAGAAAGAGAGAAAGAGAGAGAGGGACAGGTGATGAGGTATTCTTCCTCTCCCCAAATTTCACTGCAGAAGCAAAAAATCTAGAAGTGTCATATAAGATAATTTTCCAGACCTTTTTTTCATCTAATAAGTAGGCACATTTTTTTCCTGTTTGTTTCTTGTCTTTAAAAGAATTAATTTGTTATATGAGATAGCTCTCGGAGGCAAGGGGGATAATGGGAGAAATTTTGGTGATATAAAAAGCAAATAATATAAATAAAAACTCATTTTAATCTAAAAGATATAACTATGTGGATGGTTAGAGTAGCATTCTACGGTTAGGATTATGTGTTGATGCATTTTTTTTTTTACAAGAACAATGGGAGCGTTGATTTGATCATGGTTTGAGAATTGGAAAATGAATGGGTTACATACATTGTAACAAAGCAATGGTAAGATTATTGAGATGACCATAAAGTAAGAATAAAATGAAATGAAAAATATTGATCTTTCTGAAGTGTCAGAGATGAAAGTTTAAAATTGCCAGAGCATGGTCTTAGTCCAAGCTAAAAGTTGTTGGATGAAGCTAAAGTGAAAGAATTAGTGGAAACTGAGGATAAATAAAGGTGATATTTGAGTATTTGCATAGAGAGTTTGTTTCTCACTTTGGAGAAAATCTAATCAAAACCAGATCTGGGCAATGAGTCAAGGAAAGAAAGTGACTTTTTGAAGGCAACCACTAGGATTTGATTTGATTTGATTTATTTGAGCCTAGAATTATGGAAAAAGGAGTTTGGTCATAAACCACACTTAGTAGTACTTAATAAAAGTTAACTGAATGCAATTTATAGTCTCTTCTAGTAGAGTTTTCCCAGCTATTCCCCTCCTTTTATTTTCTTTTGCTCAGTTTGTAGCTCTACTTCTTTAAGACAGGTACACTCAGGATTTGTGCAAGCCTCTCTTCACAACTGCTTCATGGATGATCTAAATTCTAAGACCTACTTAATAAAAAAATCATGACAATAAAAATCTTAATTCTTACATATAAATAATTTTGTTACATGGGATCAGAAAGAATACACTTATTATTTTTGCCTTTCTATATTTGATTTTGTGGATTTTATGCCTTGTTACATGATCAATTTTTGTGTAGGTGCCATATGCTGTCAAGTAAAATGTGTATTCCTTTCTGTTCCCATTCAGTTTTCTTTAAAGGTCTATCATTTCTAATAATATATTTACAGGGAAAATCAAGAAGAGGCAGACAACAATATCAAAACACCTATGGGAAAGACCCTCAAAGAAAAACAGTAAGTTGTCTTAAATCCAGAAAGAATGCATGGAAGATCTCAAAAAGGAGTATAAACATCATATGAGAGGGAGAAGAAAAATTGGGGAAAACATGAGAGTGATGCAAGAGAAATATGGGGAAAAAATCAAAGGTTTGGAAAAAGAAAAGAACTTCTTAAAAATAGAATTGACCAAATGGAAAAGAAAATACAAAAATCAATTAAAGAAAACAGTCTTAAAGAGTATAATTGGGCAAGTGGAAAAGAAAGGTCAAAAGCTAATTGAGGAAAACAATATCTTAAAATTAAGCAAAGGAATGTCAATAATTTGATGAGTCAACAACAATCAATCAAATATAAAACAATGAAAAAATGGAAGCTAATTCATTGGAAAAACAATTGATCTGGTAAATGATTTAGGAGAAATAACATCAGCATCATTTGCTTACCTGAAAGCCACAATCAAAAGCAGGGCCCAGATATGTTATTTTGGAAAATTATTAAGAATACTGTGCCGATATATTGGACTAGTACGCAAAATAAGCATAGAAAGAATCCACCAATCACTTCAGGAAAGAAAACCCAAAATAAAAACTCTAAAGAACATTATAATCAAATTTCAGAACTATCAAATCAAGGACAAAATGCTACAAATGGTCAGAAGAGAAAAAAAAAAAATCAAACATCCATAATCAGGAGCCACTACCAGGATTATACAGGATTTGGCAGTTACAACTTTAAAAATCAGAGGTCATTATATATGATAAGGCAAAGAAGGTAGAACTACAACCAAAAATCACTTACCTGGCAAAATTAAGTATAATAAATCAGGAAGACCTGAGTTTAAATCCTATTTTGCACAGCATCTATATGACACTGGATAAATCTCTCTTCCTCAAAAATTTTAGCTGTCAACCAACAGGATAGGACTTGATGGCCTCTGAGGTCCCTTCAAGCTCTAAATCTGTGATCTTATGACTTGTAGAAAGTAGTAAGTTTGTTCATTGTTAGATAAGGCTGTTAGGTAGCACAGTGGATAAAGTGGGAGACCTATAGTTAGGAAGATTTATTTTCCTGAGTTCAAATCTGGTCTTAAATACTACCCATATGATCCTGGGCAAAGTTTCTTCATCTGTATAATGAGCTGAAAAAGGAAATGACAAAGCATTCCAGTATCTACCTCCCATGGTCATTTTGAGGAAAAATGAGAGAATGTATTTTGTCTTTTCTACCTCCCAGGTTTATTTTGATAATCAAATAAGAATCTTCAAAGCCAATGATTTAGAGTTATAAGGAAATTTAGGAATAATGTAGTCCATCTCTATTTTAAAGTAAGAAAACTGAAAACCAGACAAGGTTAGTGCACAGATGACATGTGTAAAATATTTTGTAATTGCAGATTTCTGGATAAATGTATTTTTCTTTTTCATTTTAACCATGCCTGACATTTCTGTCAAATATATCCCTTTTCACCTACTCACTACACCATATTATAAGTTTTTTGGCTAGATTTATAGAATTTTTCTAATTATACAGAAGTTTAAAGTAAAGGTGCAGTATGACCAAATGGGATATAATTAATAGAGGCAGGCTTCAAGAAATGGTCAAATATGGATAATTAGGACCGTTATTTAAGATTCTAGAACTCATTCATTCATTTAATCATTCAAATGTGAGCTTCTTAAAGGTCCAGACTGTATCTTTCCTTTCCTTTCCAGCACTTACCACAGTGCCAAACATATAGGATATGTTGAATAAATATTTTTGACTTTTCTTTTGTATTACTCTTATCATTGTTAATGTTCATGTATGGATTATCTCAATGAAAAAATAAATCACCAAAATAACTGTACTTATCAGTTGCTCACTCATGGAAAAGAGGCTATCTTTTTTTTTTTAATTTTATAATTATAAAATTTTTGACACTATATATGCATGAGTAATTTTTTTTAAATAACATTATTCCTTATATTCATTTTTCCAAATTTTCCCCTCCCTTCCCCCACCTCCTTCCCCAGCTGACAGGCAATCCCATACATTTTACATGTGTTACAGTATAACCTAGATACAATATATGTGTATAAATCCAATTTTCTTGTTGCACGTTAAATATTAGATTCCGAAGGTAAAAGTAACCTGGGTAGATAGATGGTAGTGCTAACACTTTACATTCACTTCCCAGTGTTCCTTCTCTGGGTGTAGTTGTTTCTGTCCATCATTGATTGTAGCGAGCTGTCGTCTCCAGAAGCTGCTGGATCGCTCTCTGGGAAGAGATCTGCTGTGTCTACTCAAATCTCTCAGACAGATTCTTCTTCCTGTAGTGAACCGTTGTCTCCAGGCAGTTGCTGTTAACTCTTGTCCTTAGAAGTGACTTCCCTTCCTGCAGAGAGCCCCGTCAAGCCTGATGCAATGCAGAGTCTTTCTCTTGAATCCTGGCTCTGAATCTCCTCCAGCTCTTATCCTTCTCCAGGCCGATCTGCTTTCCAGGCCCACTGTTGCTTTTTATCCTCCCAGAGAATGGGCGTGGGATAATGCAAGGGTTTCTGGGAAGAACCACTTCAGCCAATGGGCTTGCTCCTTCTATCAAGTCAACCTGAGTTCTCACCTTGTAATTGTCCAACCTGAATTCTCACCTTGTCACTATCCAGACAACCCGAGTTCTCACTTAGTAATCCTAACAATTGATCATCTGGAAGTGAGTTGGATCTTCTTTATGTTGAAGATTTCCACTTCCATCAGAATACATCTTCATACAGTATTGTTGTTGAAATGTACAGTGATCTTCTTTCTGGTTCTGCTCATTTCACTCAGCATCAGTTCACATAAGTCTCTCCAAACCTCTCTGTATTCCTCCTGCTGGTCATTTCTTACAGAGCAATAATATTCCATAACCTTCATATACCATAATTTACCCAACCATTCTCCAATTGATGGACATCCATTCATCTTTCAGTTTCTAGCCACTACAAAAAGGGCTGCCACAAACATTTTGGCACATACAGGTCCCTTTCCCCTCCTCAGTATTTCTTTGGGCTATAAGCCCAATAGCAGCAATGCTGGATCAAAGGGTATTCACAGTTTGATAACTTTTGGGGCATAGTTCCAAATTGCTCTCCAGAATGGCCAGATTCTTTCACAGCTCCACCAACAATGTATTAGTGTCCCCGTTTTCCCACATCCCCTCCAACATTCATCATTATTTGTTCCTGTCATCTTAGCCAATCTGACAAGTGTGTAGTGGTATCTCAGAGTTGTCTTAATTTGCATTTCTCTGATCAGTAGTGATTTGGAACACTCTTTCATATGAGTGGACATAATTTCAATTTCATCATCTGAGAATTGTCTGTTCATATCCTTTGACCACTTATCAATTGGAGAATGGTTTGATTTTGAAAAGAGGCTATCTTGCTCAGTGTTAAAACCAAAGAATAATTCCATATAGACGTTTTCCAAATGTTCCTGTTTGCAGGTGATATTGTGCTTATTGCTTTGTGGCTGTTTCTCCCAGCCCCAGAGAACTTTGCCACTGTTGTAGTTTAGTTGTTTTCAGTCACGACCAATTCTTTGTGAGTGCTTTTGGGGTTTTCTTGGCAAAAATAATATTTTGCCCATTTCCTTCTCCAATGAAACAGAGTTAAGTAACTTGCACAAGTTTGCAAACTAGTGTTTGCAAATGGGTTTTACATTCCATTTGTACATCCATACAAATGGAGTCAGGTCTTCCTGACTCTAGATCCAGGATATTGTGCTTATTGCTTCATAATTGTTTCACCAAATCCCAGAGAACTTTGGGGTCTGATTAATAAGATTCCTGACCACTTAAAAGATCACACCAGCAACCACATAGGAGAAAAAATGAAAATAATTGGCCAAAGAATGCTTTTCTAGGTGATGATATGTACTGGATGGACAGCTCATTGGGTTAGATCCTGTTTAAATCCTTTTTGAATAAGAATTGATGAAGGAAAATTGCTGGGACTAGAAATGAATAACAGGAAGAAGTAGCCTAAATTGCAGTTGGAAAACCGTCTAATACTTTTGATGTTCCCAAGAGTCTACTTGATTGAGAATTTAATCCTTTTGGCATTCAAATTCTTCTAGTTACTCTAATGATTTGATATGACTATGAAAGATGGAACACACCAATATTTGAGAAAACAAAATTGTATGGTACTCAAAGAGCAAAGGCAGAAATATGTTGCATATATTATGTTACAGCAATGATTACTTACAGGCAAGAAAAGACATCAAAACTTTCATCCGGGAAAAATATAAGCAGAAAAGGAGGTGGATTAATCATACATCAAGAGCGAGTGAATAAAAATGCATTTATTAAGGACAGTATTTGCCAAGCACTATTTTAAGTACTAAGGATATACAATCTTATCAGGGGAGACAACTGATAGAGGAAGGATCAGTGGCAGGACAGAAAGAAAGCCCTGATGGCATTCAAGGAAGATATCATGGCCCAGTAATCTGGGAAACATAATGTCAGTTTAGATAGTAGCACCTAGTGGTCTTTAGGGCACCGTGGCAGGAGAGACGATAAGGCTTGCTGATTCTTCATCTTACCAAAAGAATTGTAGTTTATGACTTCCGGCTGAAGGAATGAAGATGTGTGAGACATCATGGTAACTAGTGTAGAGAATTAAAGAGAGCTAGATCCATAACTTCCATTGGGAATAAGGAAGTTGACATGAGGGTCCCTTTGAAAGGTATCAAGCTTCAAAAAACAGTGTTTACATTGGATGGGAATATTGACAGGAAGACTGAGGAAAAAGGAGATTTCAGTGAAATCTGACCAGGAGATAGACTGGCTGTTAAGATGAGGAATACTGCTTAATCTTCTTTACTGGATAAGCTGGTGGGAGTGAAGGAAGAAGGAGCTGGAAAGAGTGGAGAGAAGTTCTCCATGCCCAGTGGGATCTAGCAAAGGATATACTGGGTAGAGGAGAGGCCTTAATGTTTCCTGATCTGCTCTGACCTCTTTCAGCCAAGACAGACCTAAAGCAAATAGATGAACTATTTGAAAAATAATCTCACAAAATCAAACAACCTAGAGGTTGTTTGACAGAAGGTATAGCTCTTCTGTGAAGGAGTTATAGGAGGATTACATTAAGAATCACATCAAATGAGGCACAAATGATTTGCAGTCTGCACTGATATAAAAAGCACTCACATTTGTGAAATCACATAACAATTAAAATATCGAACTATTATTGATTACACATATATTGTAATTTGCAGTTGGCAAAATTCCTTCATCACAACACCCTCAGTACTCCAAAGGCTTTGTTATTTCATCCCTTCCTTTAAGTTTAGTTTCCTATATGCAGATGAGTCTCAAGTTTGTATCTTTAGCTCCAATATTTCCTTTCATATGTATAATATTCCTATTTTGAAGGCCAAGTATGTGACACTTTCACCCCTCCCTTAAGGTTTTCCAGCACTCTTAAAACTATGTAGGCTCCCTGCAAATGGCTCTGGTCTCCAAAGATAGTATTTCTTCCAATTATAGTCACCTATAATGCAATTCTGTTTAGCCACTTACATTCAAATTCATTTACAAGGAAATATTTTCTTCAAGAGATATGATCACAAATATATAAATTTCCTCTCTCAAATCCCCCTAACCCTTTTCCCTACCTCAGTCTCTGAGGAGGGCATTAGGTTCACAGTTAAGTTTAATTCCTTTAGAGTAATGGTAAATCCAAAACCTCTATTGAATTCAAGTCCCAGGCAATCTGACTTCTTTTGACTTCCCTGCCAGGCTGATCAACTGTACCATCCTGTCTCTAATCCTGGCCCCAAGTTCACTATGGTACCAACTCCTGTGTCCAATGAGTGTTTATGATGTGGTGACACACTAATAAGCAGTGGATATATATAAAAGGGCAAAAGTGTGATTTTGTTTTATTCTTAAAGTAAGGAGGAGTACCAAATTTTTTTGTGTTGGCAGTGATAGCAGTGGTCAACTATCAACATCTGGACATGAAACTGAGAAGGACAAATGACATGGAATAGAAATAAATAGTCCCAAATTGCCCATTGCTCAGAGTAAGAGTCAAAAAGATGAACTCTTTCTCCCCTCACTGGTTCAGTTCATGGCACATGCAATGTATATATTATGATTTTTAATTTCTGGATTCATCAAGAGTGTATAGGAAAGATCTAGTATAGAGGGCTGGAACTTTGAAAAGGTATACTTAAGACAGTATAGTTGATAATGTAACGAGCTGTCGTCTCTAGAAGCTGCCGGATCACTCTCTGGGAAGAGATCTGCTGTGTCTTCTACTCAAATCTCTCTGACAGATTCTTCTTCCTGTAACGAACCGTTGTCTCCAGGTAGTTGCTGTTAACTCTTGTCCTTAGAAGTGACTTCCCTTCCTGCAGAGAGCCCCGTCAGGCCTGATGTAATGCAGAGACCCTCTTCTTGAATCCTGGCTCTGAATCTCCTCCAGCTCTTATCCTTCTCCAGGCCGATCTGCTCTCCAGGCCCAATATTGTGTGTTTTATCCTCCCAGAGAATGGGCGTGGGATAATGCAAGGGCTTCTGGGAAGAACCACCCCAGCCAATGAGCTTGCCCCCTCTATCAAGTCAACCTGAGTTCTCACCTTGTAATTGTCCAACCTGAATTCTCACATTGTCACTATCCAGACAACCTCAGTTCTCACTTAGTAATCCTAACATCTCCCCCTTTCTTTTGATTTAGAACATAGCACAGTCATGACCTTGAAACATAAATCCATCAATATGGGAAGTATTACAGATAATTACATAAATTACATAAGCACATAGTAACATAGTAATGTAACACATGCTAGAAGTATATAACATAATCATAAATTGAAAATTTATAAATGTCCATAAGTCCATTGTCCATTAGTCTCATCTTGTGTGAGGAAGTCCAATGATTCCTGCTGGTTTTAAAGTTCTTTAACAGTCTTCTTATTATCCATGCTCTTTCAGTGTCAGATGTTTCTTAGATCTTCTCCTTTATTTTGAGGTCTTTCTCTTTTTCTGTCTCTCTCTGATGGACAAGGCGAATATGACTCGTTGGCACCCATCTGATTCCTTCTCCTGCTGAAGAAATACAAGCAAACCCTCTCCCCCAGGCAGTTAACCTATCTAATTACCTTCTATTTACCACTTTCTAAATCTCTTCACATCATCTGGCAATTATATTGGAGTTGTTTGCACTGGACACAGCCCTGTTGGTTTAAAAGGCCTGTATTCTCCCCAAGTATAATCCATTTTTGCAATCTGATTGCCTTTTGGCTGACTGATTGGGTAATCCCTTTCTGCCATGTGATTGCTTTTCTGCTGGTTGATTAAATCAGAGTCCTGGCCTTCTAAAGGTTCTTTGGATGTAACATCAGCTGCCATCATGCCCCAAGTCTTTTTTGCCTGGGGCCTTGGACCTGGGCCCCTCATCCCATTTCCCTGAATTATTCTACACTCTGATGCCCAATGGAGTCCTCTGTTGCATTTTGGACATGGGGTTTTAGGTCTTCTTTCACCCTGTCTTCTCACTGTATCTCCATACCTACACTGAGCTCTTAGATGTCCAATTTTTCCACATTGAAAACATCGCCGAGTTTCTCTAGAAGTCCCTTGCCAGGAGGGACCCTGCCTTTCCACATTCATCATTGTCCGGGTGTAAAAAGCATGTGTTCCCACTGTAGCACAGCGTCTTATGATCTCCTCTAAAGGAGCATCTTTGTCTAATCCCCATATAATTCTTTTGCAAATCTCATTGGCATTTTCCTTAGCCGGATGTCTGGTCATTATTTCTGTAGCTGAATTTTCTCCAATAGTTCTTTTGACAGCAGTTTGCAAACGTCCCACAAAATCTGCAAAAGGTTCATTGGGACATTGCTGTATTTTAGTGAAAGCCTCTCCACGATCTTTCTGTCCAGGAAGGACACCCCAAGCTTTTATTGCAGCCTTAGCAATTTGTTCATATATTGTCATGGTATAATGAATCTGTTCCGAATTCTCTCCATACTGACCTTCACCAGCTAAGTGCTCAAAAGTGAATTGTGTGTTAACTCCTATTTCCAAATTGCATCTGACTTGAATTTTACATAATTCATGAAATTCCGCAAGCCATAATAAATTTTCTCCAGGTTCCAGACATGTCCTTGCTATGGATTTCCAATCATTCGGGGTTAAGACTTCATAAGACAAACCATCTAGTAACATTTTGACATAAGCTGATGTAGCCCCATAAAGGGTACAACCTTTTTTCAAATCCTTAATTTTATTCAAATCTAAAGGTGCATATCTTCTCCTTTTTTGACCTACAGAGTCAATATTTTCAATCACAGGATATGCATGTATAAAATCACTTATATCCTGTCCTTCTCTCTTAGCTTTAACCAATGCTTTTTCTAATCTTGTCATAGGCTTAGGCTGCTTCACAGGCAATTCTGTTTGTGTTTCTGCCTCTTCCTCTCCTCCTTCTTGCTCCACCCCTGAAGGGTTAATTGAGGGAGGAGATGGGAGGTGCTCCTGTTGCTGTTGCTCAGAATTGTACTTAACTTCATTGTTATCTGATTCATCCTTTTCACCTAGTTTAGTTGACACTTCCCCATTTTGCTCCTTCATCTCTTCCTTTAGAATAACATTTTTTAAAGCCATTTGGATTAAATTGTAGGTATGAATTGTATCTTTGGAAACTGAGTTTGGTCTGGAACCAAAGGGTAAAATGTCACAAAGGTAATTGTACTGTTCACCTAATTGCTCTCCTACTAATTTCCACTCATCTGGATCCAATTCTTCTTCCAGAGAAAAAGAAGGACATATGACCTTCACAGTTCTTAAAAGTTCAGTAATCTCCTCTAAAATTATAATCAAGCCTTGGCTTTTCATAACCTTGATGATGCTCTCTAAACATTTTCCTTGAACAGAAGGTGTTTGCCCCATTTCACTATAAGAGATTGCTGGTTTAGCCCTTAACAAGTTAAGTTCCTTATTTATCTATTAGCACGCTCACTTAATCTTTAACAAAATTTCCTCGTTACTCACGGTTCTGGGTCAGAGAGACTGAGATCTAGATCGGAAGCTTTTCCACTGGAATTAGGACCGTGTCTGTCCCTGTTCAGGTGCCAAATTGCGAAGGTCTGGTCTAGCTCTTCTTGTCAGGATAAGCAAAAGTCCTTGCCCCACGTTGGGCGCCAATTGTAACGAGCTGTCGTCTCTAGAAGCTGCTGGATCACTCTCTGGGAAGAGATCTGCTGTGTCTTCTACTCAAATCTCTCTGACAGATTCTTCTTCTGTAACGAACCGTTGTCTCCAGGTAGTTGCTGTTAACTCTTGTCCTTAGAAGTGACTTCCCTTCCTGCAGAGAGCCCCGTCAGGCCTGATGTAATGCAGAGACCCTCTTCTTGAATCCTGGCTCTGAATCTCCTCCAGCTCTTATCCTTCTCCAGGCCGATCTGCTCTCCAGGCCCAATATTGTGTGTTTTATCCTCCCAGAGAATGGGCGTGGGATAATGCAAGGGCTTCTGGGAAGAACCACCCCAGCCAATGAGCTTGCCCCCTCTATCAAGTCAACCTGAGTTCTCACCTTGTAATTGTCCAACCTGAATTCTCACCTTGTCACTATCCAGACAACCTCAGTTCTCACTTAGTAATCCTAACAGATAAGATAATAATTCTCTAGCTATTGATGTATTCACTCTAGTCAAGTGCATATACTTAAGGTAATATGGTGATGTAATGGCTCTCCTGACATGTTGGCACATGCTCAAGTGGGGTTGGGCATGCTCTGTGTGAGGTAGTGATGTGATTGTACTGGAGTATTTAAAGGAGTTACAAAAACAGAGGACCCTCCTTCTCCCTCTCCCTCTTCCTCTCCCTTTATTTCTCCCTCTCCCTTTTACCTCTCCCTTCCCTACAGGTCTTGGCAGCAGTTCTCAACCATAGAAAACTTCAAGCTCCAGATTCTAGACTCCATCTTGGACCATCCATATGGTAACTCTCCTGCCTCTTTCACTTCTCCACCTAAAGACATCTGGTGTCCAGAGAGTTAGCCTGGACATTACAATCTTGAGCCAGAAATCAAGGTAAAACTCACTATTGTCTCACTCTTACCCATTTTTAAGACACATTCTGGTTAGTAGTCACTCAAAAGAGGCTAGCCCCACTCATATAGTGAGGACTCAGTCTGCCTCTTACATGATATGAATACACCCCGAGAAGCCTCCTTTGGTGCTTTTATGTTACCTGGGAATGTTCCAAAGGTCTTGTTATAATATCTACTTGTTCTTTTTTCAACTAAGTACTTGACTTTTACCTCAAAATCAACCTGTTCAAAAGTCATTTTCACTGTAATGTTGGAGAAACTGAAGCAAGACAGATTAGTTTTTAGTGTTTTATTAGTGGAGAATTTGGGCTAGCCAAGACTAGCCTGCTAAATGGGAGTCTTGTGTCAAAGCATCCAATAGCAAGCAATTAATTCCAGAGACTTTTATAGGGCTCCAGCTATTAGGGAAACAAAGGCAAGGGGGGGAGGACACTGCGTAAGTGGACAAACCATAACTCCAGGAAAGGATCATTACTTAGTCCTGACAAGATGGGGATCAGGATAAGAAGATCAAGAGCAGGAGACAGTGAGTCCAGGACCAGGTATTTGCGATAAATGACCTGGAGTTTTATGACTCACTGGGATGTGAGAGTGGCCAGAGCTTCAAAGCCCCAATTGTCTCAATCACAATGGGGTAAGGAATAGGGGTGGCCATAACAATTCCACTCAGGGTGGCACAACAACTTAGGGAAACTGAGGTACAACCTTTCCTTCCACCCCTTTTTATGTTAAGTTCAGTATAGGTTTTTTTTTTTTTTAATAATATTTTATTTTTCCAAATCAATGCAAATGTAGTTTTCAATGAGATTCACCTTTGCAAAATTTTGTGTTCCAAATTTTTCTCCCCCTTTCTCTCTCATTTCCCCAAGACAACAGCAATCTGATAGAGATTAAACATGTTCAATTCTTCTAAACATATGTATATATTTGTCATGCTGCACAAGAAAAATCTAATCAAAGGAGAAGGATTAAAAAAAAAAAACACAAGAAAGAAAAAAGCAAAACAAAACCAATAACAACAACAACAACAAAACAAAACAAAGCAAAACAAAAACAAAAACAAGGTTAAAAATACTATGCTTTGATCCACATTTGGTCTCCAGAATTCTCTCTGGATGTGGAAGGCACTTTCCATCACAAGTCTGTTGGATCACCTTAGATCACCTCATTGCTGAAAAGAGCTAAATCTATCAAACAGACTATCCCTTTTTAAATCTTTCTAAGTAGTTGCCTGATCCAGGCTAGAAAGCTTTTTTGAGGCTTTTTTCTCCTTTATCTCCTCCATCCAAAGTAGCAGCTTTGTTCTACTTTCATGGTAGCTCTCCAATCTCACTTCTAGTCTCACTGTTAATGAGCTAGTTTAGAATCCTTGCTTCTTAGCCTGGATATTTGATCACTCTTCTAATAGGTCTCCCTTAATTTAATCTTGTCTCTCTGATCCATCCTTTACACAACTGCTAAAAAGAAAGTTTCTTAAAGTATATCAGTAATTATTATTTTTTAATTGGTAGCTCTTTCTTATCCTAAGAATAAAATATAACCAAACTTTTGTCTTTTTGTGTGTCTCCACTGCTTATTAGGGTGCAACCACATAATCACTTAAATAATAAGTGTTTGTTGGTTGATCATTGTTGAGTTACTCAATGTCCTTGAGGGAACAGAAGTAGGATAGAGGGAACAGATACTGTAGAGAGACAAAAAGATAAAAAGGAAGACATGGACAGAGAAAAAAACGAGCAAAGTCATACGAGAAAGAGAGATAGCCTTGGAGTAGGAAAGACATGAGTTCAAGCCCTCTTTCTGCTTGAGAAGGTCTAGTTCTAAGCATGTGACCTAAGCAATGCACTTAACCTCTCCAGCCCTTGAGCTGAGGATTTTCAATTGCAGTAAGGGCACTGACAACAACTGGGGAGAAAGCTGCTGATTCTTAGTTCCCTCCACTCATGAAATTACAAATCCATAGCCCCACCACTACAATATTATAATATCAAACATATTTTTAGCCAAAAATCTTTAATTTGGTGTTCTCAAATACATTTAATACAGAATCTTAGGAAAATGTTTCTCCTTATTGCTGTATCTATATTGGCTTATTTAACCTAAGGATATATCATTTGGTGAGAAAAAGAAGTGCTAATTATTTTTTATCACTTTTGTTCTAATCCCCAAGCTTAATTTCTACCTTAAATACTATGTCTTTTCCCATTTGTTTAATCAGCATGAGTTGGGGAATTAATGCTTTAGTTAAAGACAAGAATCTGAATGTCACTTGGTAAAAAGTAATACAGAATTGTAGTCTGTTTCAGAAAGCAAGTAAGATTGATACTTTGCATTGAAATTTAACAAAGCCAAGAAATGTTCAAATTTATGGTTTATAAACTATGACATAATATAACTTAGAATAGGTAAGTTGAGGAATTTGAGTGCACTAAACTGAAGTAGCTTGTGAATAAATAATATCCCTGATTTAAACATTTTTAAAAAAACTTGTTCTTGTCATCTTTAGGGGAAAAAAACCTGAAATGAAAAATTAGGAGTAAGACTGTCTTTAAATAAAGTTAAGTAAAACATAATTAGAGAAGTATGTACTCAGATAATAAAAATCTAATTATTAGTTTTAATTTTATTTTGAAATGTATGTAAAAATGATAGCCATCCATATTTAAATTGTCTTCCTAATTTTCAAAGTGGGAGATACCACTGTAAGTTATCAGTATTCTTAAGATGATATTGAAAACATGATTAAAAAAATAAATAAATAGCTATTAGAAATTTTTGGAGGAAAAGAAGAAAAAAATCTCAAAGTAAAAAAAAAAAAATAGTGAATGGATCTGGTATAGTAAATTGCTTTTATTTCATCCCTTAAAGACAATTGTTAAAAGTAAAATAACAAGGCTGCCCTATCTTAGGTGTGACTGTTTCTGGTTCTGAGCAAACAAAGCTCTTTTTTCCCCCATGAGCTAGCTTCATTTCATATTTGTGTAATACCCTGGAAGAAATTAGGTTTCAATAAAGTCCATTTTTGTCACCGCATGTAGCAATGAATATCACACCCAGCAGGGCACAGTGGCACCTGGCTGTCCAGACCCAGTGTAGCACAAAGCCATCTGGGGGTAATTACAACAAGGTATTCTTCAAGGACCAGATGGGACTAAGGAACAGAAGCCCCTACCCCTCCCAGTCATTTACAACATAATTCCTTTCAATGATATACTTAATCCTCCCACCAGCTACGCTTTTCAGCTAGCTGTTGTCACTGTTCCTTTATGTTAATTCAGTCGAGAGACAGAGAAAAAGAGAGCTGGAGGAGAGGGGGAGAGGGAAAGACTGAGAGAGCAAAAGGGAGAGGGAGAGCCGGCCGGTGCCTCTGGGGACCAAAAGAAATTATTCATCCCCAAATTGTTTCCACTACACCAAGTACAGTAACAAATTTTTCTTTAAAGAGGCCTGAAATTATCCTAAAGAAGGTCAATGCGGCAGCCCTGTGTGGCACCAGCTGAGGTTTACTCTCAGCCACCTGTTAGCTAGAAGGGCTCTGCACACGCTGATGATGCATTTAACCAGTTTAAAGAAACCTTATTGACAGGCAGGCACCCTCCATTCAGCCCGCCCCAGCCCGAGGCCAGCTTTGTCATCATATGTGGCACACAAGCCCTAATTCAATTATGCTGTAAGCCTATCCAGTTTGCATCAGTGCCCTTTCACTTTTGTATCATTTGTCTTGTATCTTGTAAAGAGTTTTATTTTTGAAGAGGAAAAGGCACCCGACCACCAAACTGCCTTTATTTCCTCCTTCAGGTTTGCGCTGCAGGTGGACAGGCGGCTTTGAAACTCCAAGACTAGCTTCATTCAGAAGTGATGTTTTAAAATAAAATGCTAATATTTGGTGGGATAAGTTTTGTTTTTTAGTTTCCCCTTTCTTTTATTTTCCTTCTTCTTGTTTTGTGAATGTGGATGTTTTTATTGTAGAAACAAAATCTCCAAGGTTGGCTGTAACAAGTTGGAGAAAAAAAAAATTTTGCAGATGACAGGAAAATGAGGCATCTGAGTCAGGGCCACTAAAATTTCAGAATGTACCAATTGAAAGGAATCTTAGAAAAGAAAATTTTCATTCAAAAGAAAATACTCATTTGTACATTTTTTTTCTGTGATTAAATATTTCATTTAAAATTTTTCATCCATGTCCTAGATGTCTTATTTCTAACTTACTTTGAAAATTAGCATTATCTTAATTTAAATGGTGGTTGTTGTCCTTCATTTTTGAAGAGGACCAAAATGATCTTAATTTAAATAGTATGATATTGACTAAGAATTGAGGGTGTATATATCTTTTAAGTACATCTCTAAAGGGATTCAGTTAAAAGGACTAACATTTTTCAAGATATTTAAAGATCTTTATTGTTCAAAAATTTCTAGCACTGTAACAATTTAAACAGTGGCAAATGCTGAAAGTTTTCATCATAATTTACAGAAAAAGTAAAAAATGAAGCCAAATTTACCTTTATAATTCACTCTTCAATGATTTAAGTATTTTACTCTTCCAAAAGGTGTTGAAATATGGCCTAAGGAGAAATGAAAATCAGATGATCCAGATAAATTATATATTCCAGGTATTTTGTGTTCTCAGATGTAGTTTTCAAAATTGGTTAGTCCTTCTATAACCATAGGAGAAGGAAAATTTCCTTCGTTATCTCCTGTCACTATTTTCCATTCAAGTCAAAGAGGGGACAATAGTGCTAAGTTACTTACCCGTGTTACACAATAAGTGGGTATCAATTTCTGTTGCCTCAACAGAAATGATATGTCTGGTTATGTGAGGACATTCATTTTCTTCTTTAAAATGTTCAATCAAAGATGTTCATAGAGGAAAGTGTAGTAGAAGATCGGATCCACTTAATAAATAGATAAAACAATAATTTGAATGGATGTATCTATAATTAAAAGAGAATCATATAAAATAAAGCTATTTGGTATAGTGGATAAAGCAGTAAAGTTGGAGTCAGGAAAGTCTGAGTTTCAATCTGCCTCCCTTTCCTCATCTATAAATTGAGGCTAATAACAACCTAACACCCAGGGCTATAATAAAGATAAAATGAGATATTTGTAAAGTGCTATCTAAAGGTCTTTATCTTTAAAAGTTTTAAAAAACAGAGAATAAACTATGGTATAGACACATTCAATATCAGAAAAATTTGGAGAGGCAATGCATTGGAGTAAAGAATGGTGAACTTGCTATCAGACTATTTAAGATTCCATTATTAGCTTTAGTATGGATTAGCAAATTGTAGGACTGTAGACACGCTACCAACCTTTCCTCAAGCTGTAGTGTCTACATCCTTAAAGAGGAATCATGATTTCATATCCTATTTCACACAATTATTATGAAGAAAAGGCTTTTTTGAGTAATAAAGTTTCATAAATGTCAATAATTATTAATCAGGATTTATTCATCTTATATTATCTTGTTAGTGCCAATAGACTGGCTCTCCTCCATGCCTGGAACATTGTCCCATTTTATCCTACCTCCCTGTCTCCCTTCAAGCTCTCCCTAAAATACAAACTTCTATAGAAAGTTTTCTTTAATCTCGTCTGATTCTGGTGCTTTCCTATAATGATTATTTCTAAGTTTATTGGTATATAGTTTGCTTTTACATGTTTTCATGTTGTCTCCCATTAGACTGGGAGATCCTATAAAAAAGAGATTGCCTTTTATTTATTTATTTATTTATTTTTGTATCTTCAGAGTTTACCAGAGTTCCTAGTACATAGTAGCCACTTTCTAAATGCTTGTTGATTGACATCCAACCTCTAGCTTCTGAAACTATGATTCTTGATCTCATATGATATCTTGTAACTGAATGCATGGGTTTGCAAAATGATGGTTTATTATTAGTAAACATTTGATTTGTATACCTATTTTACATACGTATATATCCAGAGTCACATAAAAATTTCCCAGATGAAAAAAGGGTTGAAGATAGAAAAAGTTTGCCCTGATCTAATCTGTAGGAATTATCTAAGTAACATCATAAAAATGACCAAAAAAGATCATAGTTTATAGATGTAGAATCTTATAAAATATATTTCCATATTAGTCATTTTGTGGAAGAAAACTCAAGGAAGGAAGGAAGAAGGAACAAAATGAAAAATAGTATGCTTCAATCTGCATTCATATTCCATCAGTATTTTTTTTTTTTAATGAATGGCATTTTTCATCATGAAGATTTTGGCATTGCCTTGGATCATTGTATTGCTGAGAACAGCTAAGTCATTTGATAGTCTTATTACAGGATTGACAATACAAATAGTATTATTGATTTAGAAGAGATTTCAGAGGTCCACAGGTCTAATCTCTTCATTTTTTCAGATAAGGAAACTGAGACCAACAAAGGCTAAGTCTTTGGATTATAGTGATTAAAATAAGTATCTGAGAAAGAATTCAAATTCAAGTGTTCCTAACATGAAACTAGCTCTATACCTACTATAAAATGTAGTTTCTCAAACATGCAAATCTAAGTTTCATGTCCAGTTTCATAAATCTTGTCATACCAATGAGATATTTGGCCTGTTTTAATTCAATTCCTTTATAACATAAGAACAGCAAGATTTTATTAATTTTAAAACTAACATTATGGATCTAATGTGACAATGGTATCAGTGCATTCTGATTATGAGATAGGGAAACATTGGCATTTATACCTGAAAATTATTGGTTTAGATCCAATAAGTATCATAAAGTACATCTCTTTTAAAAGCTTTGTTGCTTATTATCTTCTTTTATGTCAATTTTGTGATTGAAAATGGCTTCCTCTCCTCTTTTCCCCCACCACAAAACTACATAGACTATTTTCTAATGAATAACTTTGTAACAATTTCATAGAAGGACCATTATATAGTAAATAAAGTGGTAGGCCCAGAATTGGGAAGAATTAGGTTCAAATCCTGCTTTAATACTTAATAGCTGTGCAAGTCATTTAATCTCTGAGATGTTTTCTGAAGCAACTTCAGAGGACTTCTTAGCTAAGTTTTAAATCAGTTGAAATCTCTATTTGGTAGATGACAGGACTTCCTATAACTAGAGTTCCCTAAGATGTAGAAATTGTGGCCCCTTTCCATATTTGAAACTTCTCTAAAAACTATAATCCTGTAAAAATAATAATCATTTAATTATATGGTATAATTAAATTCAAAGAAGGCATGTGTTTCAAATTGAACTTCATACTATGTTTTTATTGTCAGTCTCACTTAGTACTTCTCTGTACTTTCTTACCTCTAATTCTTCCATTCTTAGGCAAGGATAGAATTGTTTCTTCAAAGGAAAAAAAATACTCCAAACACAACTTTAAAATGTCTCTTTTACTAAAATCACAAGAGAAATAGAAACAATCATGAAAACTAAAATAATAATAAGAACCAATGTAAATATATCAAAGTGAAGTTAAAAGCCAAAATCTAATGTAATAAAGACTAAAGAAATAAAGAATCCTAGATACATAAAATGCATTTGACTTGCTGCTTATAGAGCCTCAAATAATTTAAACTGGGGAATTATTTGGCAACAAATAGCCATGGTTTATACATGCACACATGTGTGTACACCCATATATACATACCCACATATGCATATATGTATGCACACACGTGTTTTTCACAAAGAATGATATAAATGAAAACCTATGGGACAACTTCCTCTGAAGGAAGATGAAGAAGTACAAAATATGCAAAGTGATTTTAGCTTCATATGCAAATGTGACCCAGCACAATGAAACTTCCTCAGATTCAAATGTGCTTTTGAAAAAGTTTCAATACATAGAAGGGTCTTGCTCATGCAAAAATCCCACTCCCTTGAATGGGATTTTCAAGCACACTTAATGACTACAGAATTGGGGCTTATGTGAAGGTCTCTAAGCCAATTATGCAGTTTGAATTCAAATCAACTATCTCTTCACCATATTTTTTGGTTCCCAAACACTCATAGAAGCATCTGACTGATTTGATTTGGCTAAATTTGATGGGAAATCTCATAAGGAAAAATCTCTGGTAACATTTTCTTATAGTCTGTTCATATTTCCGGCTGTAGTACTATTTGATTTTTTTAAAAGACAGTTATTTCCTTGGACAACACCAGTTAGTATGAGAGATTTTACTCTCATGGATGTAATTTGTTAAGTCCAAGCTAGCTCCCTGGAGGCCTCAGGATCAGCCAGAGTCAAGATAAATAAAAGTCCTTGGTCTTTAGGGGGAGGAGTGAAAGAAAGCAGGCAAACTGCCAGGAGTTTGCCAAAGATCTTTTCTCACTCAGTTCTGGAGCTTAGAATCTCCACATTTCTCCTCTTCTTCCTGCCTACTAAGTGAAGCTTCACCTTTCTCACCCCACCCTCTAATTCTTGCCTACCATTATCTTAACATCAAACATTGATTGAGCCAGCACCAATGGTGAGAAGAGCCAATTATCCAAAACATATGCTAATAGAGTCATTGTCTCACATTGAATAGGTAATTAGCCTTAAGTGCTCCATTGTCTGATTCAAGTACACATTTTCATAGTTTCAGCCCTTTACAGTTAACTGATTTTAAAAAATGGATTTGATATCCATATTTTATCTTGTCATTTTATAGATAAACAATCACTTATTAAGCTCCTACTGTTTTCCAGGCATTGTACTAGGTACCAAGTATAATTTCAGAGAAGGGCACAATTGCTACTCATAGGAAGCTTACATTCTAATGGAGTTGCTTAAGGAGATGTTACCCAATTGAAGCCTTAGGCACTTTTCTTAAGTTTCTTCATCTGGGAAAAGAGAAGATTGAACTAGACGACCTCTAAGATTTATTCAAACTGTAAATCTATACAATCGTAAATTAGCTGTAATATAATTATACTGAACATAAGCTTGAAAACTTATTTAGCCATCTCTGACTTTTCATGACCCTTTTTGTATTTTGGTAGATACTAGAATGTTTTGCCATTTGCTTCTCAAGCTCATTTGACAGATGAGGAAACTGAGGCAAATAGGATTAAGTTAGTTCCTCAAGGTCAAACAGCTAATAAGTGTCTGAGGCCAGACTTGAACTCAAGAAAGATTAGTCTTCTCAACTTCAATATTTTATCCATTGCACCATTCAGCTGCCCTAGGAGATTTATATTTATATACTATTAAAAGTCTTAGTGTTTCATAAAAGGGAATGCTCAACACTGTACAGAAATGAATGCAAAGATATAGAAAACAATTTCACTCCCACTTTTGGTCCTCAGTATCTCACCATAATTGGCCTTCATAATTCTCTCTCTCTATCTAGGGAATGAATTTAATGGGGCATTAACAAATTCAAAACACTTTCAACTGCAGAATGTTACACCTACTTCTCCCATCAGACTATAGCTACTCCCACCATCTGTTTTATGTTCTGTAACTGCAACCTCCATGAAAATTTGGGCTTGAGATACTGAAATAGGTGGATACATTTGGGAAATGTGTAGGATGAATTGAAATAGAAATCAGAAAGGGTATTACTTAGGATTGACACCAACAGATAACTGTCATTAACAATGTAGACAAAAAGAGCCACAAAAAAAAGAATGTTGCAAATGATAAAGAACAAGTATGGCTTGAAAGGAAAAATATAAGAAAACACACCCCTCTCCCCATTTGTAGAGAAAAGAAGTCAATAATTTTTTTTTTGTTGTACATATTTTCAAACTTTCACCATCTATTAAGTTATGTTTATTTCTCCCTCCCCTTTCCTTTCCCTTTTTCTTTTGTCTTAAAATACAATTTTAAAAATATATGGGATAGTTTTTTGGGGAGAGAAATAGTGAAAATGGTGGGTAAAATTATGGTGATTTAATAACAAAGTATCATTAAAATTTTATTTAAAACCATAAGAAAAGAAATTAATGGAAAAAGGAAAGGAAAGCATGAGTCTGAGGGGAAGATGTTCATGTACTGGATTACACATTCCTGAGTATATGTATTTGTTCAAAAGGCATTTATGTGAAACTATGTGAATTAGGTCTCTGTGTAGTTAAGCACACATGTGAATGTGTATAAGGCATGACTCTATGACTAAAAATCATAGAGTATATTAGAAAGTTAGACTTTCTACAGATAAGGAACCTGAGGGCAAGAGAATTTAAGTGACTTGCCCAAGTTTCAATGCCAAATTAGGTGATTTAAATTAAAAATTCAATAGACTAAAATGCTGGCATTCTGTCTTCCCAGAAAGCAGCTGGAGTCAGGATCACTAAACGTCTTTATTCTTGATCTTTTACAGTCAAGTTCAGGGGGTTAGGCCTAGCTACCTCACACACATCTTCCTCCCTCAAACGCCAGGAGAGACTGAGTCAGCTTCTTCATCTCACTTCCTCTTCCTCCTTCTCCTCCTCCCACACACGTCACTCCCCCCTCTTTGTCCCACCAATCAAGTCAGCACAGAACAGCTGGGGAGGGTCAACCTTCAAACAAGTTAATAGGGAACTGTCCAATTGGCAATTAGTCTCACGTGCTTCATTATTCATGTGCATTGCTCAGTTCTAGCCCTTTACACTAAAACTTTTTTACCTGAAGGATATTTGGAAAAGGAGCTTAAGAAGAGGCAAAAAGTCAGAGATATACTTTAAAAAAAAAAAAAAAAAAGGATGAAATTTCCAATACTTTAAAATAAAATGTGCAATTCTCATTATTATGGGTCAGTGTGGTCTAATGGTATCAAAGTTCTCTTTTCCTCCAACTACTTTGGCCATTGCTTGTCAAGGTGTTGGTGTCTAGAAATGATTGCTGGGGTCATTATTAGCCCTGAGTGTATGCTGAGTTGATTACATTCTATAGAATATCATTTCAGAGACACTGAAGATTTCCTTTGCAAAAAATACATTTCCCACCTAATCCAAAATTCCACCAAATATATATTAATTAATATCAACAAACATACTTTAAAAAAAATATAAACATGAAGTTAGGATTTAAAACTATCAGGAACCCGCATTTCAATGAGAGTTAAATGAAAATTAGTTCAAATGACTTTACTCTTAGCTGAGATAATGGGAGTGGGAATTTTGATTGGAGACTGAGATAGAAAGTGAAAGAAGGTAATATTGGAGCATGGGCTATTTCTTAGAAGAACAGATGTGCCAGACTATAGCATGAATACAAAGAGCAGCCATGGTATGAAGGCAAGAGGAGAATAGGAAGTAAAAGTCAGTCTCTGAAAGGAAAGAAATAAAAGTAACAAAGATAAAACTTTTCCTATTTATCAATTTTGTTTTACTGCTGACCCTCCTATCTGATGATTCTGGAATGCCTAAAACAAATCATAAGGAGTCTGATAGTTTTTAGGAGCTCTAAGGAGTTTTATAAAGCTGAAGTTAAGTAAATGTATTTATTTCATCTACTCAAAGTTATCTATTTTATCTTTTTGTAATTGTCTCTATCTATGCTCAAGAATAGATCTCCTATTCATATATGTGTAAGAGGTATATTAAGATCATGTATCCATTTACTATGTGTTATTAAATAGGTTTCAAGGTATTGTTCTAAGTCTAAATTTTGCCATACTACTTTGTAGTTTTTCCAATAGTTTTTTTTTAATCAAATAACTAGTTTTCTTTAAGATAATTTATGTTATCTATTTAACAAATAATAGGTTTTCTAGTTTCATTGTGATTTTTCTTTGTTTATCCTTTCCCATTGATCTATTTTTAAAAATAATTGTTAAATGGCTTTAATGATTGATATTTTTATATTATTGATTGAAGTATGAAAATACCCTTTCTCCTTCATTTCTATCTTTTTGGTCATTTCCTTCATATTTGAAAACTTTTGTTTTTCAAAATGAATTTTCTTATTATTTTATCAATTTCTAGAACCTAAACCTTTGATAAACTGACTGGCATAGCCTTAAAAGTCTAAATTAATTTTGGTAATATTGCCATTTTTTATTATATTGAAATCATCTATTCATGAGTACTAAATATTCCTCTATTTAAGCTGTTCTTTATTTCTTTAAAGAATACTTTATAATTGAATCTATACAATCCTTTATTTGCTAAGGTAGTTTGAACCTCAGATATTTTATGTAGATATTTGGAATGGGATTTCCCTTTGATTCTTGGGTTTTGTTATTATTGATAAAGAAATATTGTTGATTTTTTGAGAGTTTATTTTATAGTCTGAAACTTTGCTAGTTACTGTTTCAATTACTATTGTGTTGATTCTATAGAACTTTCTTATTATATCCTAACAAAATTAGCCTATAGGAATAACTTTATCTCTTCTTTACCTCTCTTTAGGCCTTTAACTTATTTCACTTGTTTTATTATTGATGCTATCATTTATAGTACTAGATCATGTAATAATAGGTAGAGCAGTTCTACCTTACCATAATTTTGGTATTTATTAAAAAATGTTTTAGTATATTTTCCTATTATTTTTTTTGCTTGCACTTGGTTTTACATGCCTATGCTTTATTTTTTTAAGCATAAATGAATATTGTACTTTTCAAAGACTTTTTCTGCATTTGTTCAGATAATTATGTAATTTTTTATATATTGGTTTTTAATATGATTAGTTATATTGTTTTGCATCCCTGTTATACATCTGACTTAGTCATAATGAATGATTCTTAAAGTTGCTGTAGTCTTGACAATATTTTTATTTAAACTTTCTGAATATTCATTTAATATGTTGGTCCATAATTTTTCTTTTGTATTTTATCTTCCTCTAGTTTAGCAATTAGGATTATATTTGTCTATTTAAAATTACTGTAAAGTCTTAATCTTTGAGAATAATTTGTGAAGTTTGGGGACAAATTTTCTTTCAAAGTTTTATAGTATTCTCCTATGAATTTATCAGGACCAGGGGTTCTTTTTTTTTCTTTGGAATTTCCATTGCAGTTAGGTCTATTTCCTTTCCTGAAATTGTGTCATTTACTATCTCTATCTGGTTTTTTCATAGTTAGAGTTTTTTATATTTTTGAAAGTATCCCCCCCATCTTTTTGCAGTGAGGGATGTGTTGCTGCATGAACTCAGAGGTAGGTGTCAGTTCATTTTTTTTTTTAAATCTTCTTTTGAACTCTGAGTGTCCTGGACTGGAGACAACTAAAGTTGCCTTATCTTTGGCACATAATTTTGTTTCAAAGAGATCTTAGAGATCATGAAGATCAGAGAAAATGTCTCTTACTTCATTTTGTTGGTCATCTCACCCAGAACTCTCAAGGGTATGGATCTATTCTTCACAATCACCTACCATTTATTTGGGTTGAATTTATCTTCATCCTACTAAGATTCTAATCTTTTTCCCAACTTTGAGTGAAATGAAAGAATTATATCAGTTAGAGTATATTTACTGAGTAAAACAGGAAATGTAAGAAGAAATATTAAAATTTATTTAGTGGCAAAATTAAACCATTATGAGTAAGGTCAACAATTCTTATTCTTCTCAACTGTTTTGACATTCTGTCCTTCACAAGAAGAAATGTGCCCAAAGATTGTTTTTATGAGTCTTCTATCATGCATTCAAATCAGAGGGTTGGAACACTTGATTGGCCATTCTTCTTTCAAAAGTCTTACTATTGTTAGAGCCATCCTACCCCCAACTCATATTTTTTTGTGGACTTTTCATTATTCTTTTACATAGTAGCTAGACAATGTCTTGATATCTATGTCAGAGATTGATTAGTGCAAGGCATGTGGTTAATACTATTTCAAATTATTCTACAAGTGTTCAGTAATTTTCTTCCACATTCTTTCCTGGTTTCATCTTGGTTACGTAATTTTCTGTTCAAATGTTCCTTTCCTCTTGGAATAGATAATTAACTGGACTTCAGGCATGGTAGCTCTAGGAAACCTTCTTAGTTTTCATTGACCCCTGGAAGGCAGGGAAATGAAGAGGAAAAGAAAAACTGAATAAGCAGGGATTATAGAAGTTGACATAATTAAGTGTTAAGTTTTAGAGGTCTTGTTTGGGCCTGTAACTTTGCCATAGCGGAGAACTCCCAGGTGTGGAAATTCTCTATTGCTGCAGGTCATAGTTTACTTGTAAGTATAATCTTAAATAACCTAGAACATTGAGAGGTGAAGTGACTTGTCAGTGATGACACATCTTCTATATGTTAGAGACAGAATTCTTCCTGATTCAAAGGATACTCTTCTGTTCACTACAATATGCTATAAATGCCATAGGAGATAAGAGAGGCAAAGAATCTATATGGGTTAGTTGTTAGGAAGTCTTCCTGGTGAAGATATAATTTGAACTGGATTTTGAGGAAAGGGACTTGGGCTAAAAATGGAAGAGAGCTTAAAGAATTGTTATTTCCCACCCACTCCCAACAGAAATTAGTTTTTCCTAAAAGGTAATGATGCTGTTCTGGAAACATAACTGACCCTTGCTTCCTTTAACATAGCATGGCACCTAAAAGGGACTGGGAGATGCAAATATACAAGCCAGTTATGACAGTTTCCTTTATACTCATCGTTTCTATATTAGAGATAAAGCAGCTAGGTAGAGTCAGGAAGACCTGAGTTCAAATTCACTTCAGAAACTTCCTAGTTGTGTGACCATGGGCAAATCATTTAACTTCATTTGCCACTGAAGGAGGAAATTGTAAACTATTCCAGCATCTTCACTGAGAAAAATTCATGTACAAAGGTGCATGGGATAATGAAGAGTTGGACATGACTAAATAACCAAACTTCCTTTTTTCTTAACTGTTCAGTGACTTAAAATATATCATTTCATCTCCAAATCAAATCTGAACTAATAGGGTACTGGCTTCCAGGTAAAAGTAGGTAGAGAAGCCTGGTGGAGAGCTAAGTATTTCACTAAGCATTTCCTTAAATAGTCTTATTTACCTTAAATAAAAGCAAATAAAATCTA
The DNA here is from genome assembly GCF_048593235.1 of Sminthopsis crassicaudata. Taxonomy (NCBI): domain Eukaryota; kingdom Metazoa; phylum Chordata; class Mammalia; order Dasyuromorphia; family Dasyuridae; genus Sminthopsis; species Sminthopsis crassicaudata. The sequence goes on along the minus strand of NC_133617.1, from coordinate 611,975,522 downwards.
ATCCATATAGTGTCAATTAGAGTACAAAGAACTTCACTTGCAAATGCAATCCAGTGAGCTATCTCTTGCAACAAAGAATAAAAAAGAGAAAAAAAAAAAAAAAAAAAGCAGTTCAACAAAACAAGCCTAAAATCAGTGGAGTTCAGAAATATATTCAATGTTCTAAATTTGTGGTCTCCCAACTCTACAACCAAAACAAAATAAAGAGAATGCATTTTCTAATCTCTTTTTTAAAAAGTTTTCTTTAAGTATTTAATTTTGTTTAAAACACATTTGTTTTAATGCAAAAGAGAGAATTTACATAATTTTTATATATGTGGTAAAACACAAAGAGAATTGCATATGAAACTGTGAACTTTTATTTCCTATCATTTATTTTTAAAAGGATAAAATAACTTACATACATTGCTTTCAAAATTGTTCTGCCTGCATATGCTTCTTTTCCACTTATTACAGTGTTAGCATTGCATTATGATAAAAATCCTTTAATTGTTCATATAAGTTTATTTCTTCAGCTTCCTCTTGACTCTTGTACTAATGTTTCAAAATTCCTAATCAGTAGTAGGAAGATAGATTTTCAAAGGCTATAATGGAATGCAACCTCTAGTAGGTCCTACAGTGGTAAAACTATTTTGAGCATAGATCCAGAACAACCTTCAAGGTAAAGATCACACTAGCCAAATATGGAAAAGCATGCCACTAGGTTACTGGCATGACATACTATTTTTGACCATGGAAACTCATGAACCTTATACCTGGAAAACATTATTTTTCTTGATAAGATGGAATTTGTTGAACCTTATATTGGTTTAACATAAGGAAAACCATCCACATAATTGATTATAAAAATAACAAAATCAACAAAAATCATGATTATATTAATAGATGCAGAAGAAATTTTTAAATAATTTTGCTATTAAATATTTGAAATCATAATTATAAATAGTTTTTGTTAAAATAATTCAAAGCATCTACCTAAAACCACTACTAGCAAACATTATCTGTAATAGGCATAAATTAGTTACTTTCCCAATAAAATTGGAAGTGAAACAAGGCTGTTCACTATCTCTACTATTATTCAATATTATTCTGGAAATGCTAGTAATAACAATAAGAAGAAAATAAAATGAAAAGAATCAGATTGAGTAATAAGGAAACAAGACTATCTTTTTGCATATAAAAATCCTAAAGATTCAATTAAAAATTAATCAAAACAATAATTTTAGCAAAGTATCGTGATATAAAATGAACCCACAGAAATCATCAACATTTCTATATATTACCAGTAAAACCCTGAAAAGAGAGATAACAAAAGATATTCCCTTTAAATAAGTGTAGACAATACAAAATATCTAAGAGCACACCTGCCAAAATAAACCCAGCAGTTCCATTAAAAATTATAAAAAAGTTTTTATACAAATTAGATTTAAATAATTAGAGATTAAATAATTTTAATAAATAAATAATATTAGATTCAGTATAATAAAATGACAATTCTACCTAAGCAAGTCTTCTTATTCACTAGTATGCCAATCAAAATAGAAAAAAATTATCCCATAGAGCTAGAAAAAAAATAATAAAAAAATTCATTTGGAAAAATAAAAATCCAAAACATTAAAGAATTCAATAAAAATATGCAAAGAAAGGAGGTTTAGTAGAACCAGAACTTAAATTATATTGTAAGGTGGTAATTATCAAAATTACTCAATAAGAAATAGACAGGTGAGACAGAAATAGAGTAGCTATACAGTATATAATAGTTTAGTATAGTATAGTATAGACGTTAGTAATCTTATGTTTAATAAACACAAAGATCTAAAGCTTTTGGGATATGAACTCATTATCTGGTAAAAAAAAAAAATATTTTTTTTTTCCTAAGATAAGTGGAAAGCAGTCTGATAGAAACTAGGTATAGACTAACAACTTACACCATTTACCATAAGTTCAAAATGAGTATAAGGCCTATATATATGGAAGTATAAGTGAATTAGAAGAGCATGGAATATATTACCTAACATTTAAATAGTCAAAGCATATGAATAAGCAGCTTTTAGAAGAAGAAATTAGAGCTACACATAATCATGCTTTTAAATGGTCTAAGTCATTATTAATTAAAGGAACACAAATTAAAATAATTGTGAAATGCCATCTCACCCCCATCAGATTGACTAAAATAATAAAAGGGGAAGTGGCAAGTGTTGGAAGAGATGTGGAAAAATTGAGCCACTAATACACACAACTTGGTGGAGTTGTGAAATGGTCCAACAATTTTGGAAAGGAATTTGGAATTATACCCAAAGAATCATTCTTTGGTATTTATCCTTTGACCCCCTCCACCCCCCAAAAAAAACCACACACACAACACTATTAGGTTTGTTTCTAAAGATGATTAGGGAAAAAGGAAAAGATCCTATATTTTTAAAAAAATTCAAAGCAGCTCTTTGTGGTGACAAAGAATTAGATATTGAGGGGGTGCCCATCAATTGGAGAAAATTAGAATAAATTTTGGTATATGATCATGATGGAATATTACTGAGCTATAAGAAATGATAAGCAGATTGGTTTAAAAAAGCATGGAAAAATTGCATAAAATATTGTAGACTAAAACAAGCTGGACCAAGAGAATAGTAATGTTCAAAGAGTAACTGAGTGACTATGCTGTTCTGAATAATATGATCATTAATATCAACTATAAAAGGTTTATGAAAGAAAATATGAGCTACTCCCAGAGAAGGAATATAAAAATATATATTGTAAGGTTCCACATGAATATTTATTTCAAATGTTCGCCTTCTGTAATGCAAGGTTGGAGGGAGAAAGGAAGAAAGAAAGTCAAGTTGGAACTCAAAATTAACAAAAAGTTGTTTTTTTAAAAGTTTGAGTATATATACACAATAATGGAATAACAGAACATTTTAAAGTAATGGAATAGAGAATATCTTAACATAGGAGATCCACTGATGATCATGCAAATTTTTGTGCAGTGATACTCTAGATTACATAACAGTTCTTTATGTTCAGACATGCCTTCTCCGGCAATTGAAGTATTCAAAAAATCCTGGATTAAGTTGATAAAGCTACATATTAAGACCTCTGCTACATTCCTATTAATTTGGGAGGAAAGGGGAAAAAGAAGATACTGTAACATCTAAAAGTAGCTCTACCACCTACCTCAGTTCCCTCATCTATAAAAAGATGGCCTAGATGGCCTCTGAAGTACCTTCAAGCTTTTCAACTCTGTATTTATTTTCTAGTGCTTTTTAAAAGTGCTTTATATTATAGGGAGGAGAAAAAAAAAACAATTTTTCTTTCACTGATATGAATATAGATATGGAATGCATGGAAAATATTTCAAGACTACATATAAGGTATGAGAATGATCTTTACTTTGTAACACTTTTGGTAAGGGGAATATCTACCCTATTTCTTGCCTCTCTTACAAAAACAAAATAGCTTTTAAAAATCTTCATCAATTATCAATTATCAAATTATGAGAAACAGTAATGATTTCCAAAGTTTGCCAACTACCAACAGTTAATTCTTATTATACCAGTTGACACAAATTTTATGGTCAGCTGACTCCATTGTTTTTAGATACCATACTTTCTACTACATAGGACAACTGATGCATTTACACAAGTTTCCATTATACATATATGAGTTCCTCTGTGTGTGTGGGTGGATATACATGTGTGTTTTGCTTTGTTAGTTTAGAGCAACATATTCACAATCTATGTAAGGGAATTTTCACACTAACCAGGAACAAGCTGTTTTCTCTAAACCAAACAGATGATATTTTAGAAAATTTATGAAAAACACACTATTAAAAAAAAAGTTTATTATATTTTTGTCAACAGCTCTAAGGCAGAAATATTTAGTGCTATGAAATAAAACTATATGAATACAAATTCTTGAAATATTTCAATTCATTCATAGGGAATAAAAGGGAAAACAATGAAAAATATTTAACAAAACAAGTTCTTCTGTATTCTTTTTTCTACACCTCTGGTTGTCAGTCATTGCAGCTGTGGCTAACTCTTTATGATCTTATTTAGGATTTTCTTTGCAAAAATACTGAAGTGGTTTGCCATTTCCTTCTCCAGCTTATTTTTTAGATGAGGAAACTGAGGCAAACAGAGTTAAGTGACTTGCCCAGGATCACAGAGCTAGGAAATGTTCAAAATTATATTTGAACTCAGATTTTACAGATTTCAGGGTTGATACTCTATCTACTGTACAACCTAGCTGCCCTAATCAAGATAGTCCAATTAAGAAATCAGTAATTGTAACTAGGTAGAGGAAAAACCTATGCAAGCAAATACAAAACAAAACAAAAAATTTGGTTTGGGAATTTTAACTGCTATAACTTCCTATATACTATTGTCATGTTCATTTTTTGACTGTTTTTTTGGTTGTCATCATCAAGAATAAGCCTGAACCCTCAAGAAAGGTGACTTAATCAAACAGTAAGAAAAATCTTAATATCATATCCCTGAAATGTTAAGAGAATTAAATGAATAATTTTAGCAAATTATTTTCTTATAGAATATATATGGTAGGACTAGAATAAGAATTGGGCCGGTAAGTCATTCAGATTCAGATTCTGAGCCTGGAGTCAGGAAAAATTCTCTTCTTGAGTTAAAATCTGGCCTTAAACATTTACTAGCAATGTGATCCTAGGCAAGTCATTTTACCCTATTTACTTTAGTTTCTTCATCTGTAAAATAATCTAGAGGAAAAAAAATGGCAAATCACTCCCTTTCCTTTGCCAAGAAAAATCCCAAAAGTGTCATGAAAAATCAGACACAACTGAAAAAACAAACAAACACAAAATAACATGGATAAGAATTATTCAAGATAAAGAATAGATGATTCAAGATGAGAATAGATGCAATCTATGGACAGTGTCCATATCAAATGCCACTGAAAAACTGAAGCATTCAACAATAGTTATTAAATATTTACTAGGTCCCAGACCTGGGAGTCTAACACAAAAATGAAATTTTCTGTAGGAGTAGTAAGTACTATTGTTTAAAATATATCTGCCTATCAGTAATTCACAAATAAGACAAAAAAAAATACTTCAATTTGCTAAGGCAAATTGTTTTGAGCAAACTCTTCAGTTTGACAGACAAATTTTGATAGTGAAAATATTGCTTATATTTTGAATTATAATGTATGGTTGTTATTTCACATAATGTACAGAGCTTTTAGAAATTGATTTTTTGCATTAGTTTTAGAAATTTATCACACTTTTGTTTTAGGGATAGTCATGATCAATTATCCTTTACCTAATGACCAAATCACTATTGATGTCCCTTTTTGTAATTACAACAACCTATCTGGGTTGGTTTTTAAAAAGCAAATCCAGATTTCTAGTAAATTATCCTGGAAAGTTTAAATATAATCGTATATCTTAAATTGGAATTGATTCAATAGAATATTTAGATTTCATAACTTGCATTTAACTAACTTTGCATTCAAGAAACTAGGGTCACTTTCAGCTATGATGAGGCATCAGAGACACCAATGAACCAAAATTCTGAGAAAGTCAAAGATCATTATAGGAAATTATACTGGATGAATAGGCTACATCATATTGCCAAAGTCAATTTATGCATTGTCAATGCAATAAAAGGTATCTTATATGTAGTATAATAAAGAATATGGGTTGATTATGTAGTAATCAACAATCAACAAGTGCCAAATATTATGGGAATAAAGAAACAAAGCAAAAGTACAAGTCCTTGCTTTCAAACAGTTTATTGCAAGGTATTAGTTGAACAGGTTAAGTGGGGCATTGGTATCCAAATAATTTGACCCAGAGAAAGCTGCTCTATAGATGATTTCCTGGGGTTCATGGAAGGGTTCATGCACAAAAAGGTTGGTTTATAATTTATATCCAGCTTGATATCATAAAACTGAGTACTGAGGAATAACTTTTTAATATTTTGTAGCAGAGTTGTAAGCTAAAAATGTTCCAAATTATTAATACTAGACAAATATACATAAAAGCGATTCTGAGATTTCATCTCATACTCATAAGGTTGACAAATACACCAAAAGACAAAAAAAAAAATTACAAATGTTGGAGGGGCTGAAGGAAAATAGGAATATTAATATAATTTTTAAAGTTAAATTTTATTTATATTCTTATGGACTGTTAGTGAAAGATGTTATTGGCCCAGTCATTCTGAAAAAAAAAGTTTAAAACTATGCTAAAGTCATTATAAAGACTGGGGGATGCTATCTCTTACAAATTTACATAACCTTAGATTTGCACTCTAGAATCCTTGGTTAAGAGAAGAAAAGATCAGGGAAGGGGAGGTTATGTGGATAAAACAGCATACTTCAAATACTATCCTCATTCACCCTTATAAGAAACAGTCTTACCACTACCCAATTATTATTTTCCTTTGCCCTCCCTTTCAGCTATTTGCTCTTGAATTCTCCCTTATTGTTAACAAAAATCATATAACTCTTCCTTTCATATTTATTCTTCTATCTTCTTTTATTTAAAAAGCAAACAAAAAAAATTTAACAAACTAGCTTACTTCTAAAGACATCTTCTTCAAGGTGGTTGTTCCTTCTCTATTATCCCCTTGTGATACTACAAGGGCCAGTAAGAGGATTTGGCATACTCCTAATTCACTCTCCCTCTGCTACTATTATGAAGCACCACCTCTCTTTTTTTTCAAATCCACTCCATCCTCTTCAGATCCATTTGGCTATCATCTATACACTCGGTCACTCTGTCCTCCTCAATATGTTGAATACTCTTTTCTTTCACTATAATTCCTTCTTTTTTTGAACATCTATGAATATTTTTTATATTTAGTTCAATTGAACCAGAACTTATTAATCATCTGCCTGCATATGCTTCTCAAGGGACATATGCTTCTTTTCCACTTATTACAGTGTTAGCATTGCATTATGATAAAAATCCTTTTAATTGTTCATATAAGTTTATTTCTTCAGCTTCCTCTTGACTCTTGTACTTATGTTTCAAAATTCCTAATCAGTAGTAGGAAGATAGATTTTCAAAGGCTATAATGGAATGCAACCTCTAGTAGGTCCTACAGTGGTAAAACTATTTCGAGCATAGATCCAGAACAAACTTCAAGGTAAAGATCACCCTAACCAAATATGGAAAAGCATGCCACTAGGTTACTGGCATGACATACTATTTTTGACCATGGAAACTCATGAACCTTTTCCTAAAAGAGATCCCAAAATGAAAATTTCTAGAAATTTTACACAACAAAATTCCAGAAGTCAAGGAGAAAAACAATTCTAATATAATGGAGCCATAATGAGATTAAAACAATATTTAGTAATTCAGTATTAAAGCATGGGAGAACTTGGAATATGACATCCTGGAAGGCAAATAAAACTAGAATTACAACCAAGAATCATCTACTGAACATAATCCTTCAGAAGGAAAAATGGATATTTAGTGAAATAGAGTACTTTCAGGCTTTCCTGATAAAAGAGACCAGAACTGAATAGAAAAGTTGACTTTCAAATACAAGAGTCAAATGTAGCATAAAAAGGGAAACATGAGAAAGAAATCATAAAGGATTTAACATGGTTAAACTGTTTATATTACTACTTGATAATATAATACTAGGTTATATATATTTTTAAGAGGAAAGCTCTAGATCTCTTCTGGGGCTTTTAAAAAAATTTATTTTATTTGAAAATTAAGAAAAAAAAAAAGAAAAACAGAAAAAAGAATACAAAACAAAATAAAACAAAACAAAAAAGAACATTATCATGTGCCCAGCAGAACATCAGGAAGTATTTAAAATATATAACAACAAACTACCAGATTAAAAAAAAGTTTTATATATATTAGTTCAAGAAATTATTTTTATAAATGTCCATTTTTTCTCTACTTCCTTGTAAATTATTCTTTGGTTCTCTATTACATACTTTAATTTATTCTTTTTTCCCTCTTAAATTCTCCCTCCCCCACTTCCAAGCAAGCTACAGTTAAGAAAAAAATATATTTATGTATGCATATATCGATATATAGATATGTAGAGGGCTGGAACTCTGGAGAAGTATACTTGAAACAAGGTGTTAACTCAGTGGAATTGATGAGGTGATGGTTCTCTAGTTCACATATATATTTAGTACTTTGTATGATGATGTAATGGTTCTCTAGTTCACACATATTCAGTATGCTGTAATGATGTAATTGTAATAGGATATTTAAGGGCTGAGAAGGACTGGAAATGAGACATTCCATCTTTGGCCATACTTGTGGTGGCTGTCCTGCCTCCTTTACTCCTCCACTAAGGACTCAGACTGATCCCAAGGTCCTCCAGAAAGCTAGCCAAAACATTACATAGATATATTCTGACACTCTTGCACACACATCCCTTTCAATATACACACATATGTCTTTCCTCTTCCTTCTGACTCTTTAATTAAATTCTGCTCTGTAACATGCCCACTTGGCAGTTACAATTACTAGTCTGTCCTAGGCCCAACAGAGTACCTTTGACCACTGACCTATGCACTCTATGACTCTACCTGGCTTGCCTCCTCTGAGGCTTCAAAGGTCTCTGGCCACAATCTCTTGAATCTATAGCTTAAGAACAGCCACGTGTAATCTTAAAAGCCTTTATTATACCTACTCAAATAATGCCCTGACTTGATGCCCTGACTTGTTGGTTCCCGAGTGAACACCTGGTCAGAAGACCCACGTGTTCACTACCAAAATCCTTACCTCTTTTGGCTATCCATCTCAGCTTGGCCACCCAGGTTAGGGAGCCAGGTTAAAGAGTGCCAGGCTAAAGAGAGTGACTGCTGTCTGCAGTGGGCTTATAAAGGGCCTGTGAGGTCACACACATAGCCAATCAGTGAGAGAGTCATCACCCATTACGAAGCTATCTCAATATGGCCAAGATCCCACCCACAGGGCAGTCCTAATATCCACAGAGATTACTTCTGGACCACTCGAATCTCCTGTTGCACTGTGGCGCCGCCCATTTAAAGGGCCCTTACACTGCTCCATAACTTGCCTTACTATTATTTAACCTTCTTTCACCCAAGGATCCTTCCCTTATCTCCCTCACCCTTAGCTTCCCCATGCACCCACCCCTCCCCACTATTTCTTTATAGATTTTGGAAGGTGCTATATCCTTCTTGATATATGTGTAGTGTTGCCTATTGAACCCATTCCTGATATGAATATGTTTTCAGAAGTATGAGCCCTTTTCTCCTCTATCTTTTCTCCTCTGTGTCTATTCTTCCTCTACACCTCGTTTGTATAACATGATTACTATTTTTTACTCTAACTCTGCCACTCTTTCTTTTGAGCTACCTTATTATTAATGTGAAACAAACATATAATATGCATTTCCTATATTAAAAAAAAATTTGTCCATATTTAAACAGCTTGTCCTTGTTGAGTTCCTTAAAATTGACCTTTGGTATTTAACATGTAATCTTATATGTTATATTTTGTGTTAAGTTCAGGTTTGGTTGATAGAAATTCCTAAAAATCTTCAAGTTTGTTGAATATCCATTTTTTTCTCATTCAAAATGAATACTGGATATGATATTTTTATCACAGGCCTAGTTCTTTTAATTGTCTATAGATATGATTCTGGAATCTGCAGTTCTTTATTGTGGCTGCTGATAAATCTTGTATAATTCTAATTGTAGCTCCAGAATATTTTAATTGTTTTTCTTGTTTCTTGCAAAATTGTCTCTTTGACCTGGGGATTTCAAAATTTAGCAATACTATTCTTGTGTGTTTTGCACAAAGGATCATTTTGAGGTGGTGACTGGTGAATTTTTTTCTATTTTTACTTTTCCCTCATGTTCTATCACTCCAGGACTATTTCTTGGATTATTTCCTGAATTATTGTGACAAGATTCTCTTTGTGGTCACAACTTTCTGCCAATACAATTATTCTTATGTTTTCTCTTCTTGATCTATATTCTGGATGTCATTTTTCTTATGAGATGTTTTACATTCTGTTATATTTTCTCATTTATTATAATTCTGTTGAGTCTTTCAAAGCTTCATTGGCTTCCCCTTGCCTGATTCTAATTTTCAAATAATTATTTTCATCTTTGAGACTCTACTTCTTTTTCTGTTTGCTTTCTTTTTTCTTAATTGTCTTGTTTTTCTTGACTATTTTTTAGTTTTATTTTTTCCTCAATGTCTCTCATTTGATTTTTAAATTCTTTTTTGTATTTTTCTATAAACTCTGGCAGGAAGACATTTTACATTATTCTTTGGGGTAGAAGTGTTTTTGTTTTTGTTTTTGTTTTTGTTTTTTTAAATTAAAATGTTCTCCTTTGAAGATGAATCCCAGTTTTCCCTGTTCCCATAATATGCTTCAATGGTGGGATTCTTTCTTCTTTGCTGGTTCACTTTTTTTTTTTTTTTTTTTTTTTAAATAAGAGGTATTAGTATAAGCAATTGTGGGATGGGGGATAGGGTGCCTCAAGCTTCCCTTCAGTTCTCCCCTATGATCAAGAATCCTAAACCAAGTCCCCCTTACTGAAAGTACCCAAGCTAGCAATGTCTCTGCCCCACTGCCACTGCGCTCACCAGTGCTAGTTCCTTCTCACCCAGGGCCTCCTCTCAGTAGCACAACTGAGCCTGGTATTCCTAGTCAGCTGAGATTCACTTCTTCTTCCCAGGCTCAAAACTCTACTCAACAAACCTGGGGAAATGTCTCTGTGTTTCCTTCTGAGACTACAGTCATACCCAGCTAGCCCAAGGGATCCCCTATTGCTGTTTCACCTGGAGATGTTTGTACTTCAGACTGTTTAATCCCTAGCCTTGGTTATTCATATCTTCTGGGATTGTTTCAGGAAGATAGATATTCTGTCCCAAGTCTTCTTGATTTTTCACCAGTCTATGTTCACCCTGAGGCTTGCAAATTTTGTTCTACTTGTAGGGAAAATCAGGAGAGCTTGAAATTTAACAACATACTCTGCCATCTACCCAGAATCTTCTTAATAACATAATACTTCTAACTCTTAAGGATTTTTTTCATTTTTAGTTATGTGTTAGTAGTTAGTAATATTCATAGGCAGTGGGCACAAATGTGAGTTAACTAAAATGAAATGGTAATTTTTTTTAAAGGGTGAGAAAGAGGCACTGGGAGAAGGGGAATAGGAGATACAAAATAAGGTATATTTTTTCCACATAAAACAGGTATGAAAAAGATTTTCTACTGGAGGGGAAAATTAGAGGTTATAGCAGGCAATGCTTGAATTTTACTCTATTTGAAATTGATTCAAATAGAGAATAACATACATAGTCAGTTGAGTATAGAAAACTATTTTACCTAACAATGACCTTTATATTTTCTCTACACCCCATGCCATCCAAACTTTCTGGGGATGGAGATGGGAATGGGAATGGGGCTTGGGAAGTGGGAAGTGGGAAGAGAGAGAGGAAAGAGAGGAGGTGTTAGAAATATATTCTTGACACTGAAAATCAGATATCAAGGAAAATTTATTAAAGCATCTTAAGGAATTGTCTTAACATTTCTGATCAGAAGCAGCCTCTACTCCTCTTTGAGAAGAGAAAACATTGAACACAGAAGCAAAAGCTTTATATTTGTTAGTTTGGCACAGGCCCTTCCTTCAGAAATTGTATTGTCCTTTTTCTTCTGGGTTACAATCTTTCTGATATGCCCACTACATGTTTCCCCCTAAATATGTATAAACATGTTTCCTCTCCTTCATCATACATCCCATATTCAAAAATGGTGGAAAACTCCTCCTATGGGGTATATTGTTTAATATTCAACTAGTCTGTTAAACAGGGCAATAATGATTTAATCAAGGTCAAGTCATTGACCCCCAAATAGTTTGGGCTGAGCCTTTCCCAAAACCACAAGGCTCTTTCTGATTGGCTGAATACACCTTTGCTTTCCTAGTTCCCCAATTTCTTGTTTAAGCCTTTAAGACTTCCATTGATCACTTAATTATTCTGTGGAATCTTAACCTTCCTTAATTTCTTACATTCTGAAAACCTTTGGGACAGTGGTACCCACAATCCCATACAATCTTCCAGTACTCTGTGGAAACTCAACTTTTCAGTATTTCTGAGAGAACTGATGGAAGGGAATGTGGGTTGGGGAAATTAGTGGTTAGAAACAAACTATTAGAAAAAGAGAGAGAAAAAGAAAGGGCACACACACATACAAATATATAGAAAGAGATAGAGACACAGAGAGAAATGGGAGGAAATAGAATGGATGGAAGTACACAATTGGTAATCATAACTGAGAATGTGAATAGAATGAAATCACCCATAAAGTGGGAGCAGATAGCAGAGTGAATTACAGTGGTATCTCAGTACTCTTTGTTGATTGGTTCTAGAAGGCAAAACAAATAGCAAAAATGATGAATACTGAATGAATTTTTCCCATAGGGAGTAAAACTCCAGCATGTAGCCTAACCAAAGGGACAAGTGGGGCTTCCAGCTTCAGAGAAACAAACCAGTCCAACCCAGGCCAATACAACCAGGCTCTTCCCTTCTTGATCCAATTCACTTTTTGAGAGGAACAATGACCTTTATGTTTTCCCTACATCCCATGCCATCCAAACTTTCTGGGGATGGAGGTGGGAGTGGGAGTGGGGCTTGCATTCTGGATATGGAGGTGGGAAACTAAGGTCAAGCCCTGGGTTTGGGAATGCCAGGAGTCCTGAGTCCTCAACCAGCAAACCCTACCTGAGCTTTTACTGATGCTGCTGCTCATTCCACTCCACTGCTCCTGCTCCTGCTGCTTCTTCTCCTGCTGAGCATGCCAGCTGCTCCATGCCCTTTCTAGTCCTACTCTTTTGGGAACTCAGAAACTATAGTCTCATCATCCTGCAGGATCTGCCTTCTGACCTGGTTGCCAATGCACACAAATTCAGCATCATGGGTACCAACCTCACATCCCTGCTCCCTATAGCCTACACTGAGGAGTATACTATACTGCCCATAGCAGAGGACAAAGTGGCAGTAGAAGCTAGGAACTATGCCTGGCCATTCTGTTACCTCTACTGCTCAACCAAGACAACAACAAAGTGTGATTGGTGCTCCACAAGTACAAATTTTGAAGCATTTTTTTTTTCTTGTTGAAATATGTCAACTACCAAATTCTACCAGTTTGCGGAGATTTCACTGTAAGTGATTTAGACATAAAGGGCAATACCATGAGCAAATTAGGGGATCATGGAATAAATTCCCTATGAGATCTATGGATAAGGGAAGAATTTATGACCAGACAAGCGACAGAGAGCATTATGGGATGTAAACTGGATAATTTTGATCCCATTAAATTAAAAAGATTTTGCACAAACAGAAACAATGCAGCTGAGATTAGGAGAGCAGAAACTGGAGGGAGAAGATTTATAGAAAGTTCCTCTAATAAAGGTCTCATTTCTCAAATATATAGAAAACTGAGTCAAAATTATAAGAATACAAATTATTTCTTAATTGATACAGTCAAAGGATATGAATAGGCAGTTTTCAAAGTAAAGTTAGAAAGAAACAGAAATTAAAACAATTCTGAAGTACCACCTGTTAACCTATCAGATTGACTAATGTGATAAAAAGGAATATGATAAATGTTGGGGAGGAAGGGAGAACATTGGGATATAAATGAATTATTGGTAGAGTTGTGAACTTATCCAACCATTTTAGAGAGCAATTTGACACTGTTCCCCAAAGGTTGTATGTTATGGGCCAGAACTCTAAACTTGAAACAAGGTGTCAAGTCAGTGGAATTGATAAAGACAATGGTAGTTCAGTACATGTACTTAGTACTTAATATAGTTCTACAAGATTCACACCTATAATAAAAGAGAATATAAGCTTGGACAAACTGAGTCAGAATCTGGAAGACAGAGATCATGGTGGTGATCCTCCTGCCTTCCCCCACAAAAACCAAGACACATTCAGGAGGACCTCAAGAAGCTGGTAGAGGCAGAGAACACAAAAGACTGGTGGTGGAAGTTCATGCTTTCAGAACCAGGGAGAGAGATAGGCCTCTAAGAAAGCTAACCAGGCCCCAGGAAAGGAGACAAGACTTTGAAAGAGATAATAAAGGATTTGGACTTTAACACCTGGCTGTACTTGTGGTGATTACTGAACTGAAAGGAAGGCTACTCCCAGAGACCTCCAGGAAACCAAACCAAGGAGAACATTACTGTTATAAAATTCTGAGTACCCTTCAACCCAGCAATATGACTACTAGGTTTATATCCAAAAAGAGGGTTTAAAAAGGAAAAAAAAAAAGAAAAGAAAAAGTACCTATATGTAGAAAAATATTTGCAACAGCTCTTTTTTGTGGCAGCAAAGGATTGGAAATCAAGAGGATAACCATTAATTGGGAGATGGCTGGACAAATCATGGCATATGATTGTGATGGAATATTATTGTTCTGTAAAAATGTAGTATACTTTCTTTTTTTCACAATGTTTTTATTATAGTTTTTTGTTTACAAGATATATGAATGGGTAATTTTTCAGCATTGACAATTGCAAAATCTTTTGTTCCAATTTTTTCCCTCCTTCTTCCCCACCCCCCAGATGGCAGGTGGACTGATACATGTTAAATATGTTAAAGTATATATTAAATACAATATATATATATATATATATGTGTGTGTGTACATATATATATATATGTACGTATATATATACACACATATTCATACAGTTATTTTGCTGCACAAGAAGAATTGGACTTTGAAATAATGTACAATTAGCCTGTGAAGGAAATCAAAAATGCAAGCAGATAAAAACAGAGGGATTGAGAATGTTATGTAGTGGTTCACATTCATTTCCCAGAGTTCTTTCCCTGGATGTTGCTGGTTCTATTCATTATTGAACAAATGGGACTGATTTGGTTCATCTTATTATTGAAGATGGCCACGTCCATCAGAATTGATCATCACATAGTATTGTTATTGAAGTATACAACGATTTCTTGGTCCTACTCATTTCACTCAGTATCAGCTCATGTAAGTCTCTCCAGGCCTCTCTGAAATCATCCTGCTGGTCATTTCTTACAGAACAATTGTGATGTTCTGTTTCTCTAAAATATAATCATTCTCTGGGAGGAGATTTCTTGGGGAGCTTCTTTTCTGAAGGTAGCCTTCCTTTTAGTTCAGTTCAATAATCCCAAAATGCAGCCAGGAGTTAAAAGTCCAGATCCTATATTGTGTCCTTCAAAATCCTAAATCTTTTCCTGGGGCCCAGTCGGCTTTAGTAGAGGCCTATCTCTCTTCCTGGCTCTTGAGAACTCTTATCAGAATGTCATCAGCCAGTATGAACATTGAAGTAGGAATGAAATCTTGACTCTGCCTCTGAGAGTGGGCTTGTGGGTTTCTGTGTTGTGAATCTCCTGGAAGTCCATGAGCAGGCTTTTCCTTTAGACTTGTGAATCTCCTGGACTTGTGAATCCACTGAATCCTGGCTCTGAATCTCCTTGAGCTTTCCTGAAGTTCTCCCTGGAAGTCCTCTCCTTGACATGATCCAGACTCTGACTCTCCCCACTGAATCCTGGCTCCTTATATCCTCCTAGAGAATGGGTTTGTGGGTATTCCCTGGGCTTGTGGGAGCTCCTTAAAAGTATGTTCTCTTTAAGGTGTGAAAGGTGTGAACTCTGAACTAGAGAATTGTGAAGTACCATTCTAAATTAGATAATTATATCCATTCCAGTGACTTAGCACCTTGTAAGAATTTTAACAAACAATAATATTCCATAACATTCATACCACAATATACTTTCAAAACAACAACAACAACAAGAAATACTTGCATGAACATGCAAAATGTAGTAAGCAATGCCAGGAGAACATTGATCACATTCAGTTTTACTTGGTTGTTTGCTTCATAATATGGACAATAAAGCAGCAGATTATTGCTTATTGTTGTACAGAAAATAAAGTAGTTCTTACAGGGTTTTAAACTTTATCTCAGAATAAAATGGCACTTCAAAAATCATTCAACTCAACAAATAAACATGAATTTCTGAAAACTGATTATTCAATCACATACACACATGTGGATATATGTATATTATAACATGTTTGTGTATATATGGATATGCCTGTATATGAAGAATTGCATATATATATATATATATATATATATATATATATGCACACACATTCACAAGTATTTCCATATTGTCCATGCCATATATCTTGGGGGGGGATTTAGAATGTGGTTGGGGTGAAATGCTTTATCACCATTCTTTTGGAATCATGATTGGTCATTGTTTAATCATAGTTCTTAAGTCTTTGGAAAGATTTTTTTTGGGGGGTCTTTATTGCTCATTGTTGTTATTGTTTAAATTTTTTCCCCTAGTTTGACTTCTACCACTTTCTGTCATTTCATACAAATACCAGTTTGCTTCAAAACTTTTGTTATTTCTTGCATATAATAGCAGCCAGATATACACATTTATCATAATTTGTTTAACTATTCCCCAATTGAAGGAGATACTTTATTTTCTATTTCTTTGTCACTACAAGAAGAACTGATGTATATAATTTTTATGTATAGGATCTTTTTCCTTATTTTTTGTTCTGTTTAGGGTATTAACATTTAAATAATATTATCACTAAGTCAAAGGATAGTCATAGCTGAGTAACTTTGATGGCATAGTTCCAAATTACTTTTCAGAGTGCTTTCAACCTCCTCTTCAAGACCTTTCACTTTCTCTTTGAACATATTCCACTTTTATACATCGTTGGGAAAAATTCTTTGGGTCTACCATTTACAGATTAAATTAATGTAGTCAACACCTCAAAGGAAAGTCACCTTCTTGACAAGGAAGATAATAATGCCTTTTCACTCAAATGTGATATTCACAAGTGTGCATATGTAATAAAAAGGATGAATATTAGTCCTTATATGGAATAATAAGGAAGGCCATAGAAGGTTGGAATCTCAGCTTGAACAAGTAACAGGTCCTACATATAACAGTAATACAACCATAGATAACATTTCTCAGACAGTCATGAATATTGCCAACTTTTCAGAGGAAAAATACAAAAGAATATAAAATTGAATGCTATAGTTAGTCAATAACAATGATAGGCCAAGATACCATCTGTTCCTTTGGCATTGACTATTATTGTTTTCTAGGGAAACACACTTAGTTTAATTGAAAAAGAAAAAACAAAACAAACAAACTAAAACCCAGGATAAACTGCATGTGTCTACTATGAATTTTCTTGGCAAATTGAACATGAATCAATTTAAAGTAAATAATATGAGGATGTTATTTTTGATTTTTATTTTACTTTTCACAGTTTATGATGTTCTGAAAAATTACTGTATCTGGATCTCAATTTCCATTAGAATGCAAAAAATACCATATTTATACTGAGCATTTTCAAAATTTAAATGAAAGTTATTCTTCAAGCAACTGATGTGACCAAATTCTGTCCTATTTCTTGAACAATGGATTATTTACATATATTAAATGCAGATCATTCAAGGAGGAAATAAAGATATTTAAGTATTGAAAATGGGAATATTCAGTGTCTGTGAGAAGAACAAAAGATACAAATAATTTAAATGAAAATGCCAATGGCAAAGTTTGAACTCAGTATCCCTAAAATATTAAGGTGATACTTTGTAGTCTGTAGTAATAGAATATCTGGCTATTAGTCAAAAGAACTTAATGGTATTCATTTGGTAACAAAAGACTTACCACATTATTTCAAGATTAAACAGAAAGATTTCTCCCATTCTATAGCACTTCTTTGTAGCTGTGATGTACTTTTCACAAGAAAAATGACTTCATAATTTGGATACAGAATGAAATACATAGCAAGGATCATTCCTGAATTTCTTCAAACAAAAACAAGTTTTTCAACCATTTTGACTAAATTGATTCAGTTTAAATCCCAAAGGAAAGTTTATTGCTTAATACAAACTATAATAACTATTTTTTCTCAAATGCAATACTCAGTTTCAGAGAAACATTGAAAAACCTATATATCAATGAAAAGTAAAGCAAATAATCAGAATAATATACATAATGATTACAATAATATAAAAAGAAACAACACTTAAAAAGTAACTTGTGTGGCTCAGAATGATAAGTAGTCACCATTTAATGAAAAGCTGGAGATATCTCTAGGAGCAAAACAAAAGTTTATTATATGTTCTTGTGAGAAGCGGGCATCCCTCTAATAGGAGAAGCAATGGAAAGGAGGAGGCATCTTTTGGGACAGGTTTTACACTTTAAATAGTCTCTAACGTAAATACCCTTCCCACCACTGACCATCATCCTCATTGGCTGAGGGCCTTATATTCTAAACATGGGAACTTACCAGGAAATTGAACTTTGGCCAATAAATACGTAGTTGCCCGTATTTGTTCGAGGTAGGAAGAAAATCATGTCATAGTAGGAAGGGGAATTAAGTATGCCCTCAAATCAATTCCCAAGGATCTTTAGACCTACTACAATTCCAGGGTACATGAAGACTTACTTGATTATCCCAACTGCTTTGAGAGATCTCATTCTTTCTCATTCCATCTGAACTCATGGATATTGTGATGGCCAATCTTAATTCTAGGATTAAGGAACTGAAAGTGAAGAAACACATCTTCTTTTAAAAAAAGAAGTAGAGAATTATGATTACAGAATATTGATCACATCATTAGATGCTTTCACTTTATTGATTTGATAAACTATTTTGTTAGTTACAAGGGAGATTTCAAGGGTTAGATGTACAGATAGATAATAGGAAATTATTGTGGTATAAACAGACCTGATAAAATAAATGTTGTTATTTATGCAAAGTGCATATGCAGATCTTGATTCTTCAAGTTTTCATTTTAGGTTTCTCTTTGTGAGGGTGTTCTTATTTGCGTACTATTAAAATCATGAGGGTGATATACCAATTGAAAACATATGGACATTTTTGAAGGGATGTATTAGTAGTAGGTCTTCATTATTAATTTGACACATAATTTAATGAATTATTGTAAAACAACTATTTTTCCACTTTTATTTTGATGAGTTATAAGTAGACTATTGCTTTTAGTTCATGAAGAGCATTGATTAGCCTGGGGATTGTTCATAAAAGGGCCAAAAGAGCCTCAAGAACATGCCATGTAAAGATTAATAAAAGTAAATAGGACTCAAGCTTAAAAAAAAAAAAGAAAGGTTCAGAATAATATCTGCCTTCAAGTATTTGAAAGACTTATCATGTAGAAGAGGGATTATATTACCTTGTTGGCCCAGGAGGAAATAACTAAGGAAAATGGGTAGGAATTGTGGAAAGACAAATTTAGTCTTAGAAAAAAACAAAAACAAAATAAAGCAAAATTTTCTGACAGTAACAACTATCCCAGAGTGGAATAGCATCTTGAATAAATAGTCAGTTTCCCAACTAACAAGCTACAGACAAAGATTGGATGACCATTTATCTTTCAAGAACCCTTTCCTAGAAGTTATTAAGCAAAGAATAGAAAGTTGATTGAGTAGTAAGCCACAAAACAGACTCTTGTTTTAATATAGTTTGGACCCACATAGCTTCTAAACCAGTTCTGCAATGTTATTATCATTATTATTATAGTCTACAGAAAGTTATGATAGTAATGGGAGCTCTTCTATTTCTTCATGCATTCAGAATCCAGTAATTGCCCAGTATTATATATATATATAAATGCATTTCTCTATAGTAGTGATAGGGGAAAGGGTTGGTTGGAAAAAAAAATAAAACTCCAACAAATATTTTAGCTTTGATAGTTTAAAAGTCTTTAGGTATCCCCTTTTCTTCAGGATTGTGGAGAAGGTTAGCAGCAAAAAGATTGGTCAAAGTTTACCTTCAGTAGGTAAAGAAACCCATGATTATGACTGACTGCAATGTTTAAAATATGCAGTCTTTTATGATATTAGATTTATACTTTCTAGATTCATGGAATTTATTTTAAAGAAAAAAAGGAGGAAAATAAGCAAATTATAATCTCTGGTAAAAACAGGAATACTAGGTAAACTGAGAATTGAATTATCACTTCTCACTATAAGTGAAAATATTATTCTCATTATAAATGGTTTGAGATCCTTGTCTGAAAACCATATATTTAGTATAAAGTACTACTATTATTTTCCAAGTGAGATCCTTTTAATTTTCTGTATCACATATATTTTTAGTAGAAAAAGATGTTCTATTCACTAAGAACCCCATGTCACTGATAAATTTCTTTTAAAGAATTAGCTATATTGTTTTAAAAGCCAAAGCAGTGTTAACTAATGGCAAGTTTTAAGTATTGACCAAATTGTTTCATAAAATCTCTCTGTCTCTGTCTCTATGTCTTTCTCTTTGTTCTTCTGTATATATGTATACATACATATGTATTTTTGTGTGTATATATATATATATATATATATATATATATATATATATATATATATATATATATATATGGCATACCTGTTCTCCAAACCTAAAATATTCTGAATCTAGAAAATATTTGTAAATGGGTGAGATTTCTGTCTAATTTAGATAGAATAATCTCTAAGTCATATTTGTTTTTTTGTAACCTTCAAAATGTTATTGTGACATTAAAAAGGGTAGTACCATTTCTTGCAGATAGCATGCTTACATCATCATATCCTTAGAGGATAAAACAGAAAATAAAGATGTGTATATAGGAGTTCCCAAACATCTTATCACATCCAGGCAGAGGTTGGCCACAGTTTTTTGACTAAGTCCCAAGGAGGAATATCTTCTTTGATGTAAACATTACTTCTCTAGTTTAGATTTGGTGCCTCTATCTTTGGAGCATTTGAGGAAATATAGTGGCATTTAGATGTTTTTCCCTTAAGACCTCAACATTCTTAGTTTGTCCTCCACCTTACCCCCCACCTAAGGAGTTATGTTGTAGCTTTTTAGATAATGAAGTTTCATTGACATCACAGCTATTCAAAATATACCAATACACTGATCAAAATGTTGAAAACACTTAAACATAATTATTTATGATTGTCATCTATATGGTCCTGTTATTTATTTATTTATTTTTTTTTCAATTCACTTTCCTTGCATTCCTCCATGCTATTTGGTCATGCTTTGGTTTGTGTGCTCCCAAAAAGGCAGATTGAGGCCACACATGGAGAACAAGTGTTAAGCTCCTCCCTTTTTCACCCTTTTTAAAAGGCTTTTATTTGTCAGCTTGGCTCTGGACAGCCCACCACAAACAGTGGGTTAGAGACAGAAAGGTGCTTTGTTGCCAATTTGGAAGCATCTTTCTTTTAAATTTGCCATTGCTCATATTGTCTGAATAATAGAAGTAAGAAATAAAAAGTGTCATTAATGGAAGCATGGCCTTTCTTTAGTTTACCAATATATAGGAAGTACTATGGGGAGACAAAACATAAATTTGGGAATAAACAGAAAAGTGAAGAACTTTTTAAGAAAAATCAACATACTATTCAATCAAAAATAATCAGAAAGTTTATAAAATAACTAAAGGAAAAAAGTCTTATCACATAATGATTTCTCCTGATGAAACTGTCTAAAATTTGTATAGTGAATGTATATCAATGTTCATCATTCTGTACCATTTGTCAAGTGAATTTCTTCATATCTAGTCCATAAATATTAAAGAACAGCCTTCAAAAAGAGGGAAAATGCAGTCTGGGTGCTGGGACAACTACAAAGAAATAATAAATTATTGCTGTAATGACATGCTAATTAAAATTTTGCTTGTAACTCATGTAAGTGTTTGAAGCCCAGCAAATTCTCTTTTCATTTGTGAAGTGTGAAGGTAAATTGCCCAGTGACAGTGGGACATCGCTAACAAGTACAAATTGAATAACATGCTATCTCGCTCGATTAGCCCTGACTAGCGTGTCTGAATTAGATATTCAGCACACTCACCATTGTAGGCTGATTGATAAATGCTAAGGAGAATTTGTCAAAACAACAGGGGCTACACCCAGTGGGACATCAATATGCTCCATTTAGTCACCCACACGACACTTCCTACATGGGATTGTCACATAAAATTAAGACTGGCCGCTAACCAGCCATCAAGCTTGCAACAGACGTCAGGCAGCCTGTATTCTATATGCATATTAGTCACATGCTTAACAATTTGGGCTGTCATGACTGAAGCATGCAGTGACCTCTGGAGCAGAGGTTGAATTTTCCAACTACACCAAGACATCATGCTCAGCTGTTCAAGATTTTAGGCCATTTCCTGCCAGATCTGGGCACAGATGCACTGCCCTAAGCGATCATCTGTGGCTTGGTCCAAATGACAAATGGCCCAGTACAGATTATTGCATTATATATTAAGTACTACAAGTCTGTAAATTATAAGTAAACTACTGTCCAGGACCAAATGGCTTCTTCAGCTTTCAAAATACTTTCTTCCCCAATTCTTTATATGAGCTTAATAAATATTGGATGAAGCTGGAGATTAAAGTCCCCCCACCCTGCATTGAATTAGTTATCTCCATTGCTAATTAGCTGCTTGAATATCAAAAAGCTCAGTGTCAGCTATAATTCTAGAAGTCCTGGCTTTGGGGTTGGCCTGATTGCCTTTTTTTCAAGCTGATACTTTTCAGGTGCCAGTGTGGACAGTTATAGAATTCTTAGGGATTTGTTGAATCTGGATACATTAGAAAAACAAAATAATGATAATAATAATAATAATAATTACTGTCAGTTTTGATGATAAATGCAGCAAAATAAACTATCAATAATTAAAAAATAATCATATCTTCATGTGATTAAATACAAATGTTTCATATTTGTGTTATATGATATTTGATTTTGTTTTATAGAAATGGATTTGTTTAAAGGTCAGGAAATTCTTGAAAGAAATATAGAAGTAAGCTAATTACCTGATATAGACTTTATTTGGCACTGACATTAAGTACTTACTATATGTGAAAAATGAAATTAGCAGTTGGGAAAGACATAAAGTTTTGACAGATTCCTTAGAAACAAAAGGATTGGGGAAAGTTTTTAAAGAAGAAAAGTAATATTGTCTTTATCACCACATATTTTAGCCTGTTACCATAGATTGTTAATATTGATCAATTTGACGTATTGGTAATGAAGCATGTTTCTTATCCATTTCCAAAAAAAAGATGAGCACAAGGTATGGGGTGAAGCATACATTCTCCAACTTGGTCAATTTGTTTT
Organism: Sminthopsis crassicaudata; assembly: GCF_048593235.1. Lineage (NCBI taxonomy): Eukaryota > Metazoa > Chordata > Mammalia > Dasyuromorphia > Dasyuridae > Sminthopsis > Sminthopsis crassicaudata. The sequence continues at coordinate 611,952,363 of NC_133617.1, read as the reverse complement.
GCTTGATTATACTAATTTGTTATTGATGAGATAGGAATGGTTGGATTAGAGTCATTGGGAAGTAGCTGTAATTATTTTTTTAAAAAAAGAATATCAATAAAACATTCACAAAAAATAAATGTGTGATGTTTGGAAGTTTATATTCTACTTAAAATTAGTCAAAGTCATTCAGATATATAGGTATTTGCACATTTTAAATGGGATCTAACGTTATTAGTAGTCTGATGCTATAATTTGATATACTATTGCATAGGTCAGAGAAATTTTTTTTCTAAGTGTTAAAACATGAAATCTGTCAATACCGAAACAAAACTAATTCTGACATGAACTTTAAAAAACCCCATGTTGAGCATTCTACAAAAGCATGTCCATGTAATTTGGCACCTTTGGGTTTAGTCTGAAACCTGAAACAGAAAGATCTAAATACCATGAAAGAATAAAAAATATTTTTCTGACATTTTCAATTCAATAGAACCTCAAAAAATGTAAAGAGTATGATGAACAATCAAATTTTCTTGGTCTTTCTATCTTGTTTTATTTTTAATCCCAGGTATTCAGAACCTTCACCTATAATTAGTAATAATTATTTTCCAGCTTAGGTTTAGCATTTGAAAAGTCCCATTTCTTGTTACTCTTTTTTCAACCCTTTATCTTACATATATATGTATATATGTATATATATATTTATATTTATCTTTATCTTACATATATATATATATCTTAACATTTTAAGGACAGATTATATTCAGTGGTCATTTTCGTATCACTACTATAATGCAAGGAGACTTGGAATGGCTTGATTTTGTGAATTTGCTTTTTACAAACATGGGGAATTTTTATCATATATATAAAATTAAGAAAAATTATTCAATGACAGTGAGACAGGCAAGACAGAATTGCTTATTTGAAATCACAATTGGGAAGGAGCAGGGAAAACATGAAATAACAATTAAAATATGTATTAAAAGTCAGAGTCAATCTTTCTGGTGATTTTTAAGAAGATGTATCTAAGAAATGGCAGAAATAAATGTGTACTTGTTAATATTTGATGGAGAGGAGAAATAAAACTTTTTACATTCAACATTTGAGTTGGACATAGCAAAATCCACTTTCCTTTTAAAAAAATTCAAATACTTTTTAAAAAGTGTTTTTCTATAATTTTTTTTTAAACTTCATACATCCCAATTGCAGTCCTCAAACTGCATAATAAAGAAAATGTTAGTAGAAAATAAGATTTATTTCAACAATAATCTTCCAACAAGAGCCAAAACATTAAAAAAAGCATTAAAAAAAAAAAAAAAAAAAAAAAAAAAAAAAAAAAAAAAAGACAGCATAGTCCTATTGCCTAAGGCAACATACTTCTCCTGGATAATGTACCAGCTGAATGATTCCTCAACCACATGCTAAATCCTCTCTCTCTCCTAATTGTCAGCAATATCATCTTTGTCACAGGCAGAGCTCAGTGCTGCAATCTTCCAACTTTGTGATGCAATATTACCCTAGCTTTTTCTCTTGGGACTGGTGGTGGCTTGGTGCAATCTGTGAAAACACTTAGCAGAGGCTCTTTGTTGACTCCTAGAAGGTAACAGATGATGCAGCCAGGCCTCTGGCCTAGTTTGATGCCTCTTCTGGATGGTGAGCCTGCCATTGTTCAGTGTCCTGAGGCAGATGCCATGGAAAAGCCAGAACTCCTGCCATTTTTATGGTACCCCTTTCAGCAAGAGAGAGTGGACTGAATTATACCTCCTGGAGGGTAAAATAAACATTGCTCTAGTTTGTCACTAGCTGTCCATGCTTTACGAGGATCTGCACGTGCCCTGGAGTGTCTTTAAACATATATCTCTGGGTTATTGTGGGGCTCCATGGGAACAGGAGGTGTCACTTTTGTCTCCTCTGGCCATTGAACTCCTCACTCCTTAAAGAGCTCTCTATCTTGGCTGTCCCATTTGGGAAAAACTCATTTACAATGAGGTTATTCAGATTCATGGGTCAATGATGGTAGAAAGCTGAAAAGTAATTGCTCCTAAGCAAATCATGATTTTTATGAATAATTGTTGATGCTTTCACTATCTTCCTTTCTCAACAACAGCAAACAAGTTAATTTTCTGTATATCCATAATACATAGCAAGATCTAGCCACAGCAAAATGTTATTAACCATCTATTAGTATAAAATCATAGTTACATTTATTCTCATAATCTGAATTACATAGATTTTCATGACATATTTTATAAATAAAGAAAATTAGGTAACTGGGATAAATTCAATAGTATCCCAGCTTTCCTTAGGATCAAAAATGCTATGATTTCTGTTAGTAAAGAATGAAAGCTTGGAGGCAGCCATTCAGAGGAAGAAGTTTTGTTCTGAGGCAAGTGAATTTAATTTCTTGAATCCAAGTGTAACAATTTATATGTATCTCTATTAAATTTTCTTTTCTTTTCCTCCACTCAATGCTCTCATTTGTCAAGATCTTTTTAAGTCCTAACTCTCAAATTCAATGTATTCTCCTTCTAGGATTCATATTATTTATCACGTTGATATACATGCTATTTATTCCTTTATACCAGTTACTGATAAAAATGTTAAATAACAAAGGGCTAAATACAGATCCCTGAGGTACTCCAATGGAAACCTCTTAGTAAACTGACATTAAAGTCTTCTTTGAATCTGAATTCTTAATTAGTTTTGAATTGATCTAATTGTATTATCCACATATAAATGTATTGTCCACATTTTTCCAGTTACTCTATAAAATGCTGTGAAACAACATATTAAATAATCTGCTAAGATATAGGTAAATTATGCCTATAATATTTCCTTATTTTAATCATGACACACGTTGTCAGCCATCATCTTTATTCCAAAGGAATCTTGGACCATATCCCTAGAACTAGGGATTAATTCTGATAGATCATCTTTAGCCTTATATGGTTGAAAGTAATATATGCATATCATTTCCTAACTATTAAAATCAGACTACATAATCTGTTCCTTCCCAAGCAGGCATAGTGTTTTTCATCTCCTGTTTGTATGTGCTTTTTTTCACACTAGGATGAAAATTCCTTGTGGTAGTGGCTGTCCTGCTGAAGAGTGCCTGGCACATCTTACTATCTAAACCTCTCTCTCTCTCTCTCTCTCTCTCTCTCTCTCTCTCTCTCTCTCTTTCTCTTCATCCATCTATTTATCCCTACTCAGCCAATTTAGTAAACTTGTTAAAAAAGAAAATTGGCATGATCTATCCTTAATGAAGTCATGCTAATTTTTTTTTTTTTTTTTATCACAACTCCATTTGCTATCCTACTTCATTCACCAATAAACATTTAAATATTCTATGACTTCCTCTGGCAGCTAGTTGGCACAGTGGATAGAGCACAGGCCTTAGAGTCAGGAATACTCATCTTTCTGAGTTCAAATCTGGCCTCAAACATTTATGAGGTATATGACCATGGGCAAGATAGTTTTGAATTTATTTTTCTTATTTTTCTTATTTTTCTTATTTTTCTTAGTTTCTTCATCTGTAAAATGAGCTAGAGAAGAAAAGGGTAAATTGCTCCAATATTTTTACCAAGAAAACCTCAAAGGAGGAAATGAAGAGTCAGACACAGCAACAAAATAATTTCCCCAGAAATTGAAGTTAAGTTCACTGGACTATAATTTAAAATAAAAAGCTCTTTTTTAAAAAAATTATTAATTAATAAATAATATATTTTCCTTTTCCAGGATTGTCATACTTTTCCTGTTCTTTAAAATATTATCCATAGTAGCTTAGCAATTATATTCATCTATTCTTTCAGAATTCAAGTATGTTGTTCACTCAGTCAGGCAGCTTGATTAATGAAGAACAGTAAGGAACTTTCCTTGCTCGTACTGGATATCACATTTACGTTAGCTAGACATTTTTGTTGTGTCTTCCCGATACAAAATTATTCTATTGGTAGAAAAAAAAAAAAAAGAATTAATAAGTCCTTTCATTTCTTTGTTGTCAGTGATCAAAATGCATTATCCTATTCATTTTAAGCCATGTTTTTTGATTCCCTACTTTCCCCTCAGTGTAACTAATGAAAGAATGACCAAATGAACAAATAATATTTTGGAGGGATCTTTAAATTTCCTCACCTGTTTCAACTCATTCTGAGCTTTAATACTTCTCACATGCTTTTTAAAGGAACATATATGATCTTATATTCCCTATTATTTGTTTTTACTTTTATTTTCAGTATTCACTTAAAAAATGAGAGTTGTTCAATTCTTCATTTCATCCTTATGAATCTCTTAAGGCAACTCCTGTTTTTTACTTATTAGGATTGGTTCCATTTATGACTTCAAAGTTTCATTCTCTGGAGTTTCCCAACCTCAATAGAATAGACTTCCTCAATAGAATTTTAGTCCATCTTAGAATTGGGACAGCAGAGCTGGAAGAGAGCTTACCAGATTCAGTGCAACCATTTTATTTTCCAAATAAGGAAAGGAAAGGAATTATTTTAACAGCCAAAATAGTAAGTAGTAGAGTCTGGATTTGTCTCTAGGTCTTCTAATTCTAAATCTTGTATATTTTCTACCATAACACAGCATTATTAAACCTTTATTTCCTCTTCTCTCACTTATAAACTCTGGTTTTCTCTAAAGTTTTCTATGTTTTCCATGAATGGCCATTCTTCCCTCTGCTGCTATGTATTTTTTGGAATAGTGTTTCCCAGGTTTATGAGCAAATATTTTGTTGCTAATTTTATTATGCCATTTTATTAAATGCCTTGTCTTTGAACTAATTGTGTCTTCCAGCTATATGTTAAAAGTAGTGATCCTGAAGAAGATTTCTGACCACAAAGTAGCTTGTGTTTGGAATAACTATTGACTTGGGACTGATCTTTTGAGTTAGAACTACCCTCAGGTACTGCTCTTGATTACATTCATCTATGTACATATCATGTGCTTCCCCTCAATAGAATATAATCTCCTTGAAGGCAGGAAATGGTTTTATTTGTTTGTTATTTGAAATCCCTATATCAGTTCAGCAAATAACCACTCATTCCAATCTTGCCCAAGTATAGAAATTTCAAAAACTTCTTTCATTGTCATACTCATAATAAGTGCTTAATAAATGCTTGTTGGATTGAAATTAATTTCCAAACATCATAGTATGTTCCATCTCATCCTTGGAAACTTCAAACCGCAGATCATAGGCCTTATAGACTCTATTAAATGACTTCATGAATTGATATGGCTAAAAAATTATGCTCTACCCAATGGTCAATGCTCAGTCTGACTTTTGGCTCCCAGAAACTTTGCCAGGTCCTATTCAAAGCCTTTCCAGGGCAGTAGAATCTGCATTGTCAGCAGAAATTTAGAGAACCTGAGATTACTTCCCTGCCACAATAAAGCAACATAGGACTTTAGTTTAAAAATTTTTTACAAAATAGATTGAAAATAAAGTTGATTTTTAAAAATACTTTTTATAGGAGCCAAGAAAATGGGATATTTTCAGGAAAAGTGTGACTAGAAATTTATTTGCTCTTTTCCCCTTATTGAGCTTGACTCAGTGTAAAGAATTCAGCATTTTATTCTTCTATAGGCTATACTTCTGCTTTTTTTTTTTTTTTTTTTTTTTTCTTTTAATACCACCACAGATTGGATTACTGCAGTGCCCTCTGCCTGAGGTTTCCCCAGAGGACCACCCAGAAGCTTCATCTGGCCCTGAGGGCAGCCACCTTTTGGCTTTAGGGTGTTGCATGAAACACATTATATTTATGAGCCGCAATGCATGCTGCCTGCTAGTTGTATTATGGTATAATTCAAATTATTGATCTTCACTCTGCAGCATAAAATCCAGCATACTGAGGGCTTGAAACACCTGAACAATTGGCTAAGCATTCTCAAACCAGTTGAGACTAGCTGGATATTTTCTTTTGGAATGATTAATCTTATCATCACCCAAACATTGCTTCAATAATAACAATAATAAATATTAATAATGATGATGATGATAAATAATAGCAATAATAACCATAGAATGTGAAAATGATATAGCCCAATCTACCAATTGCATTCTTTATGCTATCCTCTTTTATTTTCCCAAGCATTCAAGGCCTGTAGCTCCATTTCATATATGAGAAAACCATTCAGTTAATTGCCCAGGGACACATGGCTAGTATAATAGAATAAAAAGCTCTGGTCTTTGCATCAGAAGACCTGAGTATGAGGCCCAGCTTCAATACCAAACAATAGTAGCCATGATTATTTACTGTCCTTATGGCAAATCATTTGAACTCTTTTTTTTCTACCTCTTCATGAAAGGAATGAACTAGTTGACCAATTAGTTTTTTTCTAGCTCTGACCAAAAAGTCCTTTTCTTTCTAAAGGTCTGTGATCCTAAAGCTTAAATTTAAACTCAGGTCTTCTTTTTAAAAGATTTTTTCCCACTTAATAGTATTTTTTCAATTATATGTAAAGATGCTTTTCAATATCCATTTTTATAAGATCATGACTTTCTTTTTTCTCCCTTCCTATCTAACTTCTTTCCTCCCTAAGATAGCAAGCAATCTAATTTAGGCTATACATGTGCAATCATTTTAAATATATTTCCACATTAGTCATGTTGTAAAAGAAAAAGCAGAATAAAAGGAAAAAAATCATGGGAAAGAAAAAAAAGTTAAAATAGTATGATTCAAATTAAATACAGTCTCCATAGTTCATTCTCTGGATGCAGATGGCATTTTCCATTCCAAATCTATCGGAATTATTTTGTATCACTAAGAAGAGTTAAGTCTATCATAGCTGATCATATAATTTTGCTGTTAGTGTATAATGTTTTCTTGGTTCTGGTCACTTCACTCAACATCAGTTTATGTAAGTCTTTCCAGGCTTTTCTGAAATCAGCCTGCTCACCTTTTTTTTATACAATAATATTCCATTACATTAATATACCACAACTTATTCAGTCGTTCCCCTATTGACGAGCATCACTTTAATTTCTAATTCTTTGTCACCATAAAAAGAACTGCTACAAACATTTTTGTGCTTGTGGCTCCTCCCTCTTTTATGATCTCTTTGGGAAGCAAAGCCAATAGAAGTGCTACTGGATCAAAGAGTATGCACAGCTTTATAGACCTCTGGGCATAGTTCCAAATTGTTCTCCAGAATAACCTAGGTCACCTAACTCTGAATCCTGTGACCTTTCCACGACCTCATAGTTGTCTCAGAACTGGATTCAGTTAATTGCTGTCTTCCAGTTCCACCTTACCTCCATTTCCAGAGGATAACTTGGCTCCTAATCAAGGGAAATATAAGAATCTCAGGAACTTAGCACAAACTCAGCTTTGTTGTTGATTCTGCTCTGACAGGGTCTTAATTCTAGTAACTGGAATCTTGCTTATTCTTTGTGTCCAAGCTTTCACCTTCTGCAGTGCTGGGATTATGATGTTGCCCAGCCCTTCCCGATTTTCCTGTCTAAACTACAGTTTCTAAGTCTGAGTCCCCATTATTCTGTCTACTGTCCCCACCCCCAGGTGATCCTCCTACCCCACCTATCTCTTCCTGTCTTCTCCCATGACACTATTCTTTATTGTTTCTCTAGGCTGCATCTTGATAATGTCCCTAAGCTACCTCCTGAATGAAATTTAAATATTGAAATAGTTATCAACATATTTGATTTTTCAGAAACACATATAACTTATATAGTATTTTTCAATTGAACTTTCCTCCCCTAACTTCACTATTTTATGCAATGAATACCATCGTTTTCAATCACCAAGGACTGAAATTTTAAAATACCTTTTATTTTTCCTTATCCTTATTCTCAAATTCAATCAACTAAAAAATTTAGATTCTTCAGGATTTTCAAATTTGTTTCTTTTTTCTACCAATAGTGCTATTATTTAAAAGCTTAATACTTCATGTATTTTTAACTGCAGTATCCAGCACAAATTTCTTTAGTGATAAACAAACTCTTCAGCAAGAAATAAAGGAAATAGAAATTGTATTAATTAACATTAAAAAAGAAAATGAAACTAAGAGAAAACAAGCCAGTTTGGATGTAGGTTATATATTAATGCTGAAAGTATTATAATTAAGAGGGTATGGAGAAACATATTTATATAATTGGAAGCAAAAGGAACTAGGGAAGTCCCAAAAAGCTAGACTGGCAAAAGAAGTTTATTATTGGCATTGGGAAGTCAGGCTTTGCTAGAAAGACTGAATTCCTTGGTGGCAGGTCCTGACAGAGGGATATAAAGAAGTTTCTAGTGGAAGAGAGAGAGAGAGTGTTTGTGTGTTTCTAGCAGAGAAATCCCTATAGAGAGGTAAATAAAGTCTTGTTAGGGAAATAGATGAGAAAGAGATAAAGAGAGGGTAAAGCTGAAAGAGAATGTCTTTCAGTTGGCAAAGTCCCTCACAGGTGATTCCTGCTTTGGGGTCTTCTGCTGCAAAGACCATTGAACCCAGCTGCTTCCTTTTATAATTGAAAGCTTGGCTAGAAGCTGGGGGCAGCTTTGATGGGGGCTAGGAGCAGTTTGAGCTGGAATCAACATAGAGAATCTTGGAATTGAATGAGTATTTCTGGGTTAATTTCCAATGATAGAGTTAGGATCTCCAGCTCCAGCTAAGTAGAAGTGGTTCTCTAGTCAACTAGCCCCACCTAGATAATAGAATGAAACCACTTTATCTTGATTCCCTGGGATGAGTCTCTCAGGGGAGAGCTTCTGTGAAGGAGTTGCCAAGCTTTCCCCCCAAAGTCTGAGAGAGTGAGAGTGAGAGCAAGAGTGAGTTTCAGGGCTCCCTTGTAATTTATGGTTAATTCACATTCAGAATAAATTATCCTGAGATCTCAGGATAATGAAATTTTATTTTATTTTATTTTTATCCTATTTTTATTTGTTTTGTGAAACATTTGTCAGTTACATTTTTAAAATAATAGCTTTTTATTTTCAAAATATATGCAAAGATAATTTTCAACATTCACCCTTGCATAACCTTGTTTTCCAAATTTTTCTCTCTCTTCTTTCCACTCCTTCCCCTAGACAGCAAGTAATCCAATATATGTTAAACATAAGCAATTCTTCTATATATAATTCCATATTTATCATGCTGTACAAGAAAAAATCAGATCAAAAAGGAAAATATTTGACTCGAGAAATTTTCTTTGGCTGTCTCTTATACATGGAATGTTCTCTCACCTCCTCTCTGACTATTAATATCCTTGGTTTCCTTTAACTTCAACTAATTTCCCATATTCGGCTGGAAACATTCTCTTAATTACAGTATTTTCACTCTGTTATATTTTGTTATTATTTGTGTTTATACTCCATTCTCTCCCATATTCATAACCTTATTGTTATCTTTTATTTTTCCTTCTTCACCTCTTACAGAGAGCCAGCTACCAAGCAAAATGTTTAGCACATGATAAGAATAAATGCTTATTCATTCAAGTCTCATTAAATCACTTCTTCAGCATCTTTCTTATCTATTTCTTCCTCACTATTCTGAATGTGATCACTCTAGCCCAGGATCTCCTTGCTATTGACTTACTCTTTGTAGAGTTTCCCATAGGACCTCTTTACTCCACACAGCCCACTTAAATTTGTCTTCCATAGTATTACCATTACAATCTTTCTTATGCTTTGATTATTCACAGGGAAGCAATTTAAGACTTATTTATGAAACAATTGCCTGTATAGTCAACATTGACTTGCGGGAACAAAGATCAGAATCAACAGCAAATTATTTTTTAAAAAGTCTAATTATAGCAGTTCCAACCTGAGCTATTAAAACATATAATGAAGACAATGGATAATTACACAAGTAATTGACATTAGTGTAGACCTTCACTATCTCCTAATTTATACAAACATCAAAGTCATCCTTAAAGAAAGGTATCAAAAGGGGATAGGTAAGATTTCTCAGTGTTCTACATAGCATATCACATTTGGAAAGCTGTAAGTTCTGTTGATCTCTCAGTAGTAATCTTTCTCTGTGAGGAGGTTTCTTTTCTGTATAATCTTTTCCTCTGGAAGCAGGTTTCTTGGGAGGCTTCTGGAGTCTTCCCCTCCAAAAGTGTGGAATTGCTGGACTTGCGAATCCATGGGACATCTTCTCTTTGACTCAATCCAGACCTCTCCTTCCAGACAGCCGTCCAAACTCAATGTCTCGGGAGGCAGCCGTGGTGGCTCCTTATATCCTCCCAGAGAATGGGCTTGTGGATATTCCAAAGGTGTAAACTCCTTTAAAGGTGTAAACTCCTTTCAGAAGACTAAAGGTGTAAACTCCTTTTAAAGGTGTGAACTCTAAGCTAGAGAATTGTTTAGACAACCTGAGTTAGCACTTTGTAATCCTAACAGAAAGCCACCTCATTGCCTGAAAGGTACAGAAAGTAATAGCTTCTACTATATTTACTGGTTGATAATTAAATAAAAATATTTTATTTAGTAGAATAAAATGCAACCCTAAATTTTTTCTCCTATAAAGTTTTTCCCTACCTATAACATCAGGTACTACTTCTTTTTTATTTAATATTTTATTTTCCCAGCTGTATGTAAAACAATTTTTAACATTTGTTTTTAAAACTTTGAGTTCCAAACTGGGACACTGATGCATTGTTGGTGGAGTTGTGAAAGAATCCAACCATTCTGGAGAGCAATCTGAAATTATGCCCAAAAAGTTATCAAACTGTGCATATCCTTTGACCCAGCAGTTCTACTACTGGGCTTATATCCCAAGGAAATACTAAAGAAGGGAAAGGGACCTTTATGTGCCAAAATGTTTGTGGCAGCCCTTTTTGTACTGGCTAGAAACTGGAAAATAAATGGATGCCCATCCATTGGAGAATGGTTGGGTAAATTATGGTTTATGAATGTTATGGAATATTATTGTTCTGTAAGAAATTACCAATAGGATGAATATAGAGAGACTGACATCAACTGATGCTGAGTGAAATGAGCAGAACTAGGAGATCATTATACACTTCAACAATGATACTGTATGAGGATGTATTCTGATAGAAGTGGATATCTTCAACATAGAGAAGAGCTAATCCAATTGCAATTGATCAACGATGGACAGAATCAGCTACACCCAGAAAAGGGACACTGGGAAATGAGTGTAAACTGTGAGCATTTTTTTGTTTTTCTTTCCAGATTATTTTTACCTTCCAAATACAATTCTTCCTTTGCAACAACAACAACAACAAAATTCGGTTCTGCACATATATATATATTATACCTAGGATATACTATAAGATATTTAATATGTATGGGATTGCCTGCCATCTAGGGGAGGGGGTGGAGGGAAGGAGGGGAAAAATTCAGAACAGAAGGGAGTACAAAGGATAATGTTGTAAAAAAAATTACCTATGCATATGTACTGTCAAAAATTGTTATAATTATAAAATTACTTTTAAAAAAAGCATTAACCTATTGAGAAAAAAAAAAAAACAAACAACTTTGAGTTCCAGATTCTCTCTCTTCTTCTCCCCTCTCTCATCCCCACCTTCCACTAAGAAAGCACATGTGAAGTTATATGCAAAAGAAAACAGATTTCCCTTCCCCACAAAACCCCTCAAGAAAAAATAGAATAAAAGAAGAATGCTTCCATCTGTATACAGACACAATCAATTTTTTCTGTAGGTATGGATAGCATTTTTCATCATAAATCCTTCAGAGTAGTCTTGGATCGTTGTATTTCTGAGAATACATACATGCATTATCTCTTGACAAGCACCTCTATAGAGTTAACTTCATTTGATGATTCCTGGTTATCAGTATCAAAATGATGCATAAATCAGGGAGGTGTATGTTCATGAGCTATATTTGTCATCCTCATAGAAAATGCCTAGAATAGAATACAAATAGAAAGGGAATTTTATATAGTTGGTATGGTCTTCTAAATGCTCAAGTAGAGAGAAGTTCTGCTAATTTTATAAAGCCTCAGAATGTTGTGTGGCATTCTAAATGAGTCACAAAAACTCAGTAGAGTTTCACATAATAATCTACATATCTATTTAAGTGATTGAGCAAAGACTGCTGTTAAGACATTGTATTTAAAAAGACAGTCCTTTGAGTAGTTCCATCAGTAAATATATTTTGTACAGATATTGTAATGGAGAGTGCAATGGTCCCCAAATTAAACAACATGAAGAAAGTGGGCTAGATTATTTGGGAAATATTGAATAGCATATGAAATGATCCCGAACTTGTCTTTTAAACAAAAAGCCCTTTTTTAAAAAGTCATTTTTTTCTGATAATGCTAAATGATTAATATCATAGAATACCACATTTCAAAGAATTAAAATTGTGAGTTGCCCCCCAACAATGAAGAGATATATGGCAAATGGTAAGGTAGAGTATGTGCAGATGAGATATATAATTCAGTTGTTGTTTCCCTTTGTCCTTAAAAATGACCAAATTGACATTACTGTTTTAGTGTTGAGTTTAGTATATCTGACTTTTGCCAATACATGTTTGCTTGCATACTCTGCCACAGTTTAAGCACAAATCATTCATATGAACATTTGGGGTAGATTCTCTAACTTGTACATTTTGCATTTCTTCTGAGCTTATTCAATTCTGCTTTGCTCAAAGAGCACAGCACCTTCTCTGATGAGAATACTTATGCTGTGTGGTTCTGTGCCAATGTCTCCCACATTATGCAATTCTAAAGTTCTTAATAGAAATCTTGAGAGTGTGCTTGTATCACTTTTTCTTACCAACTTGTAAGCACTTACCCAATGTGAATTATCCATAGAATAATCTTTTTAACAAGCATACATTTGGTATTCAAACAATGTGATCAGCCCAATGGAGTTGCACTCTGTACAGTAGAGTTTAGATTTTTGGCTTAACAATTAACATCAAGAAAACATAGGTATAGCATGCAAAATATCATCTAGGAGATGTCTGATTAGATAATCAGGTAAATTGGTAATATAGTGAAAGAAAGGATTAACAAATGGACAGTGTAAGTGAACCTCATTTAAATCATAATGTTCGAAAAGAGAGAGAAATGCTTTGAATATTTTAGGTGAGTCTTTTTAGAGGATTTGCAAGAGGATACAGACATGTCATAAAAGACAAGACAGGGCATTGGTTTTGAGCTATTCTTGGAAATCATCTTATCCAAATTCATTTTTTTTTTCAGATGGAGAAACTAAGGCCCAGGGAGAGTAAATAACTTGCCAACTTGGGTCACAAGGTGTTGTGTGGTAGAATCAGGGTTTGAATTCATGCCTATCCTTCTTTTCAATTCACCCCTTATAGTATTGAAATATGAATAGTTCTATTAATCAAAATACTTCAGTGACTTCCTATTGACTTCTGAGTAAAGTTTAACTTCCTTTGCTTATTTTTGAAGACCCTCCAGACCACATTTTGGCATTACACTATCATCCACTATCCTTATGTAATATGACTTCCTTTCATGTAATCCTTGCTTCATACATCCTCCACTCTTCAAAAGAAGTCTTATAATCTTCTAATATTGTGGCCATGCTTACTCTGTTTCTTTTGTGTAGAGGGTAATTCTTCTCCCTTCTTCTTCCCTTTTTACCAATTAACTTCCTACAAAGCCTTTAAAAACTCAAGTTTCAGCTCCTCCAATAAAGTCTTTCCAAATCCCTTAATTGGAAATGACTTTTCCTGAGATGTTACATAGTCATTTATGTTTCCACTCTCTGATGCACTTTTAAGATAATTTAACATATTTTATTTGTCTTCCATTCTACTTTGAACCTCTACTAAGACTATAAATTCACTAAGGTGAGGAATCTTGATTGACTCATTATTTTCGTCTCTTGAAACATTTATCAGTATGCTCTATACAGAGTCAGCACCAAAATATAATGGTAATAATGAATAATGATATAATATCCGATATTTAAATAGCTCACCAAAGGTTGCAAAACATTTTGTTAATATTATCTCATTTGTTTTTCATAAAAGCTTTGTATTTTACATATGAGGAAACTGAAGCTGAGATTCAAATGAAATAAATTAACCAGTTATTCAACTAGTAAGCATCTGAGTTGAAATGAGGGCTTAAATCTTTTCTGATTCCAAGTCCAGAAAAAAAAAAATAAGAAGAAGGAGAGAGGAGAGAAAAAGGGAGAGAGAAATAAAAAGATAGAGTCAGAGACAGAGATTCTATGAGACACAGAGTATAAGAGAAGAGAGAAAGGGAAAGAAGAAAGCAAAAGAAAGGGAAGATGGGAAAAAGGAAGAAAGAAGGAAAAGAGGAAAGGAGAAAAAGAGAGAAAGAGAGGAAGAAAAGAAGAGAGGGAGGTAAGAGGACAGAAAAGAGAAAAAAAAGAGAATGCAGGAAGATAGGAAGAACAGGGATATTTAAATTGTTATCTCAGCATGAACCTATAATGTAATATGTCAGCCAAAAAAAGCTCTTATAATCTCAGGTTCTGTATAGTTTGGTGTGTTCTGAACAAGTTAAATCATAGTTACTGGTTAGTCTACAGCTGAGTTAGTGCATTTATCTCTAGACAATATATTTTAAGAAAATCATTAACAAGCTAGAATTCATCTCTAAGCTAACCATTTTTAATTTTTCTTATTTTCTCTTTTCTCATTTCTGTAATTCACCTCATTTAGATACTTTCTGGCTTGTCAAGGTTCTTCTTATAATATGGTATACAGACGTGAACATACAATCACATTATCTCAGCTATAGAAACACATACACACACACACACACACACACACACACACACACACACACACACACACACACTGAGAAATTTTCTTTCCTCTTTGAACCAATTCCAATGAGAGTAAGATCCAAATATTGTCTATCCACAACTACCGCTATCATCTCATTTTCCCCTCCATTATAAAAGTTTTTTCTTGTGTTCTTCTTTTATGTGAGAAAACATTTGCCATTATACCTCTTCTTTCCCCCTTCTCCCAGTGTACTCTTCTTTCTCACTTCTTTCATTTTTAGATCATTCCAAAATAATTGACTGAAATTCATGATTTATATCTATGTCAACTCCTTATCACCTTAATAATGAAAAATTTGTAGGAGTTATATGTATTTTTTCTCATATAAGAATATAAACAATTTAGCCTTATTGAATCCCTTATAAATTATCTCTCATGTTTACCTTTTTAATGCTTTTCTTGAGGCTTGTGTTTTAATGTTGGTTTTCTATTTAGTTTTTTTCATCAGGAATTCTTGAAAATCTTCTATTTCATTAAATATCCATTCTCTCTTCTTCCCTTGTGAAGGATTATACTCAGTTTTGCTGAATACCTGGGTTGTATTCCTAGCTCTTTTGCCTTCAGAAATATCATATTCCAAATCCTTTGCTTTTTTAATGTGGAAGCTGCTAAATCATTTGTGATTCTGACTTCAACTCCATTATATTTAAAGTGTTTCTTTTTGGATGCTTGGTATATTTTCTTCTTGAATTGGGAGCTCTGGAATTTGGTTATAATATTCCTGAACATTTTCATTTTGGGATCTCTTTCAGTAAGTGATCAGGTGGTTTTTTCAATATTTCTCTTTCCCTCTGTATATAAGATATCTGTTTTTTTCCTTTATAGTTTCTTGTAATAAGATATGTCTGCTCTTTTTTTGATCATGTCTTTCAGGTAGTCCCATCATTTTGAAATTTTTTCTCCTCAATCTATTTTCTAGTAGTTGTTTTTCTAAAGAGATATTCTTTTAATGTTTTATTGTTTAATAAGAATCATTAGTTTCCACTTATCCAATTCTGATTTTTAAGGAGTGATTTTTTTCAGTTAGCTTTTGTGCCTCCCCTCCCCCCTCAATTTAGCCAATTTTACTTTGTAAGACATCCCTTTCTTCAGTGAATTTTTGTACATTATTTCTTCCTCTCCCATTTTGTCAATCCTGCTTTGTAAGGACTTCTTTTTTTCATTGAA
This sequence comes from Sminthopsis crassicaudata, assembly GCF_048593235.1. NCBI lineage: Eukaryota > Metazoa > Chordata > Mammalia > Dasyuromorphia > Dasyuridae > Sminthopsis > Sminthopsis crassicaudata. The sequence continues at coordinate 611,936,485 of NC_133617.1, read as the reverse complement.
TTTTTGTGCTGCTTTTATTCTTAGGCCAATTCTGTTTTTTTCCCCCTAAGGTCTTATTTTCTTCAGTAATTCTTTGCCTCTTTTAAAATCAAACTCTTAATTTTTTTTCATGGTTTTCTTGTATCACTTGCATTTCTCTCCCCAATTTTTCCTTTACCAGTCTTATCTCTTTTCTTTAATTCTCCTAGGAACTCTTATTGGGTTTGTGTCCAATTGCCATTTTAAAAAAATCTTTGAGGCTTTGCATGTATCTGTTTTCACATTGTTGCCTTTGTTAACAAATGATTCCTGGGTCAATAGAGAGACTTGAGATGAACCAGAGTCTGATCACCAATTAAAAGCATTTATTGTGTGAGTAAAAGATTATAAGGGAAAAAAGATCCTACAATGGAGCAGACACAGAGAGCATTTTTCAGCTGCTCAAAAGAGAGTGGGGGAAAAAAAGATGCGAAACTGTAGTTTCTAGAGGCTTTCAGGCAGAAAACCAAGATTATAGGAGACAATATCAAAAATCATGAAAATATTTGCCATTGCACAATCTCATGGTACCTTTTCTCTTTTGCATAATCTTTCAGATATTAGTGACAGTAGTTCAGAAATTGCATCTGTCAGTTCTTTAAGAACCTGAGGATATACTTCATTCTTGCCAAATAACTGAAATTTATCAAAAGCAGGGATGGATTCACCTCACTTATTCAACAGTTAATTGATAATCATTTATTATCTTATATTATTATTATCATATATTAAAAATATATGACAGTAATATATTAATATAGTAAGTATATTATACAACATATACATATCAAAAGGATGAGATAAAGATGAAACAAAGAGTCAATTTAAAATATTTTATTCACTTTTATTTAATGGAATATTTTACTCTAACCAGAATATTATTCTTGGTTTTATATATACACATATATAAAGTGATATTTTATTGAGAATTATATGATTAAATAGGATTCATTATTTTTTTAACATCTTGGCTTAATATTTATGATACATTTGATAGTCTCAATTCTATATTCATCATATTTAATCCTTAGTTTCAAAAGCTTAACAGCTGAAAAAAAAAAAGGTACTTCACAAGTTTTCCTTATTATGTGCTTCTCATAATGGCCTATGGAGTAGGCAATGCAAATATTCTAGACAAAAAGATATGGAACATGTAATTGTATTGATGCAGGATTGATATGGAGAATCTATTTTTTCAATAAACAGAAAAAAATTAAGTAACCAAAGGAAACCATCTTTCAATAAAACCTCATTGCTAGACCATGCAGTAGATAGTTAAGAATGTGGCTGTTACTCAAAATATTCTGAAATGAATTTGTGTGTTATTTTTCATCATCACCATCTTATAAACCAGAGTAGGAAAAGTGTTACTTTTTGCCCGCATTTGATTTCCAGCTGCAAATGTATTTTCTCCTGTGATAATTCCCCTTGGAAAAAAGGGGAAAAACTCAATTTGGCTGTGAATACTTTAACTGTTTCCAAAAGTTAAATTCAAGCATAATAGGTGGAGATTTCAATTTTTAAGTAATTTCCAAAGTTATTTGAGCAATATTAGTAAAATAAGTAGAAAAACTATTGAAGTGACTGAAGTTGACAACATTCCTTTTGATTAGTAATTTTCATATTTGTTTTTAAAAAGTTATGTTGCTTTATATAAGTACTATATACAAAGCCAAATGATAAGATTTGAAAGACAAATCTATTTTCCTTATTATAGAATGAAGAATATCATTAACATAAACACACTTTGTTTTTTACCATTACCAAAATTAATAACATTCTTTATATGATAAAAAAATATGGATTTCTTAGACAATGATTAGCAAATGTGATAAAAATAACTAAATAATATCAATATAGACTTTTTAAAGTGTGCAGCTTTGTTCACAACAACCATGTAATTTTTTGTTTGTTTTTTATTATAGCTTTTATTATAGCATGGGTAATTTTTCAACATTGACCGTTGCAAAAACTTCTGTTTCAACTTTTCCCCTCCTTCCCTCTACCCCCTTCCCTAGATGGCAGATAGTCCCATACATGTTAAATATGTTAAAGTATACAATATATTATACATATTTATATAGTTATCTTGAACATGTAAATTAATTTATCTTTCTCATTTTTTTTCAAGAAGAAAACCTGATAGTCATAGACATTAAATGTTTTTTCATGATCACAAAATTGGTGAGTGTCAAAGTTAGAATTCAAACCTAAGTTTAGTGGTTATAAATCCAACACCTTCCACTACATAGTTTTGATCAAGAAGCTTATAATCTAATAGAAGAGGGGCAACTAGATGGCACAGTTGACAGAGCACAGGTCAGGAGGACCCAGAATCAGGAGGGCCTAAGTTCAAATCTGAACTCAGACATTTAATAGTTCCTAGCTGTATGACCCTGGGCAAGTCCCTTAACCCAATTTCCTCATAAAAGGAAAAAAAAAGGAGAGATTAAAATAATAGAAGACAGATCAGCCCAATAAACTTCTACTTCCATTACTTTATGATATAAATTAAACCACCACTTAGAATCATAGAATTACATTGGAGAAATAAGATGCCATGAGAATTTGAAAGAAATAGAGAAAATTTGTGGCTGGGGGAGAAAGAAGATAAAAGAATGCTTCATAAAGTAGTTGACAACTGATGCAGGTCTTGAGGAATAGCAAGTATTTTAACCCCTGAAAATGAGCACTGAGGGAGTTTTATATTTTAGCAACCTCGAGTGTGCAAACAAAGAAAAAGGAGTGAAAAAAAATATCCAAAAGGAAAGTCGTCCATCTGAGCATGGAGATGAAAAGGAAAAAGTAGAAAATCAGGCTTAAAAGTCAATTATTCAGGTAATTGAAAGCAGGAATATTAGCACCAGGAGTTGAGACACTTTTTGGTAAATCAATAGAAACCTTTTTTTTTTTTTCCTATGAATCAAAAGATATAGAAGTGAACCCAGTAACTTTCTGAAGAGATTGGAATGATTATTTATCATGGTCCAAGTTGCTTTGAAATGATGCTTTTTCAAGGTCATGGCTTAATGTAAGGGAACTAGAATACAAAGAGAGTTAAAGATGAAACACAATCCCCTCCCCCCCAGCCACCTGGCACAATAAACACATGTAATCAATGTGGACAAATAAATTTAAATTCTAACATTGTTCCTGTTTAATACTGAACTTAATGACAAGTTAGATTTGAGTTACAATTCCTAGAATTACTAGCTACAAAACCATGAACTAATTATTGAACTTCCCTAAGCTTTAGTTTCTTATTGCTAAAATGGGTATAATATTTATACTACTTAACTTTCAGTCCTACTGTTCCAAAAGAAGTTTATAAATCTTACTTATGGTATTAAATAAAATGTGTCTTTACTAGTAAAAGATAAGAAAATCTTGTAAAATGTCCCCTTTTTGACCATAATGTCCCAGAAATGTCCATTTGAAAGGATAACCTAATAAATTGAATTTAGATGAAGGAGGTGGGAAAAGAAATGAAACAATGCATGGATGTCATATAAAAAGACACAGATACTTCTCAAAAACATGATTGGTTGCATCCCACTAGTTGATTTATCCTATAAGTTAGTTGAAATTTACAACTTTCCTAGAAATCTGTTTAAGAACATGCTAGTTAAATACATGGATTTCCCAGCCCAAACACAGTGAGGCAGCTGCAAGTCCCACAGAATGACAGTGCTGATTAATTAGCTACTCCTACCCCTAGCACTTCAGGTTGATTTATGATGCCCCATCTCTAATCCAATCCATTGTGCTGACTGGATTAATGGAGTGAGCCAGAGAAATTCACTGGCCTTGCTTTCTACCCCACACGGAAGCATTAACCCTTAGAGCATACTTATCTAGCCTATTGACAGAATATCAATTATGACAAAACATGAACATCTCACCTAATTATCCTTTGATAACATCGTTTACATATAATACATGTGATGGGTATGTTTGGAGACAATGAAAAAATCCTGGCATTAGAAAAAATGACAAACATTTAAGGATAAGAACAATTAAGCTCTACTTCCTGCTTTAAGTTATACAAGAGAAAGGGGGTGGGATTTAGAGATCATTTAGCTTCAAAATTTTGCTTTGCCATGAACAAGTTTTGTGACATAAGGAAAGTCACTTAAACTTTCTGGGATTCAGTTTCTGCATCTGTATTTTGCAGCCTTTGTACTCTCTGCAGAGAATTTAGTTTTACTTTGCCAGCTTAGCCAGGGTGCACAAAGGGAGAATTGAACCATGGATATGACATGAGGTCTGATAGCCATGTTTTCCCTCAAAGTGGCAGATGACTGACCAATTGGTGGTTCTACAGTTAGATTGAGGAGACAAAGAAAAAAAGTAGGGAAGATATAGAATTGAAAGATCTATAGAAGACATTACAATGTTAGGAGAAGAAAATATAAAATTAAGTTATAAATAAAAGTATAATTAATTGGACTTTGGGACTGAGTTATAATGAGAACTTTTCTAGGTTCAAGTACTTTAAGATTTTTCCTACCTAGGAACAACATTTTTCCCCCTGCAGAGAGATGGTTATATATAGTTTGTTCATCATTACTATATCTAGCCTATTCTCAGGTATTTGCAGTAATGTCTCACAAAAGGACAAACTAAGACCCTTTTGGGGTCCCAATGCCTATACCTCTAAGGTCCTTTCCAGCTCTAAATTTAGAATCCTATGAACTGATCATCCTCTGTAAACAAGAACACTGTTTCCTTTACTTTTCTCCCCCTCCCATTTTGGCCATTTATTCAAATTCATAGAAACTTCTTAGAAGGTGCAACAAAGGTAAGTAGTCATTATTTTACAAATGTCAATCTCTCACATTACATCAGGAAATCCACTGAGATTTGATATTACAAATGTGAAAATTACATGATGGTAATGAAGCTTAGAGCTAAAGAGCAATTCTTTTCCTAGATACAAAAAAAAAGTGCTATAGTTTATTTAGCAGGGGGTTATATTAAAACTGTTCTGAAGTATGCCTAATCAAAAATGAACATATTAGCACATAAATTGCCTCTAGTCTATAAATGAAGACTGGAGTGTCCCTCATTCCCAGTATGCAATTAACCAACTTCAGGATGTAATTTTCATACTATATTTAAAACTGCATGGGTACTGAATCAGGGGTCCTTCCTGAGGGTGAAGAACAATTAAAAGCCAAGTTGATCTTCAGTTTTTTTTCTTCCCTGATATATAAGACTCATACCACTCACATTTCTAGAGATATAGGGACACATGTGAAAAATTATGAGTTCTAAGTTAAATAGATCTCAAGTCAATGTAATTAATCAATAGTCAGTAAACATTTATTAAGTACCTATTATGTGCCAAGAAATATTAAGTCTTAGGGGTAAAAAGAAAGTGAGAAGAGATTACCAGCTTTTAATGAGATCGCACTCTCATAAGGAAAGACAACAGGTAAAAAGAAACGGAGAAGTAGGGATGGAATAGGAGAGATGGTATGATGAAAGGGCCATGATAAAAAATTAATAATTATTATTTATTTTATTCTAGGAGAAGGAAAAGAGAGATTCTGGAAAGAGATGACTATGATGTTCCAAATAATGCTAATGTTCCTGGAACTCTCAAGGTCTAGAAAGTTAATCATAATGATTTTCAGGCAAAATATGAATGATAATTTATAGGTCATAGAGAGACTCATTTGGAGTATGCATTAGACTAGAAGATAACTTTCTTTCTAATTCTCAAATTTATTTTATTATGTGAAAAAAATCTCAAATAATCACTAAATAAAAGTGAAATCTCACAGAAGCACAAGCTTTATCTTGAGATAATCTAATGGCACTTAAGAAAAGCTTGTTCACAGTCTAAAATGTTTTAAAGATTATTTCCAATTAATTAAAATATTTTCTCAAGCTAATTTATTTGTGTTTATAATTTAAAGACTCAGTGTAGCAGAAAATACCACACAAAGCAATTGGTCCAGAAGAATTCTGATTAACTCAACTTCTCCTGGCACCTCTTCAAAATAAAGTTCCTTTTTTTATCTCAGATTAAAAATAGGGGAAGACTTTATATATACATCTAAACATGCATAAATGTATATACAGACTGTTCTTGATTTATCTAAGTGCACTATTCCCTAGGCCTCTATGTAAAGCAAATTTTATATAATATGAATTTGCCAGTGAATGTGGGAAAGGAAGGAAAGGAGGCAAGAAAAGGGACCATAAGTTCATTGAAGGAGAGGGGCATATGGTTCAAAGATATATGGGGACTAGCGACAGAGAGGCAAAAGAAAGAGGAGGAACATATAGGCTAAGTCCATCTATATGGACAAGGCCAGAACCAAAAGGAAAGGGATGACTAATATGTGCAGGTAGACATGTGGGAGCCAGACATGATCATGGACAGAAAAGGACAATCACTGCCAGTCAGTACAGACACAGGGGTGTTAGGTTGTACTGGGGACTGGAATCAGATTGGTGGGTATGTGAAGGTCTCTTCTCTCCAAGATGGAATCCTCATAGTTCTATTTTCACTTGGAAGTTTTTGTTTACTTAAGATAGGAGGAGAGAATGGGAAATCAGAGAGAGGGAGAGCACAAAGTACAGTAAAGCTATATCGTGTTTTGTTTTGTTTTGTTTTTTTACTGTGGATTTCTTTCAGAATTCTTTATATAAAATTTAATTTGCATAATATAAATTTCTGTAAATGTTATGTGAATTTATATCTGTATACACACACACACACACACACACACATATATATACTGTGTGTAAATGTGTATTTCTCATTTAACTAAATGATCAATAATTTAATAGAAAGAGCTTGGGATTGAAATCCTGGTTTGCACACTTAATATCAATGGAATCTTTGGCAATTCATCTATCTTCTTTCAGCCTTATAGATCCATTTTGAGAAAATTCCAGAGAAATAGGAATTTGAATTATCTTCCTTTGAGTGTCTTCTTGATCAATCCTGTTTGAATTCTAACCACAGAAAGCAACCACCTTACCTCTCTTCCTTCTACTGCTTCCAATCTCATCCATCTTTTTAGGCTCCACTCAAATCCAAAAGGCATTATATAATTGATAGCTTTATTGTTCTTGCTTTTACTTTTATTACTATTATTACTATCACTGCCTGCACACACAGATTAGAGTCCTGGAACTTCAATCTATATAAGCAAATTGGATGAGTTTTGGAAACGTAGGGTGAGTGAAGGATTTGGATCAGGCATGATGTTTGTGCCCTTCACATTTATAGAGTCCTCCTTGAGCTGCCAAAGTTCTGGAGACATTTTCCAACCAGGAATTGACACTTTGTTGAATATCTTAGCTTTAGTTCAGGGATTGGATCTACTTGATGCCATGTATCCTCACAAGTCAGATTCTGGTGATAATCCTTTAGGATTATGTTCCTAAAATAGATCTGGCAGTTTGCTTGGAGTACACTGAGTGAGCACATATAGTCCTACTTTTTCTTTCTTTCTTTCTTACTTTCTTTCTTTTTTTTTTTTTTCATTTTAAAAGGGAACTAAATGATTTTTTCTATTTTGCTATGAGTCTGAATAGTTTCTCCGACATCCTTAGGGACTGAAAATCTCCAGGATAAGGTTTGTGTCATGGCCTGAAAATCTTTATATTCAACCTCAAGGGCTTACTCCCATTTTTTAGGGACTCTATATCTCTTGTGCCTTGAGCTTATTTTCCTTCTAAATTTGCCTGCTTATGAATAGGGAAGTGAATTAGAAACTCTATTTGAATTTCCCTGTCTATTGATGAGAATCCTTTAGGAAATTTGGTGTGCCCTCTGATGAAAGGATCATGAAGAAATATTCAGGTTATTCACCTGAAGGTAAGGGACTGACTTCCAAGGGATATGAATTCCTGGTCTATAAATCCAGCTGTATTCTCTTTCTCTCATGGATCTGAATTGCCAACTTCATTATAGATATCTCAACTGCATATCTTGAAGACTTTTAAAGCTCAAGTTGTCAAAACAGAATTTATTAACTTTCCTCAAACCCTTTTCTTTTACTAACTTCCCTGTTACTATTGAAGAGACTATCACTATCCCCATTCACCCATGATCATAATCTTGATGTCACCTCTAACTTCTCATTCTCATTCATTCATCTCAACTATCCAAACTGCTGTGAAATAGCATCACTTCTGTTTTTCTTGTATACATCTCCTGTGTGGTGACACAGACAGTCATCATCCTAATTCAGGTAAATATCATCTCTTGCTTAGACTATTTTAATAGCCTTCTAATTGATTTTCTAAGATCCCAAAGCTTTTGCTGTTCTTTCCACAAGGACTAAGAATCTGAGACTGACCAAAAACATCAAGCATTAATAAAGTGCTTACTATGAGTCAAGCACTGAACTATGCCCTGAGGATGCAAAAAAAAAAAGCAAAAACAGGTCCATCCCTTAATATATGAACTCTCCTCTGGATGCCTTTTACCCTATCTGTTCCATATGCCTGGAATGCTCTCCTTTCTTAATTCTACCTCCTATAAATTTCCTGAATTCCTTTTAGACTTAGCTCAAATACCACCTTGCATAGGAGGCCTTTCCTGCTTCTACAAGCTGTTGCTAGTGCTTTCTTCTCTGAAATTGCCTTCCATCTATAGTATAAAGATCTCTGCACCTAGTTATTTACATGGTGTCTTTCTCATTAGAATGCAAGCTCCTTGAGGGAAGGACCTTTGATCATCGGATAAAGACAGATGATTTCACACAGAAATTATATGGAGATTAGCTGAAAGTATTAAACACAATTCTGAGAAAAAATGGCAAGTGATTTTATAGTTACAAAATCCTGTTGCTATACCAATGGACATTTATCCAACAGCATTTATCCAACATATTTATATAATAGATGTATTAGGCCTAGCAAGTAATGTTTTTGATACAAGGCATAGCTGAAAACTTATTGATGGGATAGACTTTCTTACTTCATTGGCTTGAAACTAGCTCTTACTACCAGCCTAATTTCTCTCTGCTTTTCTGTAAATGAAAAAATTCATTTGTGTTTCACTAGCTTGACTTTTTGTTTTATACGTATTATTTAAAAATAATTTGTTTGCAAAAGAAAAAGGATCATAGTTCCACCATTCAATTTAATATTTAACCAGCAATCATTTAATTCTCATTGTGTTTACAGCACTTTTATTAGCTAGTGGGGGAAGTACAAAGTTTAAATAGGACTCATTTTCTGTCATAATGCATCTTAGAGTATACTAGAGTAATACATTTAGTAACTTTAATACATGAAGTAACATTATATTTGACATGATAAGTATAAAAGTGATATAGAAAATACTACATGAAATACGGGAGAAAGCAACTAGAAACACATTCTGAAAGAGAGAGTGTATTAATGTAATCTCAGAGAATAGGAAAGATGCTATAGACAGAAAGTATGAGTAGAAATTCCTTCTAAAGAGCACAAAGTTGCAGATGTGGAAAATATGGGTGTAGTATACGGGAGGAGAAGCTAAGTTTTCTTTTGTGGGATATAACCTTTTTCAAGAAGCTTTTCTTGGGATCTTCTCCCTCCTTTTGAAGTTTTCACTTCAAAATTACATTGTATATGTATCTTTTGTTTCTGTTTTTTACACTGTATAAGTTCCTTAAATGGAAGGATGATTTTAGTTTTTTATTTATATGTCCAGCACCAAGTATAGTGTCTGACATAGAGTAAATGTTTAATAAATGCTTATTTTAGACATCTTTGACCTTCCTCAACTGCTAAAAAAAGAGAATAGGAATAGATATTCTAAGGTCACTTCATCTATAAATATATTTTCTGAGTATAATGATTAACCATTACATAATTCTTATTCCTCCACTTGAATTAAGTATCAAGATATATCCTGATAACCATAACTACATGATAATCCTTTTCTGAATCAGTCAATAAGTATTTGTTAAGCCATTACTTTCTACCTGTCATTATGCTAAGTAGTAGGAATACACATACATGCAAAAAGATAGTCCCTTCCCTCAAGAAATTTAATTTTTTTTTTTTTTAATAAGGCTGGGGTTAAGTGACTTGCCCAGGGTCACACAGCTAGGAAGTGTTAAGTGTCTGAGACCAGATTTGAACTCTGGTCCTCCTGAATTTAGGGCTGATGCTCTATCTTCTGCGCCACCTAGCTGCCCCAAGAAATTTAAATTTTAATGGTAGAAAACCACATGTCAAAAAAAAAAAAAAATATGAAGCCCAAAATCCAGGAGGAGGAGGAAGAGGAGAAGGTACTCAATGTGGGAGTGTGGTAGAGAAAGAAGTCCAGAATCTGAGTGGATATCAGAGAGGAATGAAGAAAGACTGAATGAAGGATATTCTATCAAATCAATCAATCACAGGCTTTAGACTAAATGTAGAAAACATGCTTCAGTTTCAATGACCTTTAGAAATATTGGATGATTTGGAGTGACATTGCACAGGAAGTTGGTTGAGGAAATTCAGTCATATCTTGTGTGTCATCTATAAAATGATAAGCTTTGACCTCAGTTTTGGTTTTCTTTCCTTCCTTTTTGACTTAAGGGTTTCTTTAACTTCAGAGACCCAAATGATTGGATTTTGTATCATCATAATAGCATCCCAAGAATAGCAACAAATTGTTAGTAGAGTCTTCATTGGGAAACAAAGATAAATACAGTTTGGAATGAAGAAAGGAATATAATAAGCTTTTATAGAACTTGGAAGAAAAACTACAGCATACCTAAAGAGAAAAATATTTGAGACTCCATCAAAAAGATGTCTAGGATTTGTGAATAATATTTTCCCTTAGATTCTGTAGGTGTTGGAAGGAGAGTATAATGGATTTGAGGTGGGAAAGGGTTTGAAGGAAAATATCAGTGTTTTTAATAAAGTTATCAGTCTCTTTTTTTGGTTGTATACAATTCTTTTTGACTGCATTTGGGATTTTCTTGGCAGAGATAGCTGGTTCGCCATTTCCTACTTCAGCATTATTTATAAAGATGAGGAAACTGAAGTAAACAGGGTTAAATGATTTGTTCGGTAATTATCTTTTTCTTAAAGTTACTTATGTCTGGCTGACTAATTCACATAGACTGATAATCATTATGGAAAGCACACCAGTAGGGCTTGTGAACCATAATGATATAAAATCATAGTCTATTCCTTGGGCTTACTTAGGGTCCAGACTGATTGTAGTACCTATTCTCTGGGAGCCTACACTGCCAATGTGACTGAGGTATGGGAGAGTAGTTCCAGAACCTATATTAGACTTTAACATTGTGATCCTATGCATCTGACAGCCATTCTCTACTCACCTTTTTTCACAATCATCCCACACAAGCTCTCTAGGAAATAGTTGTTGCACTTACATTTATGAAAATGTAAAAAGGCTTAAATGATATATTGTAGAAATTCAGGGGAAGGGACATGTTTTGCTCAGACTGGTATGCAACTCATGAATCCACAGTCATGGCTCAGTGGATAACAATGAAGCATTTAATGTTCTCAGAGTATTTCCACAAAAATTCAATGGAATAGCAAGTGGGAAATTTCCAGCAGCCCAAGATTTTGTTGTAGCACTTTACACACAGGGGAGGAGGAATAATTTTCCTATAGTTGTCTCTTGACTTTCCTCACTACCCACACAAGATCAGGCCAGCCACATAAAAGGTATAATGGCAACATGACAATAACTCTGTATAACAATGCTCAAAGCAACAACAATATTGCAGTGAGTAAGTTTTCAGCATTCCAGAGGTAGGTGAATGGAGACACAAGCTTGCCTGAAGATAATGGCTGACTGATCAGTGGGATAAAAATCTTTCAAGTGGCTGAGGAACAAGCTTTTCTAGTTGAACTTATTCTTGGCAAAGGTCAGGAACCCATGTCAGCTAAAGAAAGTCATTTATGCCAACAATTTGCTTCAAGTATTGATGAGAGAGAGGAAAAAAAGCAAAATAACTGGATTAAATGGCTTTTGCAGTCTGACCTCCCAGAACAGGATGAAAAAAATCCCAAGTGCTCTAAATGCTCAATTATAAGGTGCTTTGAAGATGAAAACCTCTTCCCTAAGTACTATATACTGCATCACCATTAATGTAACCAATAAAGAGGCAAATCATTGATTTGCCTTATTTATTTATTTTTTATATTTTTATCATCATTTTCTCTCAGGTTCAGAGCTATCTCATATCCATAACAAATTTAAGAAAATAGGAGTCCCACAAAACAGAAAGCTAGAGAAATGGCTTAGCAGAGCTAATATAAGAGACAATGAAGACAAGAATTAGAAATACAGGATGAGGTGGGAATAGCACAAATGGGATGTGCTTTCTTGCTTAGCAGCAATATCCTATGAGTGGGAATTATTGAAGTGAGACCATGAATATTCAAGCTGGTCACTATCTAGAGGTTGAAACAGGTAAATTTCTGAGAAAATCACACATCTGGATCCCAATCTTAGTGAAGGTCCTTACTTCCGATGTACCTGGGATCACAGATGGAAGTACCAGCTGGGCAATGACATCAATGTATGTCTGTGCTACTCAAAAATTAAAGAAAGGAAAGACCTAGTGGGTTCTCTTGTCAGTATAAAATTGAAAATCTACTTTTAAAAGTCTTCTTTTTTCATGGGTGGCAAAACACTCAATTTTATCAGTTATATTATTCTACATACCAATAAGTTTTAATTTTGGACTTATAGGGAGGGGGAGATATTGTTTGGATGAGCTTCTGGACCATGTACACTATTACAGGTCATCTTTGTGAAGTGATTTGTTACTTTGTCTATTGGATCTCAATGAAAGCTGAACTTCAGGAGAAGAGGCATACAACTTCATGTGATGATAATTGCCATGAAATTTTTGTCTTTAGTGGGGAATGTTTTTTCTCAGCACCTAAGGATTTCTGAAACTCAAGTTAGAATGTTAACTTTTCTGAATATTATCCAAATCAATGAATCATCAATACCTGTATATTCCTAAAAGTTCATTGTATTTTTAGAAGATTTTGTATGTTTTTAAAGAGAAACAAATTCTATTCACCATTGTATAATATATTTTATCAGGACTAAGAAGCTCTCAACTGAGGGAAGCAAACATAGGAAGAAGAGATATCTGGGAAGAGAACAAGTTTAAGAAAAATTCACCCATAGGGACCATCCAATAACTCTGCAGTTTAACTACTCTTGTCTAGGTAGGATACAGATGGCCTGCTCAGGATGGCAGGTATTGATGGGAGGATTTCTGACATCCTCTATTCTACTCCACTCTACATGCCAAAAGAGGGAGATAAAGGAACTTATCATTTCCTCCCAAGCTTTTGTAATCCAGCTGGGGGAGAAGGAGTAGAAATCTTTTTGAGGTGGTAGAGGGGGCAGTTAGGGTGATATCTCATCTATCCTGATGGATGCATCTTTGGAATTTGCTGCTTAGCAAGTAAAAAGATACAGGTACTCCAATGAAGTATCTTCCAGTACTCCCTCCAACTCCATCTGAATCTTTATTCTCTTGTGGATGGAAATCCCATGAATGTTTTCAGATTCTTGTCATTCCCATGTTCATATCATCAATTCCAGATCTATTGTAATATTTTATATTTTCAAAAATCACAACACACACATATATGTATGTGTGCATAAATGAATATAGTTTTCTTCCAGAAAAAGAATTTTTACACATCTGAACCAAACTGCCCTTCATATTATAGGGAAAGTTACCATTAACAAAGATATTTTGGATTTTTTCTCCTTTACTCCCAAAATAATCAGAGATGAAGAAAATAATTCCACTTGGATATTCTCCCTCAAAAAAAAAATGCACTTTAATCTTAGATACTATAAATCTGCATTTCTATGTGCATAAACACTGGGTCCATGGTGAAATAAATTAGCACTGTAAAGTATACACATGTCAACAATTACTGAATACAATAATTTAGGACCTGGTTCACTACACTCACCTTTGGCCAATAGGCACCCTTGGTCTAGGAAAGTGATTTAAGAGACTAAAAGGATTGCAGTATAAACATTACACCAACTCCATCTTTCATATTCAGAAGCCTTCTAACTCCCTGAGCATGATTTTCTACATTTATGGCATGTCAATTTGCTCCCTCCTACCAACAATTCTTAATGTCATCATTTTTGCCCTGGATTAGTTCTGATTTACAAATAAGCATGACTGTTGAAAGGAAAGTAGACCTCTGATTTAACCAAAGGCAAGAAAAATGCACATGTTGGAGAATGGCAAAGAGTTTTAATTTATCAAAGCTAGTAGTTGCCTAAGTAGAAAGAACACTTAATACATGAAAAGAAAGTATTGTGATTTTTACTTTTAAATTAATTTTCTTTAGGTTGAGAATTGTTTCCTGAAATTGAAATCTAATATCTTCCGCTCTTGAATTGCAAAGCTTTCAGGGACAAATATTGATTTCAGATAGTTTGTGGTAAAACTTCCCGAATGTCTAATATACAATAATACTTAATACATCACCTGGATGGGTTATTTTTCCTGCCTGAGCTTTTTGTAAGATGTATGAATCTAAAGGGGGGGAGGTAGAATTCACATTATAAATACAAAAAGTAAAAAGACATAGGAATGCATCATTGTAGCACATGAACTACAATACTTATACTAAATCCTAAACTGTGCATGTTTTTAAATCTAATGTTGGGAAGTATTTTACTCTGTTAGTCAGACTAACATATTACATTACCATGTATTCATGTTAAAGAGTACCTGAGTAGATTTATGGGTACCCTCAGAACAGAAGTTCTTTTCTAGTTCTACTAGACAAGAATTAGTGTACTGAGTTTAATACCAGAAAGTAACCTAGTCACTAGGAAGAATCAGATTCCTTTAGTAAAATTTTCTTTATGATAGTGGAAGTACTGGTGGTGGCAATACAATAATATATATATATGTGTGTGTGTGTGTGTGTGTGTGTGTGTGTGTGTGTGTGTGTGTGTGTAATGATGAAAGCTGTTTAATACAAAGTGTCCCAAAGTTATTGTGCAGATTAATGTTTTAATGTCTTAAAGATGCAATAAGATTTTAGGGGTATGTTGTATAATCATTTACATTTTGGAAAGTGATTTATATGAATCTCATTTGATCTTCACAGGGACCATCTGAAGAAACTACTAAGTGTATTATGATTTTTTTCTCAATAAAGGAATTGAAGGTTATAAAGGTTAAATGATTTGCCTAGAGTTATATGAGGAGGTATCAGAAGTAGGAATTAGAACTTAAACTTGTGTCCCTTGATCTCCCCATCCTTTTATTTTCCCATTATATTCCATCATCTGTTTATTATAATGAACTATATATATATTAAAATGAAAAAAGATAAACTTAATTAAATATAAATATGCTTTGTAAAAATATAAACAAAGAATCTCAACTTGGCCATACTAGAACATTGGGTGTTATTGATAGTTGATATTGTACTTGTGTGTTTTCCTTTTCTTCTGTGGTGCCAAAGCAATTGCTCAATTCATTCAATGCCATAAAAAATTTATTTAGACCAATGGGGGGAAAAGTCAATAGGTTCATTATCCTCTTTTAGACGAAGTAATGGTTTATATAATAAAACTTTTCACTTTTCAGCCAATTGGGTTAGTGTCATATAGTCACAGGATGAAATAAAAATCTGACAGCATTTATATCTCATTTTCCATTTTTTTACTGGCTCTCTTCTTTAATCTTAGTCAGTGTCATTCATATAAAAGATGGGGACATAATTACATATTTTTATTACAACTGAGAAAACATAAAAAGTCATGTCAAATAAGGAAATGCTCCATTTAAAAATAAAATCTGATGCCCTTCATTAAGTTTATCTCAAATTTCACATGTCCAACACTTAGCACAGTGACCAGAACATCGTAGGCACTTAATAAAAATATATTGAATAATTGATTTTAGAGAAATATACTCAATTTTGATGTATAGTATATAATGAGAAGGAATATTTATATAAAATAATTTAAAAACACTCCAAAATGAGATTAGAGATATAGCCCCCTCCACCACCATTCCTATATACAAAATAGTTGGAGTAAAGGATTTCATGTTGGAAACTATTTTCAAATCATTTCCATCAATGCACAGCTCAACACTTTGTAGATACTTAATAAACATTACTCAGTGATAGAAATAATCCTTTTGTCAAATAGAAAATATTGCCATTTAAAAGCATCATTGATGTGCTTAGATTCTGTGTAATGTGAATAAGGTCATAGGATTATTGACTTAGAAAGAGATTCTAGTGATCATGAAATGTAAACCCTTCATTTTACAGATTCGGAAACTGAGGTCCAAAGTGGTTAAATGTCTGATGCAAGGTCAAACAGGTAGTAAGGGGTAGACTGTATTTGAACATATGTCTCCTGACTATAAGTCCAATGTATCTTTTTCATAGTACAAGTATTTAATAGAATAATCTATTTTATACATTCTTCTGGGAATGCATCAAAGTTATAAATCATAATCTTCCACAATCTGAGGATAATCAACATTACAGGTGAACCAAAGAAAAATGGAGAGACTGATAATGGGCATAAGCAAGCAGACTGTGAATGTTCTGTACACAAAGGAGTATAAAAATTTTTCTCCATAAAATGTTTTCATCCTAAAGGGTGGTAAGTCAGTAATATAATTATATAGTGAGAAGCAGAGAGAGGGAGGGAGAAAGAGACAGAGACAGAGAGAGACACAGAGAGACACAGAGAGAGACACATAGAGTGAGAGGGGGGAAGGAAGGAAAGAAAGAAGGGAGAGAGAGGAAAGAGGGAGGGAAGGAGGCAGAAAGAGTCAGAAATAGAAAGGGAGAGAGGAAAGACAAAGAGACAGAGAAACCAGTCACAATCTGGAAAAGAGTCCTTTTTAATATTACGTAGGAGGTAACTTTAACTTATTTATTGTCCAATCCTCTCTGATGTGACTTTAGAATAACTGCCCCATTTACTTCCTCTGCTTCTGTCAATCAAGAGAAATTGAGAGTTTAATTCACTTAATAAAGATTTCTATTTTTTTAAACTTCAAAATGAAAAAAATAAGGGGAGAAAAAAGTTGTATGAATAATTATATGATATTCAATTGTTCTAACATGACTTAGAATTTTCACTTGTCCACAATGGCACATACTGAAATTAGTTCAGAGTAAATATGAACCCAAAGCTGCCATTCATGACCTTTGAAGTCTGATAAAAGTTATGATCTGTAAACAAATATCCTTGAATACATAAATCAAATTTAATAAATTAAATAGAGTAAGAATGTGTTTTTCCATTCTCCTTCAATTTTTCAAGAATGGTTTTGCATAAAGTAGATACTTAATACATATTGTGCAGATATTCTTACCCCTACTTTATAGATGAGAAAAATGAGACCTGGAAAAATTAAATGATTTGGTCTAGTCTTACAATAAGTAAAGAAATGATCAGAATTCTAATACACATCTTCTGACTCCCAAGCCAAGGGTCTTCCCATTACACCACAACTTGCTTCTTGAGATATTTACATTCAGTACCACATGTCTTTGTTTACCTTTGCCAATCTAGTTTCTATGAAATCAAATGGAAAGCCATGTGCATCTGTAATTTTGTCATTGAATTAAATATCTTAATGTCTATTCTCATTAATTCTTCAAAACACTCTAATTGTTTTGGAGAATTGGACTCCTGGTACCAAAGTATTTTTTCTTATTCTTTTTTCCTCAATGAAATTATATCTTTTAAAAAGGGTTATATTTCAAGAAGCACCTATTTATCTATCCTAGTCATCCATTTGCCCAAACCTATTATCTCTAAAATGCCTGTTTATTTTTTAGTTCTCCAGTATGAAGTCATGGGATTTAATGTTTGAGTAGGTTTTTTTTTTCAATCAAATATCAGCATTCCATATTTAATTAAATCAATCAACAAATCAGTCTTTTGACCTGTTAAACCAGTGTGGGATGCATGGAAGCTATGAGTAGGAAGCCATGTTTGTTCAACAGATACCCAGTGACTCAATTTCTATTGCCTCTTTAGCTGGCAACAATGTAGAATTGTTTTTATAATGATTTTTACCTCACTTTACTTTGGTAATGGTTTACTTGATTTTGTAGTGATACAGATTACTGCCTATTCTATGCTGAGAGCTAAAATTGTCACCAATTAGATGGACTTGGGTCAACAAATTATCTGAAATTTAAACATCACTTTAATAAATGGGAAAGAGGACATATTATACCAACAATAGCTCTGGAACAGACTGGCTAATAAACTTTTCCCAACCCACCATTAGCAATTGTTTCAAGTTTATTCTTTTTCCTCAAACACCTCCCCATTCCTAACACCTAATAGATATTATCACTTATTTTTACTAAGAAGAAGAAGACAAGCCATTATGTGTTCCTTCATTTCTACTCTTACATATCTCAAATGTTCTTTCTACCTTAACTTACTCATTCTTCTTTGGTCTAATCTATAAAAAGAAAGTAGACTATCTTTGATTGTACTAACTGGTTAGAGGCAGTTGATGACATAGTGGGTAGATAGTTGAGATTAGAGTCAGGAAGAAATGAACTCAATATTGATAATAGATGTTATTAATTATGTGACCCTGGATTAGTTATTTAACCTCTGCTTCAGTTTTCCTCAATTGTAAGGAATAAAAATAACACCTAACTTATAAGGTTGTGAGGATTAAATGAGATAATATTTGCAAATAACAAGAACCAAGCAGACAAAAAATCCACTTAGCACATTATCTACCACATAATAGGTACTATATAAATGCTCTTTCCCTTTTTTCCCCCAACTCCACCATAATCTATCCATATTGCCTTTGTCCTTGATCTCATTTTCCATCTTGATTTCCCCTCAAGAGTATTTTCCATCTCTCATTTCTATCTTGAGTATTCCTTGAGTTAGTGGCTCCCTTTTGTCAGTCAACAAGTGTTTATGAAGCCTAACACTGTGTTTAGTGCCAGAGATAAACAAAAGGCAAAAAAATAGTCCCTATCTTCAAGGAGCTCCCATTCCATTGGCTAAGACAACATATAAAAAAGGAAAAAGTTATTAAATTGGGTAAATGGAACATAATCTAAAGGAAAGGCATTGACATAAGAGGGCGAGATAGTGAAGATAGGAAAAAGTCTCCTATAAGAAGTGGAATTTAATTAACATAACTTAATTATAAATAAATAATTTAATTAAAATAATGAGGTTATACCTACCAGAGTGATTAATATGACAAAAAAGGAAAAATATTGAATGTTGGAAAGAATGTAAGAAAACTAGGACATTAATGCACTGGTCATGGAGTTCTGAACTGATCCTGCCATTCTGGAGAGCAATTTGATACTATGCCTTAACTATGCATGTCCTTTAATCCAGCAAAAGCCCTGCTAGAGCTATATCTAAAAGATATCACAAAAGGGGAAAAGGACCAATTTGTGCAAAAATCTTTATAGCAGCTCTTTTGTTATGGGAAAGAATTGAAAATTAAAGCAATGGCCATCAATTGTGGAATAGCTAAACGAACTTGTATATTATTATAATAGAATATTATTGTGCTATAAGAAATGCAAGCAGAATGATTTCAGGAAAAAAAAAACAGAGAAGACTTGCATGAATTGATGCATAGTGAAATAAACAAAACCAGGAGAACATTATACACACAAACAGGAATATTGTTTGATGAAGAACTTTGAATGACTTAGCTATTCTCAACAATACAATGATAGAAGATAGTCTTAAAGAACTAATGATAAAGAATACTATCTGCTTCCAGTAAAAATTAGATATCTTCCAAATAATATATCTGGTCTGAATATTACTCTTGAATAATAGTTCTCCATATTTGACTTCCTATTAGATAGTTCTAGCTAGATGTCCCACTGGTTGCCATGTCATTTAGGTAGAAAATTTCTGAATTTTCTTTGGTCCTCTTTATTTTCCCAGAGGGAAAACTCTATATCACAGGGAATGGGCATGTTTGTAACTCCAGATTTCTTTCCAGAAAGGCTAGACCACTTCATAGCTCTACTAGAACTGTATTAGTGTTCCTTTCTTTTTACATGCCCTCACATACTGTCAGGATAGTAAATAATTGCCACGTTTTTGTTCTAGTAAAAAGTAAAAAAAAATAGTTTAAAATATTTTTTCCATTTAATCTTCTGCAATTTTAGTGATATATTTAAAGAAAAATGGCTCTTATTTGGGTATGCTTTTACTCTGAATTTATTTGGCTAGACATTTCATATAAAGGGAAAATAGTTTTCTAATGTCATTTGTAACTTGATATCATTTTAATAGATTTGTAGGATATTAGAGAACATTGAAATACCCTTAATAAACTTTAGCTATCTCCCACCCATAACTCTCTCGTCTGAGCAGGTCTGTCTAAAATCATGTCAAAAAAAGTTTTTCAAGACATTTTCTTTTCTCTACTAAAATCTACTTTTTAAAAATTTCATGCTACTTGATTTCACTGGCTATGCTCCCTAGCCTTCTTTTCAAGTTTATTTGTGTTGGGCAAAGAGCCAAAGGTGTTAATGCATGGAAACCAGGTAGCTGTCAGAATGACTGTGGGAGCATGTCTAATTTTGCTATATTAAACCTGTCACAAAATGTTAAGAGATTACAGGAAGTATGCATAGGGCAAATAGTTTATAACTTAATAAACTTGTAATGTTGGAAACAAGCTAAAACACAATCTCTTTTATCTTCCTTACCCTTTGGATTTTGCCAATCTTTCTTAAACCATTGCTAGAAAAAGGGTTAGAGTTATAAACTTTTCCATGACCACAAGAAAGCACTCCCTTAAGAAATAACTATACTAAAAAGTCAGAAATATTTGAATAACTAATAAGGATTTCTTTTCAGTCAGACAATTATCTCTGACCCCTGGAAAATGAGATTTAAAAGAATGACTTCTACTCTGTAAATGTTTTAAATTTCCTAGAAATCAGATTGATTATCATACCATAGTTTTATCAGCTCTCTGTGTGTTTATATTCTAAAATGTCAGAGGTTGTGTTTTAAAATATGGAATTATTTGAGAAAGATTTTTTTTCATTATTTGACCTAGTGATACATACCTACTAGATATGTATGCTAAGGAAGTCAAAGACAGAAGTAAAGGTCATGTGTGTGTGATGTGTGTGTGTGTTTGTATGTGTGTGCATATATATATATACATATATATATATATAGATATGTGTGTGTATTATATATCTGTGTGTGTATATGTATGTATATGCATATATATATATATATTTGTAGCAGCAGTTCTTATAGCAACAAAATTGATAATTTGAATATTTACCCATTAATTGGGGAATGGGTAATCAAAGTGTAATATACCAATGTTTTGATATAGTTTTATTTTTATATTATAAAGAAATGATAAAGAATGGATAGTTCAGAGAAACAAGGTGGACTTTATGAATAGACACAGCAAATAGGACTAAGAGAACAATATTCATAATGTCAATATTATAAAAGCAAACCCAAAACTAAAACATCACCTAACACAAATTATAGGGAATTAATCTTAAATCAGTATTGTTTTTGAAGGGCATATAATATAGCCCTATGCTCCTCTCATTGGATTAGGGGACCCACAGATTAGGAATATGAAACAAAGACATTTTGGTGAGTTTTTATTAATTTGTTTTCTTTATTATTTCTACAAAAGAATACTAGCTTCCTTGTAGTAAAATTGCCTTATTGTCTAGTCTGACTTTCAGGAAAACACTGATACCAAGTTAAGATTAAACAAATGACCGAATCATTGTTAATTGCCATAATAAGAGAGAGAGAACATCTTGAAGATAAAAAAATAATTCTTTTCATTTTGTTGCATTTATTACCTCAAAGGAATTAATTGGTAAAGGAAAAAAAAAACTAGTATAAAAATTAGAATTGGATTTTTACCTATTCCTTTAAGATTCCTATTCATGTAGAATAATATTAAAACTTTGGAGGTTTTATTTTAATTCTCTCATTATACAGTTCAAGAGATTGAGTCCCAGAGACATTAGCTGATTTGCCAAAAATCACACAGCAAATTAGTAATAAAAAGATTCTTTTTATACCATCTTGAGATTATTAAATATACAAGCCAACTCTAGAATATTCTGATACAGTAATTATTCTAGTTTAATTTCATATTTACATTTTATTCAGAAGACATTCCTTTGTGAAGCTCTGATTTGGAATTTTTAATATTGTAGTTTGAGATGTAATGTCAATCTTTTGATTCATGTTGGTTATGGTTAGCATTCTTTATTCTTGTTTGTATTTCGATTTTGGTTGTTGTTGCTCTTGTTATCATTAGTTATTTTTCAAATTATTGTCCTCTCAGGGCAGCTAGGTGGTACAGCAGATCAAGCACCAGCCCTGAAGTCAGGAGGACCTGAGTTCAAATTTGATCTCACACACATTTCCTAGCTGTGTGACCCTGGGCAAGTCACTTAACTCCAATTGCCTCAGCAAAAACAAACAAACAAACAAACAAACAAACAAAAAAATTATTGTCCTCTCTCTGAGTTCTTTTGAGTGTCAGCTGAAATTCTACTGTTCAGGAAGCTTTTCCCAGTACCTCTGAATTCTAGTGACTTCTCATTTTTGGTTATTTTCTATTTATTCTGTACAAAAATTTGTTTGTTCATAATTGTTTGAATATCATTGCCTATTTTATATTGTGAGCTTCTTGAGGACAGGGACTGTCTTTTACCTTTCTTTGTATTTGCAACAATTAACACAGTTCTTGGCATATAGTAAACCCATAAATGTTTATTGACTGACAAATTTAGAACTAAATAGCCCCTCCTGGCACAAACTTTGTAGAATGAATTGTCATTTTAATAATTGCCCAATTCTTTTCAATTTTCAGTTACTATCAAGATAATCAAGCCGTTGATCTGATAAGAAAAAAAATACATCTGAGCCACAAAATACATTATCTTATGAAACCCCTAAATTAATATTAGGAATGATTAATGCATTATAAAGTCATTGAATTCAATGAACTGCATTTTATAATTTTCAGGTGAGAAAATTGAAATATTCTCATTGGGGTAATAAATAATGATATTACCTATTTGAATTACCAATACTCAATAAACTTTATAACAGTTACACAATTGACCACAAGTTATTGAAAATATGATCCCACTGAGTCTGTTATATGGATGAGTAGGCCTCCTTATCATTCCCTCTTCATTTTAAAAGCCAAATTAAATTGATACTTTGTATTAGGAAGACTGTCAATCGATTCCTCTATGATTCTAATTACTCCAAAATCATCACTCCAAAACTTTCCAAATGCAAGTGTCTCACTCTGGCCACCATATTTCTTTGTATATTTTTTTTGGCTAATAGGATGGAAGCTTTTTGAGGGCAGGGATTGTATTTGTTTTTATATCTGTGTCCTAAGTTTAGTCTAATAATTGGCATATATGCTTTTAAAGATGTTTTCTCTTCAAAAGGCAGTTCTTGTGCTAAAATTGCTCAACCTTCCAATAACTGATGTTCATTTTACTTTGACTTTTTTTTTTTGCAGAATAGTGTTGGTAATAATATACCATTTAAAAGCTATGTGTAGAGAAGAGAGAAATGTCCAGAAGACATTTCTGACTTATGCTGACTATTTGAGTAAATCTCTTAACCTCTCAATACCCCAAAATGACTCTTTATGGCTAAAAATCTACAGATCCAGTTGTTAGTCAGCATTAGTATTGGAATATATTCAGCAGGAGGTATCTGTATCAATGAAATAATAGGCATAGACTTAAAAAATAATTTTATGATTTGTGACCTTTGACAAGAACATAAGAGACACTTATGCTTTAATATCTTCATCTATCAAATGATAGTAATAAAACAATCTATCTATATGAAAGAGTCATTATGAAGGTAAAATGATAGACTGTATGAAACTTTTAGAAAGGTGCAAAGTGCTATTCAAGTGTAAGAATAATTAAAATATTCAATTGTTTGAATAATTTTTCAAAATGATACTGATGGAATTCAGTTGTGAAAAAACCCATCCCTGCACTCTGGATTTTATACATGAGACTATCACTATAAGTTATTTTGTTATAAAGTAAATCCCATAACTTCAGGAACATTCAGCATATCAATGATTGGGATAAGGAATGTTTAATAAATGTATTATCCCATAAATGTTCTTGTATTATCAGAAAAAAACATCATCATTGGTCCAAAGCAAGAGGTGGGGGAAGGACGAGTAAGTGATGAAAAGCCTTCTGGCTCTGTTGACATTCAAACCATGTCAAAGCATTTATAGGAAGGTCAAGAATATATTTGGCAAACATTTCCATCCTCCACACAAATACCTTGTGATGAATTTCTTGGACATTATAGACAAAAGCAATGGTATCAAACTTAAATAGAAACTGTGGTTACTAAACCATTCATAAGGATCACTACAGTCTGCATATTGACTTAGAAAATCACATATTAACATAATTTATGCTTTACTGTGTTTTTATTTATTTTGTTAAATATTTACTACTTACATTTAATCTGGTTTGGGTTATATTCAGAAATGTTTTGGGTCTTGTGTTTATCACCTCTGGACAAAAGTCACACAGTAGGAGGCATCTAGGTGTCACAGTAGATAGAGCACCAGCTCTGAAGTCAGGAGGACCAGAGTTCAAATCTGGACTCAGATACTTAACACTTCCTAGCTGTGTTACCCTGGGCAAGTCACTTAACCCCAGTTGCCTCAGCAAAAAAAAAAAAAAAGTCACATAGTATCAGCAGGCATTGATAAGTTGCCATCTTAATCATTGACCTTTGATGATATCTCAGACCCACTGAAATGATTTTATTTGATTTTTTACTTTTTTTTTTTATCAATACTTATTGTCAGCTGGCAAAAAATGTCAGTTTCATGAAATAGGAATAGCACTAGTAGTAATTACTAGTTACTAGTAAATTCAGTAGGCTGTCTGTAACCATTAATGATTATTACCCATATAGTAGTGCAATAGAGGGATTTTAAATGGATAAGTAAGATCTTATACTAATTTTTTGCTGTTGTTGCTGTTGAATGAACAGTTTCAGTAAACATTTACTAATTTCCCTTTGACTCCATTGGAATCTGGAACTACAATGAGGATAACACAGTCCTTTCCTTTAAGAACTTTATATTACAATGAATGCTGCCATATTTATTTTAATCTTGGTTAGATTTTTTTCTTCTTGAATCTGGTCCATTTAGTCTGTATGTGTACCAGTTCAGCTGTCACTTAGATCACTAGGGAAAAACTATTTAAATGGTGTATTGAACAATAATTATTGATTTAATTAATTTAGGTAGATGATAGAAAGATGACAGATGATGATCATAGAGAAAAAGATAATATATAATTGATAGATTATATTTAAGAGACAACTATTGTTTGTTACCCTGGGCAAGTCAGTTAACCTTATAGTATTCTAGTCTAAGACCATAAATTCCAAAGTGAGTGCCTATTTTATTGTTGGAGGGATTTTCCTAATTCCTTAAATCAAAGAAATAACAGTTCTAAGAAAAACATTTTTTAAAATGACATATTTATCCTATAGATTTTTCATGTCTTAAAAGTTAATGAAACTGAATAAGATATTTACAAAGGAAATAGAAATAACATTTGACCAGAATTATTTGATGATCTGTTAACAGCAATTACTAGCACATAATTTATAATAAATGTTTAGGTAATAGTATTGACTACATATAGGAAGTGTGACTCCTTGTTAGTAGTTTTCTTGGGATGATATGTATGGCAAACCAGAAAATCCTTTGTATAGATTTTGCAATGTGGCCAAGATATGGTGATAAGTTTCTAACACTAGGAATTTTCAGAAGCTGATAAGAGATTATGTTTATGAATGATTGCTATGTCAATTTAGTCCTTTTAAAATGTCAGACATTTATTTATTCCAATCATGTTACTTGTAACATATTAGAATATATATCTTTGGGATTTGCTTCCATAGTCTGCCAAACAAGCAAACAAAATATATACACATAAGAACATAATCAACATCAACTCTCTCTCATTTTCTTATTTATAAAATTGAACCTTATTCTTTGACCAAAAATAGAATCAGTCAGCTTAATCACACAGCCCATCCACCATTGGAATAGAGATAAGGCCTAGGATTGTGATTTCATTGATATAAACAACACCTAGTGGTAAAACTTCCTCTCCCAAAATAGAATGTTTTTGTTGTCTCCCATTATTAGAATTAATTTCATTGAGGACAGGAATTAACTTTGTCTTTGTATTTGTCTCTCCTGTCTAGTATATTGCTTGGCATATATACACTTAAGTGCTTTATGTATCTATCATGTATGAATACATATGTTTACTTATTGTCATTTAAATTATAAGAGCAAAATGAAGCCTTAAAGGCTCTAATACAAAATTATCTCTATGGTTGAATAAAATAAGGAATTTTGTACGATCTTAACCTATGACTACAAAATTCCTTATTTTATTCAACCATAGAGATAATTTTACTCAGTGACATCAAATGAAGCATAAATTAAAACAATTGAGGTATCCTGTATTTTTCTGACATAGAATATCCCCTATATAGAATTTAAAATTAAGAGGGAGTCCTTAAAGATGACATACTCCTATTCAGGGATGCCATTATGTCCTTCATCTCAAACCCTGAATATTATAGAGTGTCCTAAATGAGATCCATGACTACACAATTTGAAAAAAATGGATGAAGACAATATGATTTAAAGTTGCATGGACCACTCATTGAACTAGATCATCAAAAAAGATCATAACAGTTGCCAAAATTTTAATTACTATCACTATGCAAATAACTCCAAGATTTGTATTCTAACCTATCTTTCTTGTGCTTCGAACTGGGTATTTTCAAACCATCTCAAACACATTTTTCCAAATCTTAACTCAATATCTTTTCTCTAAACCCATCAATTCCACTTCCTAACACCCCTCTCTTATTGAGGGCATTGCTTTCTTTGTAGTTACTAGATTCACAAACTCACAGTCATCAATGACTCCCCATTCACACACCAAACTTGTCACATACACTTGTCAGTGTTGCCTCTTAAATCTGAGGAACTATACAAGTAGAGATCATGGATTACTGAGGCACAAGTTTTTTTTTTTTTTTTTTGGTGAAATGTGATTTATTATGACCTCTCATCTCATTACTTCTATAGATGGAAGTAGATTTTGAAGATATCATATTGATAGGGATTAGATATAAGATTTCATTGATATAATGGCCTAGTAAGTGAGGACAGTTCCATAACCAAAGCATATCAATATCTTTTCTGAATGCAAAGCCTTGCAGAGTTGCTTTAAACATTACTGAGAGATTAAGGATCATGATCAAAGTCACATAGTCAGTATGTGTCAGAGACCACAGGGCTATGAACTATGCTATACTACCTCTTAGTTATAAAAAGTACATAATTTTTTAGTTAGTCAAACCAGATTTGTCCTATTGGTAACAATGGAGATATAAAATGATAATAGGCAGCATATAAAACTCTGACCAGTAGCAAGAAGAAAGATGAGAAAGAAAATATTGAAGAGTGGCAAGAAGTCAAATTTCTTCAGATTAGCTATGGATAATAACTGAGCACAGTCATTGTTTTCATTTAGATTTTGGCAGGAATTGCAAATAAAAATGAATCTAAGCAAGTAGTATCAATTTTTAAGACAAAAAAAAATCTCCTAAAGGAATTGCTGATTACAGAATCCTAATGCAGCAAACAGGGCAATTTCCAGGATAATTCATTACAAGAAATGCAGAAAACTGAGGCTTTCACATTCCCAGGTTTGAAAAGATTGGCCAGTATTAGTTCTAGTGACTCACAAAGATTGAACTAGGTTTTCATTTCTAAAAAATAACAATGGGAATATAGGATATAGGTGAATCTCCCTGGGGAAAAGGTAGAGAAATACCTCTTCTAGTCTATGATTTATCAGACAGTGAAATAATCTTTGAAATAATGGAAAAATTGTATCAAGAGGAGAATGAAGGAGAAAAATAATCTGACAAGGTACAATGGAATCCTAAATATGAGAATAAAGCACAGGGAAGCGAAGGAAATATGTAATGGTTTGGAAGACAATCCCTGAGAGAACAAACTTGGACCTTCTGAATCCGAAGCAGGTGTTTGACTTTCTGGGAATTATGATGAAAACGGTTCTTGAGAAGAGATTAGTGTGGGTGACTGACAGATACCTGATGAGAAATTCTGACCAACATAACCATGTGAGAAGCAGAAGAGTAGAATGCAAGTTCTGAATGGAGTCAGTAGTCCTGGGTTTGGAAACAGACTCTCTTGTACATTGGACAAGTTATTTACTCTCTCTGGGTCTCAAATTATTTGTAAAATGAAGTTGTTGAAATGAATAGTGTCCAATGGCCTTCTAGCTCTAAAGTCATACTCCCTGAAGTAGACAATGATATCAGATTCAAATACAAAAAGAAGCCACTGAACAATACATAAGGATTCAATATATCACATATTGACTTAGAAATAGCACCTACCAATATCATTTGTTCTTTATTATATTTTTATTTATTTTGTTAAATGTATCCTAAATACATTTTAATCTGGTTGGGCATATACTTGGGAGTGTTGTAGATCACTTGTGGCCTATTGTCCATAGATTTGATACTTCTGATACAGATCGCAGGGAAATATTATTTCTTTTTGGGTTGTGTATGACAAAGAATCTCCTGAGGTTTGTCAAAGCAATAACCCATGTTCACTTTTGAGAATCCCATATAAAGGAAAAAGATGGCATTGTTCAAAGAAACCTACAAAGCATCAATAGGGACTGTGAAGCATAAGCTAGGAACTAAATACCTCAAAGGTACAAGTGGTATTTTTTTTTTATCTGTGATGTCAGTTGAATTCATGGGCTTCAAAAGAAAAATACTAATTTGGAAAATGAGCAGTTGGCTTAGCAGATAGTCTCATTATTTGGATTTCTGGACTAGGGCTTTACAATATTTTTGGCAAGAGTAGAAATGAATCTAATGAAGGCTACATAGAGCATATTTCTCTAGATACAAATGAATCTCTTCAAGAGAATATTTTAAAGTGAAAACAAATCCATTTCACTTATATCCATTCACATATATCCTGTAAAAATCTATTTCTAGTAAATAGACATCCAGAATAATACTATAAGTAATAAAGTGCCCCTTTTCATAAAGCAATCCATTCCAGCTCTGGAAAGCTTTAATTCTGTCTCTCTGAACAAAAAAGGGGAAAAGAGTAAGCATTTATTAATAGCTTGCTATTTGTTAGATACTGTACTAAGCATTGAAAAAATTATCTCATTTGTTCTTTATAACCACTCTGAGAAGTAGGAGCTATTATGGTTCACATCTTACAGTTGAGAAGACTAAAATAGGAAGAATTTAAATGACTTGTCGAGAATCATACAGTTAATAAATGTCTAAAATCATATTTGAACTCAAGTTTTCCTTACTCCAGGGCCAGCTCTCTATCCACTAAATCATTTACCTTCCTAATGCTCTGCCTTCTGGGTTCAACTCAGGCAAGTGAGTTCAACATCTTCCATATGCTGGTCCTTAAACTTCTTGATGGACTACCATAAGTCTTCTATTTCCTGGCTGAACAATCAATCCTCATATGGAATGATTTCTACTTTTCTCACTTATCTTGCTCAGCCTGGATTCACTCCAATTTATCAAAGCTCTTACTTGGATTAAGCATACAGAAGTAAACACAGTATTCAAAATGTAGTCTTTCTAAAGCAGAGTGCAATAAGATCAGTCATCACCCTCCTTGTCAACACTATAACTTTATTAATAATACTATGTTATAGTATCACATTATGACAAAAGATAAATTTATTATTATATATATATCTATTTTAAAAATCCAAATGTAAAAGTATATGTTTCCTAAATTTAGTGTTACTGAAATCAACTTGTTTTCCAATGTGCTTAAATATTTTGAGGTTCCCATTATAATGTCTTTGTTGAAAGTACTCACAGCATGAAAATACCTCAAGCAAATCTGATACATTTTTTTTCTTAATTTAACACCTTACACTTCTAATATGTCAGTGGTCTAATTGGTTCATAGCACAATACATACTTTTTACCATGACAAATTTTGACCAATTGACTGGCTCTCACATTTTGTGATTCTTGTCATGTCTTTCAGTAAATTCTCAATAGAATTTACTATTCATTATGATATAATTCCTTTATTCATTTTACTATTTAGGGGATATAAGAATAATACTATATATTATCCAATATATTTTGATGTCTCAATGATTGGTTAGTTGATTGTAATATATTTCTTGAAGAGGACCAAAAAGACATGATTATGTTAGAATCAAATTACACCATCTCCAACAATGGCTGATCACACCAATATGAATTCAGAATGATCTACTACAGGTTGGTACAAATAATCCATGTAAATATTGAGAGCATATTCTCTAAATTTGTGCATCTCACACTATAATGAAATGTTTAAATATAAATATTTAGAACTATATAAGATTAGGGACCTTCTTCCAGTTAGATTTTGGTTCAATATTATGACCATATGTAATCAAACAGTTCATATTTTGGTAGTTAGGTGACACAGTGCATAGAGTGCTAGGCCTAGAGTCAGGAAGACTAATTTTCATGAATTCAAAACTGATCTCAGACATCTACTAGCTATATGGCTGTTGGCAAGTCATACTATTAACTCTGTTTCAGTTTCCTCATCTTTAAATGAGCTGGAGAAGGAAATGGCAAATCACTCCAGTATCTTTGCCAAGAAAACTTGTAGTGACTAATAGGGGGACACAACTAAAAAATAACTAAACAACAAATTTGGATTTAATATTCTCTGGATCCACCTAAACTATTTTTTAACTCTTCCTTTCCATTTTACCAAGCACAATAGCATGAAAATTTGTCAAATTTCTTGGTGAATTCCTTATATGTTTTTGCAATATTTCCTTGATTCACTAGCCTCAAAATTATCAATAAAGGAAATGACAATAGTTTGGCATAATATATGCCTTATTAAACATACTTACAGATCATCATTATTATTCCTTAGATTATCTCATTAATAATATTATCTAGAATATTCCCAGCAATTGAAGTATAGCTAAATAATCCACTCTTTTCCTTTTTTAAAAATTAGTAAATTTGTCCTCTTTTGTGGAATTTTTTCCTTCTTCACATTTTATGAAAACCACTGATAACCATCCATAAATCATGTTTTCATTTTAATTTTTTTCCAGAATCCTGGGATCAATCCAATGATTTAAATGCATTGAGAGCAAGTTAACCACTACTTTTTCATTATCTCAATTCTCTTGGATTCCAACTAGTAAGGTGGGGTTTTTTGTTCTATCTTTTTAAAGACTGGTCTCATTCTAAAAGGAAAAAAAGCAAAAGCAAATTCGAACAGTCCCTTATTTTTTTGTATTTTTTATCTTGTCCCATTAGACCAGAACAATATTCTCTCTCATTTTTTTTTTTAATTCAACAATTCTACAACATCTATTAAGTTGTCTGTGATATCCCAGGCACTATGGTAGAAACAGGAGATACAAAGACAAAAGCTAAATAGTCTCTCACAAGAAATTCATATTCTACTAGAGAATACATGAATACCAAGAAGCAAATGACAATTAATTTCAGAGAAGATTACTAATAACTAGAGAGATTACAGCAGGCTTTATTTGTAGCAGGCACTTGACCTGAGCCTTGAAGGAAGCAAATTTTCTGAAAGGCAAAATTGAGCAGGGTTCCAGACAGAGATGGGTGGTGGCTTGTGGATCTCAATAAACTACTTGCTTTCAATTTACAAAAATTCACCTTCAACATATTTTTAAAGGTGCAATTTTTGGTCCTTAGTATGATAAATATTGTAAGTGTCAACTTATACTGAAAGTTAGTACTTTCAGCTTTGAATCCCAGCTTTACTATTAAGTTGTACAACTTTGAGTAAATGACTATATTTCTCCCACTGCAGTTTCTTTATACATAAAATTAAGAGGTTAGCTTCAATTAAGTCTAAGATCCTCTTTTACTCTAAAGCTCATGATAAGCTTTATTTTCCTTTT
The DNA here is from genome assembly GCF_048593235.1 of Sminthopsis crassicaudata. Classification (NCBI taxonomy): domain Eukaryota; kingdom Metazoa; phylum Chordata; class Mammalia; order Dasyuromorphia; family Dasyuridae; genus Sminthopsis; species Sminthopsis crassicaudata. The sequence goes on along the minus strand of NC_133617.1, from coordinate 611,904,358 downwards.
TTTTGCTTAACAAAAATGCAGAAAATAAACATAAAAAGTTTGATCAATCTAAGTTAAAGATTTACAATAATGTATATAGACAGTTTAATTTCACATAACACTATTATTAAGTTAATTAGGCTTTTTGTGGTCTTTTGGTTGGAAAGTGAATTTTAAATTACTTTTGCAAAGCATATTATTTTCTTCATGGACTGTAAAAACTCCTTTGAAGCTTTTAGGTTGATCTTAGACTAAATCCAGAAAATCATGTTGTAGCTTGAATCAGTAAAACACTAGGGATAAATATATTTCAAATTTTTGAATCTCTACAGCTATCTCCATGAGACTTTTAAAACATTTTAATTATAAAGTCCTTTACCTTTAAAATTTTTTTAATTAAAGAAACCTAACAAAGTAGTATTTCAATGTTGAATAAAAGTCATCTTTGAGTGATAGATGCTCACAAAAGAGCCAAATTAGTAAACAATAATGGGCAGTCTTTGCAGTCTGAAAATTTATAATGTAAATGATGACAGACTTATCATCAGATTGAGTGCTTAGGCCAGAATATAATAAAGGATTATGTTTCTCTTGGATAACTACATTCAAGAAGCCATACTCCTGTGTAGCTATCCATATATCAAGAATGAATAAAACATCCCAAATGACGAATGTACTAGCACCTCACATATCTAGAATTTTGCTATCCAACAAAGCCATGTATTCAGATCACAGTGGAAGGGAGTCATTTAAAGCTCTTAATCAGATCCCATTAAATATTTTTTTAATAATCAGTTCTAACAACAGGATTGTTTGGTTTACAAATACAAAAGGGGGAAAGTTGCTGTAAGAATGCATTCCAATCTCAGTAAGAAATAATAATTGAAAATCTTATATTGAAAAGAAGCAATTAAAAAATTAAAATACATAAGAGAAGAAATTAAATATCTAGGCACATAGGCACAGGCTTTGAGAGCATCACTGTTTTATAGAATTATACAATCAAGAAACATACATATATTTAACACCTAACATTTCAGTAACTGCTCTAAATAATAGGAATGCAAGGACAAAAATGACACTATCCCATGCCTTCAAAAATCTCTTATTCTACCAAAATAAAACAGTAATTGATGCTTGTAATGATAACTCTGAGTTAAGGGAAAATAGATTATATTCAGCATATTGTATCTAAGAATGAAGAGGAGAATGCAAAATTAAAAAAAAAAGAAACCCAGGCACTCAAAACAAAACAAAATTATACTTATATGGATATTTTAACTCTTCTAAAATGATTAATAATTCATTCCTTTCTAATTCTAGGTATTCAAATTCATTTAGGAACTCTACAATGAATTCTGGGCCTTGCCAAATAATGTTTTTAATGGGAAGAAGATATCAAAGCTGTTTTTGGTCATATTAACTGGAGCACCCCTCATCACCAAAAATCAATCAATCAATCAATCCTTTATCAGGAACCACAGAGGATGTGGAAATGTTAGTCTTGCACATTGCAGTGAGAAATGGCTAGAATGGGACTATAGCCTTTGATTTGTTTATACAATTCAACCCAGTCTTGGAAAAGTGAGAAGTCCTACAGTATGACTACACATTGGTTCCTACACAACTTACTCTCTTAGTTTTTCATGTCTGCCATCACTAAAATCTTCTTTTGCTTTCTCTTTACCATTACATATCCTTTCCCATCTTTAAATTTCAATTAAGGCCCTTCTCTGACAATCTCAAACAAATCTAGTTACTGTTCAATTTCTTTCCAAAGTCATCTATTATTTTTTAGTTGTCAAATCTGATGTTTTTTCCTCATATTTTATACCCTTTCTACCTTTCCGCATCTTATGACACTGTTAATTACCTCCTAATTATCTACTACTCTATTAGTTATCCTACTTATCTGAGCTCTTCTCTGATTCCTTTTCTGGCTCATCATCCATATCAGGGTTTCCTAACTATCAATGCTTTTCAAGGCACTTATGTTGTGTCTTTATCCTTTTTCTCCATTTTGAGCTCATTTGTTTACATGAGTTTAATTATCATCAATATGTAGATTATATATATACACATATATGCGGTATATAAGTTTAAGCATATATAGATATAGATATATCCAGCTCATTTCTCACCTGAGCTTCAGTTCTTACATTACTAGCTACTAATTGGGTATTTTAAAAGAAATATCCCTCAGAAAATTTCAAACTCAACATGTCCAAATTAGAACACATGATTTTTTCCCCCCTCAACCATATCTTTTTGAACTGTCCTATTTCTGTTGAGGGTAACATCATTCTCCTAGTATCCCTGTTTTGTAAGCTTAATATTTTAAATTAACTTCAACTTTCTTTCAAAGTGAATATTCTGTCAATTGCCATATTGCCATTTTATCTCCATATTTATTACATCCAATCTTCCTTTTACTCATACAACTATCAATTTAAATCATCACCTCTTATCTTGATGATCACAATGATTTTCTAATGGATTTCCTTGCCTCAAGTCTCTTATCACTCCTATCCATATCACACAACTTATGAAGTGGTTTTCCTTAAATGCATATCTGACCATGTCACTCTCCTACTTACTAAATGAAGTGCAGTGACTTTCTATTATCTCTAGGATCAAATAAATATATCCTCTGTTTGGCTTTCAAAGTCAATATTAGCTGGTGCTAAGTTATATTTTCAACCTTATAAAGCATTTATTTTCCCACACTCTATGGTGTAAATTGGCTTTCTCTTTGTTCCTTACACATGACATCCTCCATTTCTGTATACCAGGTGTCCACTATACCTGGAATGTTCTTCCTCACCCTTCATCTCTTTCCTTTTTTTTTTCTTTCAAGATGCAGCTCAACATTTCCTTTTACATAAAGCCTTACTGGAAATTCACTATTTCTGTCCTTTTTACCTTTTTTCTCTTTATATTTATTCCATATATAATTACAATGTGTACATGTTGCCTTTCTCAGTAAAATTCAACATCCTAGACAGTAGAGAGGGATTGCTTCTTTCTTTATATCTTTAATGATTAACATAATCGATGATTACTAAATACTTTTTGATTGTTTTATTGCTGAGTTCATTATCTTGGCATCACTTATACAATATACTCCAATATATGTGAGTTCCTTCCGCTAAAAAACACATTCCAGTACTTCAATATGACATGGATGGAATCAGAGTTATCAAAGGCTATGCCAATGGAACTCGAGCTTGAACAAGCTTTGCAAAAACAAAAGGATTATGGTTCAGCAATGGATCATCTATCATCTTTGTATCAAACTAAAGTAATCTGGAAATTTTAATCAACAAATATTGTCCACCAACTAATTGTTTGGGGATAGAGGAATAAATTGGGGGGAGAATCATAGCAAATTATGAAGATATATTATCTTCATAATTTTATCTTATTATCTTATAATATTATTATATATTATTATCTTATAATATACTGTAGTACTTATATATTATATGATATATAATATATTATATATATCTTCATAATTTTATCTTATTATCTTATTATATTATAATATTATTATATATTATTATCTTATACTGTAGTACTTATATATTAGTAAAGGAAGTCCTTACATGGACAAAACACTGAAACATAGCTGATTTCAACTTTTTAAAAATATGAAGTCTTTGTACTTGTAGGGTTTTTTCTTTGTTTGAATTGTCTTCACCTTAAAATGAAAGTTTTTTTTTTGTTTGTTTTTGTTTTTTTTATCCTTCTGCAGTTCCATTCCTCCTATCCCCACAGTATGGAAGATAACGTTCAGTTCAGAGCAGGTGCTCAATGAATATTTGACTGCCCCTTAGGAAAGCTGAATCAAAAAGGAAGGAAGGAAGAAGGAGGGGGGGAAGAGAGAGAGAGAGAGAGAGAGAGAGAGAGAGAGAGAGAGAGAGAGAGAGAGAGAGAGAGAGAGAGAGAGAGAGAGAGAGAGAGAGAGAGAGAGAGAGAGAGAGAGAGAGAGAGAGAGAGAGAGAGAGAGAGAGAGAGAGAGAGAGAGAGAGAGAGAGAGAAAGGTGAAAAAGCTGCTCTCATCACCTGAGATTAATCAGGACCCCAATCCATGCTTTTTAAATTTCCCTAGCGTTAAAGGCTCCCAAATTTATCAGTTGACTTTAAAGTCTATCTCTCCTATCTTTAAGAAGATAAACACACACACACACACACACACACACACACACACACACACACACACACACACACACACACACCCCTCAGGTTATTGGACCCCTTCCTTCTTGAATTACACCTGCAGCTCTGTAATTGTGTAATGAAGATAGCAGTTAGTCCAAAGTACTTTAGTCATGTGACCATACTCTTTCTTCCCTAATTAGCTGAAGAAGCTGTGCCATCTATGACAGGGAGACTGTATTTTTCAGATGCTGCTTTTTAAAGGAGATGATGGTTAGGTGGATACTGCCTTATGGTTTGAACAGCCATATTTTTCATTTTCACTGCTGTTCCTTCAGAATGACAGCTGCATCACTGAAAGAAGATGAAGTTGCAAAATTTAAGTGCCATTGGAGCTTTGTTTTCTCTCTTCTAAAAGAAGCAATTTCCCTAGTGCTAGCCTAGAATATTGCTACCCATGATTTCTCTGATTTGGTTGTTTTAGTGATGTCAGTAGCTGCATCATAGAGAAAATAATTCCTTGCTTTGGTTTTTTGCTTTCATGAGGTTGTGAAATTGGGGTGTGATTTAGATTTCCAAGCCTTTGGAGGAGAAAGAAGTGAGTAGTTTGTTTTGTTTTGTTTTGAATTTCCAAAGGTTCCTATTTGCATATATTACAAATTGCAGGTCTGTACTTTGAAAATTATAAGTACATTTATGGCATATATGTCAATTAGAATGCCAAGTTGGATGTTGCACCTGTAAAAGTCTAGCTGATCCCAGGCTTCCATGCAGGGTTTAAATAGGTTCCGCCTTACAAGATAGAGCTGTTTAGCAAACTGCAAACTCTGCCATCAATGGATGATCCAGGGATGGAGATAAGTAATAGAATCTCAAAAGAATGCCTTAAAAAAGTCTTGGCTTTTGTCACAAATATATTCCTTTTTCCCACTACACTTATCAGAATAATAAGGAAGTAGAAATGATCAGAATTATTTTAGCTGCTCAGGAGAAAAAAAAAAAAAAAAATCTTGGGCCTCCTTGCTGTTAAGAGCTGTTAATTGCAGTTTACAAAAGAGGAATCCCTTATCTCTGAAAGTTCACTTGCTTGAATGACTCATTCTTCCTGGGAGGGATTAATGCTTAATTAGAAAAAGATGCTAAACAAGCTGATGTGCTTTCCTGAATGAATATCTTACCTTAGTTTTTAAGAGTCTTAACAAGGTAGCATGCTAATTATTTAATGAATGATTTGTGCTGGGAATGAAGAGATATGTGTTAAAATAGCAGCGCTTATAGTATCTGGCACAGCTCCCAGAAATCAGTCCATTGAACATTTGGGGACTCAATGCCAAATGTGGATTTGTTGTTGTGTTTGGTTCTGTTTTCTAGCTTTGTGAGTCTAAACATGACTTGCTAAGGTAGGCTGGGGGAGGAGAAGCTGAGAGGATGAAGAGAGGCAGGCTCCTCCGTGCTCATGAATAAGGGAATGCAAAAGCACAGCAGTGCTTCTGTCTGTCTCATTCATGGAGTACCTTCAGCCTACTAATACATACCTGGGAATATCTGCTTTCCCACGTACAGTAGCATAAAAGGAAGTTAAAAAGAGATGCATGTCGACTTCATAGAAAGGTAATAAGGCATTGCAAGACTAACTTCACACTTCGCTTGTCTGTCAAGGGGGTTTCTCCTCCACAACAATACCCCAATGTTTTGGTAGGCAGGCTCCAGTCCACTTAGTAAGTGAGGAGGCATGGGTGGAATGCCAGGTATGTCTACAGAGCAAAGCAGTGCAGGCAGGCTGACGCCAGGAGAGAATAGGCAGGTACCTATTGAGTTACAGGATTTCTACAAATCTAATCCACATGTAATGTGAGACTTATTACAGAGCCAGCTTCTGCCAGGGCTGTGAAGTCTGGGGTTATGAACAGCCCCAGGAGCAATGATCCCATTTAAACCCATTGAAACCCAACTTCAGTTGACCAAAACTAATAGCCTCTTATCCTTGTAATTCTTTTGAAGCCCAGCAGTGATTACAAGTAGCCTTTTAATTTTATAATAATACTCAATGTAAGAAATTATTAAATGCATGGAAGGAGACATTTAATATGCTTATGCTATAGTTAACAATACATACAACTAAGTCACAGGTATTCAGGGTATTTCAAGGTAGTCTCTGTTTAATATGTCTGACACTGGATAGTCTATACATTACTAATGATGAATATTTATATTTTATGAAACATTCTTGCAAGTGATAAATTTATTATGAAACTCTTTGAAAATAAATAGCAAAGCTATTTATCGGTGTTCTAATAATAATCACTGGGAGGAATGCGTATTTTCTGAGACAGATTAACGGATTGATTATTTAAACAAATTAATAACACATCTCTCTAAGGAAATAAATTGGAATTGCCTCATTCAAAAGGAAATAGTCTCAACTACTTTAGTTTCAAACAATGAAAGAATGTATCACATTTACCTTAATACACTCTTTACCTTTATAGATGATTATTTTTCCATGTATTGGTAGCTATTTTTTTTTTCAGTGAATGAGAAAAAAATCACCTGAGGACAAGCTTATAATAATGAGTTCCTCCATATTTAAAGAGGCTAGCTCTGAGTCAGCAAAAACCCAGAATCCTTTGCTAGGCCCATACTTGAAACTGCTTCAGCTTTGTAACACCTGTTAGTTCTTGTGTTCCATTGGCATGGCAGTGAAAGCAGGAATAAATGTCATTTTCTAAAATTTTAACTAGAAAGTGACAATCTTTCTTATTTGTAAATGGATGAGAGAAAATATAAACATTTGATCCCCCCATCTCCATATTTAATCTTTGAAATAATGATGGACTCTTCTTACAATCCTTAAATATGTCAAACTAAGGCTAAACAATTATGGCAAGTACCTCTACTTTATCAAAGTAAAGAGTGATATCAAAGTGGAGGGATGAGTCCTGGAATACCAAAAGTCCTTAGAATTTTTGCCAATTAGTCACAGAATCCTTCTTTCTTCCTCCCCTCCCTCTCTCCCTCTCCTTCCTTCCTCTCTCCCTCTCCTTCCTTCCTTCGTTCCTTCCTTCGTTCCTTCCTTCGTTCCTTCCTTCGTTCCTTCGTTCCTTCCTTCCTTCCTTCCTTCCTTCCTTCCTTCCTTCCTTCCTTCCTTCCTTCCTTCCTTCCTTCCTTCGTTCCTTCCTTCCTTCCTTCCCTCCCTCCCTCTCTCTCTTCTTCCTTTTCTTTTTCTTTCTTTCCTTCCATTTCTTCCTTCACTTCTTTCTCTCCTATTTAGGGTTTGAGGTCACAACATCATTTCAAGCCCCCCCAAAAGATGACATGACACTGCTCTAAAACATTAAAATTATATCCTCATGTTTTTGCATTACTTAAGTAGGTATACATGGCCTTTTGACTTAACCTCACTATTATATTTCTAAATTCAATGCTGTGAAAGATTCTATGCACAGAGAAAAAGATTTATACAAATGTCAAATGAGTGAGAAATGTATTGTGAGTAAGCCTAAATAAACATATAAATGAAGTAATTTTCCCCTATAAAAAAAGACAAGAGAAACACAGGTCACTCATGCGACAACAGATGAGATTTTATTTCTGAAATCTTACTGTAAAGAATCTTAGGGGTAAGTTTTGTCAAGAACTTGGCCCAAGATGACTTATGCCATTTATTCTGTCACATATCTGAATCTTCATACTTTCTTGCTTCTCTTTGTTTTTTGGCAACTACTGCCAACCTTCCGTTCTCTGTGGTAGGTAGGAAAATGCTCTTAAATCTTACACTGTGTAGACCTCTTGAAAATAGTCAAGACCTGACAGAGGAATGTTATAGTCATTCCAATGTTAAACATGGTAAAACTCATAAGTTAATCACACTTGAAGTGGTGATGAATTTTTTTAATGCAAGTTTATATAATTTAGAATTTCTGGTGAATTTAAGAAAATTCCTCTAAGTTTATTTAGTGACTATATCTATTGTACCAAATAGATGACTAACATCTTTGAGTGTGAATCTTCTGATTTTTTTTTAATATTTTTTCTTTTGGTAGGATAGGAAATGTTTTCTTTTGTCTTTTATGTTAAATGCACTTTTGAAATGCAAAAATCACCATACCCAGTATGCAACTGTTAAAAAAAAGTCAAATGTTTAAAACAGATTTGATATCCACAGTTAGCAAAACTGATAAATAATTTGCAACATTATCAAAAGAAGACAGCATTTAGTCAGAGAATTTAACTTCAAATCTGCCTCCGTTACTTAGGAATATTACAACCTTAGACAGCCTTAGATATTAGAATTATTAAAATTCCCTGTCCCCAAGTTTCTTCATCTATAAAGTTAGGGACCTGGGCTAGATAGACTAAAAAGTGCCTTCCAGCTCAAAATCTCTCTTTTTCTTCAGCATATTTTCTTTATTTAAAGATCTTTTTATTTATTTGTTTATTTATTTTCAAGCAATTGGGGTTAAGTGACTTGCCCAGAGTCACACAGCTAGTAAGTATTAAGTCACTGAGTCCATATTTGAACTAAGGTCATCCTACCTCCAGGACTGGTACTCCATCCACTGCACCATCTAGTTGCCCCTTAATGATCATTTTTTAAAAGATGCATAAAAACTAAAATCAACATATAGCATTTACTAGGGAATTTTCAATATAATTTGAGGAAAAGCTATTTCCGGCTAGTTTTTGAATAACAGGACCATAGACCTACACAGATCTTAGATTAGAGTATATTTACTCACTATTGTCAGACAATGTTTTATAAACTTCAATTGATTTATAAATGTGAGATGTTATTTAACCAATAGCTTCCCTTTGCAGAGAAGATACTGAACTCCAAAGAAATTAGGTGACATGCTCAACTTGAGGATAATTATTGGGAAAAAACTATCAGGAACCTAGATTTCCTAATTTCTGGTTCAGAATCTTTGTAACATCCTAGCTATTTTCAAGTTTTTCAAATTTTCAGTATTTCTTAAAACTATACACTGAAGTCACTAAAACTTCCTTCATTTGTGTAACTTTCATTAAATCACAGATTGCGGTGATAGAAATAATCTTAGAAATTGTTTAGCATAATGGAAAGGGCATTGGATTTAGTCATAGGAGCAGGGTTCTTGTTATGGATGTAACTCTGGCAAGGCACTTTATACTTTTCAGGAGAAACAATATTCCATAGTGGATACGGTACTGGACATAGAGTTAGGAAGTCTTCAGTCATTTACTAGCTATGTTCTTCCATATAAGTAACCACCTCTCTCTCTTTCTGGAGAGTTTAGAACAAATGACTCCAAAATCTCTTCCATCTATAAATCCATGAATTTCTGTTCTCTGGGATGCTGTTTTGTCATTAGCAAAGCAGTGGATTTTGATCTTCAAGGGCTCTTCTGCTTCTAAATCCTGTGGTCCCATATCATATTATCCCAAACCTTATTTTACAAATGAGAAAACTGAGTTTCCATGAGGATATTATTTAGGTAATATTTTTATAAAGCCTTAAGGTTTGTAACATGTTTTACATGTATGATCTCATTTGCTTATAATATATAACATCTAAATAAGGAATTACATACATAAAAGCCCAAAGAGTTTAAGAATCTACACAAGGATTGTACTCCATACTGCTTACTTGCTGGGTACTTTATGATTATCTTCCATGCACCAAACTATGAGCAGAAAATTAGAGTTGGGTCTTGTATAAAACATCTTCTCTGCCATTTCCATGAAATAAGACAACAGATGACTAGTTTAGCCCAAAGGAATTAGGAAGAGATAATTTCAATTTAGGTCTACCAAATGACAGAGTGATATCTAATAGGACCTCTCAACTTCTGTGAGCTAACATTATCCTAGTTATCATCAGATCTACACTAACCACGTAAACTTTGAAAAAGAATCATGATAATAATGACATTGGTTTGAATGGATCGGCCATTCATGTCACACACTTCTGAACAATGTTAATAGTGCCCTATATTCTAAATTCATATCTCTTTTCCTACCTTTCTCCTTAAGCACAAAGATTTCTTCTTTGTTACAGTCCACTTTATCTTAGCTAATTGCTTCAGAAGAATCTAGTATAATGAACCAACTCACATAGAAGCAGACAATCACATAGGACTTATAAATGACACTTGTACTTTGTGAAAAGAAGTACATAAGAATAATGTTAGAATAGAGAATTTTCAGTTATTGTGATAGATAGACAAAGAAATAATTTGTGATTATAAGAGAAAGGGCCCTTCCTAAGACACAGATTATATCTTATAGGTTATCACTTACTCTTTCTATAAGCAAAAATGGGAATGGAAAGGCATTAGCCTTTATACAGCACCCACTATGTGCTAGACAATGTACTAAGTGCTTTACAAATATTATCTCCTTTGATTTCATTATCCTATTTGAGTAAAGTTCCCCCCTTCAAAAAGAGGAAAACTTGATCTGTTGGTCTCCTTATTCCCTATGAATGTCAGGTTTACATAAAAGAGGTTTTTTAAAAAAAAATTCTTCCCAATCTTTTACTAATACCATTTTAAAGAATTCAGAAAAAAAATCAAGTTGGTAAAAACAAAGGATAAAGAACAAGAATATTTAATAAAGAAAATGACTAGAAATTCCTTAAGGAGCAGAACTATAGAAATAAGATCCTATGTGATTAATTGTAATTTTACTCAAATGAATATTTTTTTTTCCTTTTCCATTGGAAGAGCTGAGTATAGAGGTGTGACAAAGAACAGGAATTAGACATTCATTTCCACCTAAACTAATTGCCTAATGAGCTCTTTATTTTATCAGGAAATCCACTAATAAATTTTCTTCCTGACTTATACTAATCACTTTATTAATGCTTTTACCAGACATTAAAATATACAGTAGTATTGATGCGTGAAGAGAGAAACCATCATTATGCATAAATTACAAATTTACTATCTCAATTGCAGTTGGAGTTTTAATGTTTCCTTTCCAAAAAGCCCTAGTGAAAATCCTTTAGGGAGCAATTCCACACTCTTAAGGGAATGGGCTGGATGACCTAATGGGCCCTTTCCATCTTTAATTTCTATAATTCAGGAAAGAATCATAAAACATCAGCTTCCTTTGCATATTAACTTTTAAAGTACTGCAACCAATTTCTTGCTCTATTTGGGATTACTTAGAATATTGTAACTGTGTATTTGGATTGATTAAGATTTGGATGGTTTAAGCTTATATCACATATAGAAACCATATTATGGCAAATAACCTTTAAAGGTCCTTTTCAACCTCACAAGATTATAATGTCATAATATCCTGCATAATGTTTCTGGTAGGTAAAAGCTACTTGGGTGTGCTTATGGAGCCCCTGGTGTAGGTAAAGAGCATTTATTTCAACATTGCTCTGTACCTTCCTTTTTGTTATGTGAAAAGGTATTTGTTGCCATACAGCATAGTATTTCTTAGTCTTAAATTGATTAAAAATATTGTGTCTAGCACTAGGCTACAAGAGGAATGTAAGAAAAAATTTTAAGACAAATTCTGCTCTCATAGAGCTTACAATCTAGTCAGGGAGTCTAAATTAGTTGTTAGATATGAGAGGCAACATGGAGGAATGAGTAATCTCCTAGACTTGGAGTCTTGGAAATCTGGGCTCAGATCCTTTCTCTGTCACTTTCTTACTTGTATGACCATAGCTTTGTAACTTGTACAGGTTATTAAAAAGTTATTCCTTTTTGTAACCTCTGTGAGCTTGTTTCTCCAACTATAAAATGAAGATGATTCCTACTTCATAGGTTGTTGGAAAGCTAAAATGGGATAATATATTTTAAAGCAAATGTTTTTCTCACTTCTCCTCCTACTTTTCCTCCTATTACTGCTGCTGCTACACTACCACTATCACTACCACTACCACTCTTCTTTTTCCTCCTTCTCCTCTTCCTCCTCTTACATCAGTCTCATCTTCCTCCTCTTACTTCAGTCTCCTCTTTCTTTTCCTCTTCTCCCTTCTGCTCTTCTTCCTTCTCCTCTCCTCCTCCTACTCTCATCTCCCTTCTTTTTCTCCTCCTCCTCTTACTACTTCTAACACCATTACTATCAAATTTTAAAATTAAATTGAATGGCACAGACCTAGTTCTATAAGAATGCAGAGAAGATAAGATCATTGAGAACTGGGATAAAAGGGATAAGGTTCATTTAAAAGGAAGGGTCTGAAACATATTTTGGATTATGACTATTTGGAAAAGACCATTTCCTCACCTCTGACTGAACAATATCTCACCTTTCAATCTACCCCTCTATAGATATTCACATAGCATTTTATAAACCCTCTATAGCTACAAGGAGCTTTTATAAGCATTTTATCATTTGATCCTCACAATGTCAATATAAGGTAAGTAGTAGAAATATTATTAACCCATTTTAATAGACAAGGAAACTGAGGCTCAGAAAAATTAAAAAAAAACTTGTTCTAAAGGATACTGCTGGCTAAAGCTGAAGCCAACACTGGAATCTAAGTATACATATTCCAAATCTCCAAGCTTCTCATACTGTACCATGATCTCTGCCAAGTAAATATTAATTCACTAAATATTTTTTATCATTTATGAAAGTGTTTATACTTAATATTTTGGAATAAAGTAAAAATTAGTGAATTAAATATGTGGTTTTTCACATAGAAGTAACCCTTAATAATTGTGAAAAAAGTTTGAAACAGAATAAACTTAAATGGGGGCATAAACTATAGAAATAACTCAAAATAATTCAAGGCAAATTAGCTCTTAAGACTATATAGACACATTTACACCCCCACACACACACATACTCTATATATAGATTATAGATATAGAAAGACACTGTCTCTCTGTGTGTCTGTCTTTCTGTCTCCCTTCAAAGATTTTGCCTTTCATTTAAAATATTTTAACTTAAATTTTAAAAAATAATAAACTCTGGAATTTCCCCTAATTTTAGTCTATTCATCCCTTGATATGAAACATAAATCACAACTCTACACTCATTAAAATTTTTTTTTGAGAAGGTTATAAAAATTTATCCAGAAACAATATATCTAGGACTAAAAAATAGAGGCTGAATTTTTTTTTACTTGTTCTGTTTTGATCAAACAATGCCCAATACTGATCTAGTCTCACAAACTAAGCCAGCATTATGGAAGTTTTCTATATTACCACCCACTCACCAGATAGGGAAGATTCTGGCCATGGGACATTCTGCTTTGATTTGCTTCCATTGTTGAGAAAGATAAGAAGAAATGTGAGAGAGATATGAGGATTGATGAGTAAAGAGATCAAAAGACAAGCCAGAAAGGGATCACTTGATTTCTGACAACAAAGGAAGAAAATAGGGAAAAAATAGGATAAATGCTGAACTCTCTCTGTCTCTGTCTCTCTCTGACTCTCTATCTCTTTCTTTCTCTTTCTGACTTTCTCTCTTTCTCTCTCTCTCTCTCTAGTTTTCTAATGTACAAGGTTGAACAATGAGGACAGTCAAATTTATTCAAAAGGGATGACTTTTTTACCTTCTTTCTGGGAAACATTTGTAGGCTAATGTCCTCAGAAAGCTAGTTTCTGGATAGTGATATATCTACTAAATGGAAATGAGCTATTTTAGCATAATGTTCAAACCATAGATGATTGAATAAGCTTTCAAATAATGGATAAGTTAAAGAAAATTTTTTTCTATGCTTTAATTCTCAATTCTTTTATATGCTATTTTCTTTCAACAAAAGTAAATGCAACCTCTTTTCCTACATCAGCACTATTTTAAAAAACTATATCACAGGTTATAGTGTGTGTGTGTGTGTGTGTGTGTGTGTGTGTGTGTGTGTGTGTGTGTGAAGAAGCAATGGCCCGTGAATCAGAAAGACATGCCAGCACCAGTTCTGGGTTTGCTTCCCATTATGTGGCTCAATTTCTCTTGCTTTCACTTTCTTCCATTTGTAAAGGGATGGTGTTGGAAGACATGACTTCAAAGGTTCCTTCCTGCTTATTAGTCTATATTCAGTTCAGTTTTTACAAAACATAAGCTTAGACTATACTCATTATGGTATATTGGTTAATACCTACCTTGTCGATAGAACATGTTCACAAAAAACTGACTATAATATTTTAAAGAGTTAGAATTCTATTGATGTGGAAATCTATTTAGAGACTCAGCTGATAATCCTTTATACTTCAATCTTCATAAATTTTTGTGGCTCCATAGGCTTTTAGAGAATCACTCAACTACTAGCCAAAAAGTTCATTTCCTTCATTCAAGACTGTAAAAGTGAATAGAGTTAACCTTGGTAAACAAAAGCTTATTTTATCTATCCATTACATATATAATCTCAACCAGAGAACTATAATGCACAATAGAACATTAATTGCATGCCAGAATGTAATATCCTTGAGGGTAGGTATTGGCTCATTTTTTTCTTTGTATTCACAGTGCCTAATTAGCACCATCCCTGATGTGTGATAAACACAACATGTATCATACATTTAAGCAAAAAAAGATCTCAGAGTTTATCAAATCCAATCCCCTTCATTTACAGAAGAGAAAATGGAACCTTGGCAGTTTAATTTTTCCAGCTAGTCAGTGTCTAAAGCAAGATGCAATCCCTAGTGTCCCTGACTCCAAGTCCAGCATGTTATGAATAGATATTGGTTCTGTGATATAGTTTTTAAAAATTGTATTGATGTAGGAAAAGAGGTTGCATTTACTTTATTGAAAAAAATAGCATATAAAATAATTGAGAATTAAATTACAGAAAAAAAGAAAAAAATTTCTTTAATTTATCTACTATTTGAAAGCTTGTTCAATCATCTATGTTTTGAACACTATGCTAAAATAGCTCATTTCCATTTAGTAGATATATCACTATCCAGAAACTAGCTTTCTGAGGACATTAGCCTACAAATGTTTCTCAGAAAGAAGGTTAAAAAAGTCATCCCTTTTGAATAAATGTGACTATCCTCATTGTTCAACCTTGTATTAGAGAATTAAGATCTATGTGAGTTTTCAGATTAATCTTTAAAGTAAGATATTTAACATGAGTCAACCTACAATTGATTTATAGAAACTGAGAAGGGTAAGGGAAGAGAAGAAGAGATAAAGACAACAATTTCACTACTGGCTATGAATACAATATGTCATTTATTCTAACTAGCATACTCATCATCAAGTTCAACCTCTACAATGCAGAAGCATCATCTGGGAAGTTGTTCAAATTTACTTTTATATAACTGAGGTAACTAGAAAGTACACAGGGTAACCAAATAAGGTATTAGGGGTTTTGTTGTGGGATGCAGTACGATGAGATGGGAATCACTGAAGGGCAGGTGGGAAGTTGGTAATAGCAATGCAAAATACATTCAAGTACTTTGAGTAATGTGTGATGGGTAAGTGAAAAAGAGGAAAGCGGATTTTGGATTGCTGACCATATATATATATATATATGTATATATATATATATACATATATATATAAATATATATGTATATATATATATATATACATTCTTCTAGCAATGTTCAGAGATAAGACCATCTAGAAAAATGTGGAATATTCAGGAATGTTTAACCATAGAATAACATACAATACAGACACTCAGAATTTTGGCATATGTATTAAATAGTCAGTGGTTTTCTTGCCTAAGGAAAATCTGTGTTGCTGAAATTGTATTCTTCTTGAGATCATGAGATGTTTTTATTTATCTATTAAAACTTCCTTAATACCTCATATGGGGCATTATACAAAGTGGGCCTTTAAACAAAATAAAACCAAAACACATTGCTGTTCATTCATGTCTAATTCTGTGTGACCTCTGTGTTTCTTGTAAAAGGTACTTGAGTGGTTTGACATTTTTTTCTCCAGATAATTTTATAGACACAGAACTGAGGCAAACAGGGTAAAGTAACTTGAACAGAGTCACACAACTAGTAATTGTCTGAGACAAGATTTGAATTGTGGAACATTTCTGACTATATACAAGGCACTCTATCCACAGTGCCACCTAACTGCCCCTAATTTAGTAAGATTCTGATACTCAAAATAATGTGTTCAGGTTTCTGAATATCATGAAAGAATACTGTATTTACCAAATAGAGTTAGAGAGCTATATGAGATCCTTTTCCACATATTCCTTTTGTTATTGTTTTTATAGAAGAAGAAAATGGCCCAGAGAGTTTAAGTGACCATCTTGAAATTTAATGGGGGCAGCTATATGGTGCAGTGGATAGAGCACTGCCCGTGGAGTCAGAAGAACTTGAGTTCAAATCTGACCTCAGATATTTAACTAGCTATGTGAATATGAGCAAGTCACTTAACCCCAAATGTTATAAATATCATGGAGAGATGGCAGAAACTAGACATGGACACACATTTAACACCACATACTAAGATAAGATCAAAATGGGTCCAAGATTTAGGCATAAAGAACTAAATCATAAATAAATTAGAGTAACATAAGATAGTTTACCTCTCAGACTTGTGGAGGAGGAAAGAATTTGTGTCCAAAGGTGAATTAGAGACCATTATTGATCACAAAATAGAAAATTTTGATTATATCAAATTAAAAAGCTTTTGTACAAACAAAACTAATACAAACAAGATTAGAGGGAAGTAACAAATTGGGAAAACATTTTTACAGGTAAAGGTTCTGATAAAGGCCTCATCTCCAAAATATACAGAGAATTTACTTTAATTTATAAGAAATCAAGCCATTCTCCAATTGATAAATGGTCAAAGGATATGAACAGACAATTCTCAGATGATGAAATTGAAACTATATCCACTCATATGAAAGAGTGTTCCAAATCACTATTGATCAGAGAAATGCAAATTAAGACAACTCTGAGATACCACTACACCCCTGTCAGATTGGCTAAGCTGACAGGAACAAATAATGATGAATGTTGGAGGGGCTGTGGGAAAACTGGGAGACTGATACATTGTTGGTGGAGTTGTGAAAAAATCCAACCATTCTGGAGAGCAATCTGGAATTATGCCCAAAAAGTTATCAAAATGTGCATACCCTTTGACCCAGCAGTGCTACTCCTGGGCTTATATCCCAAGGAAATACTAAAGAAGGGAAAGGGACCTGTATGTGCCAAAATGTTTGTGGCAGACCCTTTTGTAGTAGCTAGAAACTGGAAAATGAACGGATGCCCATCAATTGAAGAATGGTTGGGTAAATTATGGAATATGAATGTTATGGAATATTATTGTTCTGTAAGAAATGACCAACAGGAGGAATACAGAGAGGCTTGGAGAGACTGACATCAACTGATGCTGAGTGAAATGAGCAGAACTAGATCATTATACACTTCAACAATGATACTGTATGAAGATGTATTCTGATGGAAGTGGATATTTTCAACATAGAGAAGAGCTAATCCAATTCCAATTGATCAATGATGGACAGAATCAGCTATACCCAGAAAAGGAACACTGGGAAATGAGTGTAAACTGTGAGCATTTTTTGTTTGTTTGTTTTTTTGTTTTTCTTCCCAGATTATGTTTACCTTCCAAATACAATTCTTCCTTTGCAACAACAACAACAACAAAATTCGGTTCTGCACATCTATATTGTACCTAGGATATACTATAAGATATTTAATATGTATGGGAATGCCTGACATCTAAGGAAGGTGGTGGAGGGAAGGAGGGGAAAAATTCGGAACAGAAGGGAGTACAAGGGATAATATTGTAAAAAAAATTACCTATGCATATGTACTGTCAAAAAAAGTTATAATTATAAAAAATAATTAAAAAAACAGTCATTGACACCCATGAGCCATAAAAAAAAAAGAGTTCCATTGATACTTAATAAAGTTTTTTTTTCTTAAAAAAAAAAAGCATCATGGAGAGGATTGGAACTCTGTACCTCAGACTCCAGCACTAGTATTTCATTTATTTATTTATTCATCCATTTATTCATTCATCTATTTATCTATCTATCTATCTATTAATTAATTGTTTCATTTATCTATTTATTTATTTATTTGTTTGTTTGTTTATTTATTTATTTATTTATCTTCTCATACCACTCTTCAATTGACTTCAAAGTCAATAGTTCTTCCACCACACCACAAGCTTCAAAAGTAGCATACCACATCCTAAAATCAAAAAATATTACATGTGATGCTAATTATTCTCATTGATATATTTCATGTTGTGCAACTTAGGATTTTTGCAGCAATAAACTTTTTTTCCTTTTTTTCCCCCCAAAGTTTCCTCAAAATAGAATTTTGGCAATGTTAACTATATTTCTTCAAGAATACTAAAAATCACCTGAAGGTCAGAATAAGATAATTTCACCAGAGTTAAAGAAAGATAGATGGAGTTCAATGAACTTGGACATACGAACAGATGAGAAGTATTGCCATGACTTAAAAAGAATGAAAGTCTACATTACAACAGTTCACCATATCATCACTCTGCACTACATTTGCTTTTGCTACCCAGGCAAAGTCAATGAAAAATAACTAAGGAAGGTATTTCATAATAACCAAAACTATTTAAATCTCCCTGGCTGTGATCTTCTACATGTATCCTCCACACAGTTGCCAAATGGATATTGGTTTAAAAAAGACAGCTGACCACATCACTTTCCTCTTCAAAAATTTCAGTAGCTCCCCACTGCCTCAAGGAGATAATACAAACTTTCAGCCTACCATATAAAGGCATCTCTCAATTTCTTTTCCAGTAATTTCACACTATTACACATCATGTTACCCATCATTCCCAGTTAAACTTACATGCTAGCTGTTTCCAATGTACTATCTCCTACTCTATCTTTTTATATGGTTGTAGAACATACTTCCTCCACATCTTTGCCTCAAAAAGTCTCTATATCACTTGAATATTGAGTTCTGGCATCAAATAACACATAACATTTACTCACTCCACTCAATCTGTTTTTTTTTCACCTATTTGAAATCTGATAAATAGATAAACTATTAAGTGTTTATAATGTGCCAACATCTACACTAAGCCCAGGGGTGTTTGTATATGCTTAGCATGTGTATGCTTAGCATAGATATTGGCACATTATAAAGCAAAGGGCAAGCATAATAGTTTAGCCCTGAAAGAGCTAGTATTCCAATAGGGGAAGGCAACACAAAATGGGAGCTGGAAAATTGCAAGAATTGAAGAGGCAAAATGGCATGGCCCTGGCTTGAAAGTGAATCATTCTATGCATATTTAATATTTATTTACCTTTGTATGTTTTGTATTCCCCATGTAGAATATGTTCTTCCTGAGTTAAGAATTGTTTAATTCTTGCCTGTGGGACCTTAACACAGGTTTTGTATACATCTCCATGTACATTAAGCACATAGTAAATGCATAATAAATTAATTCAACAATAATTAATTAAGTATTCACTAAAAACATAGCACTATAATAGATGCTATGGGACATATAAAGGACATAACAGACTTGTGAACCCTGCATATTCTTAAGGATCTTATAAAACTTTCTCTACTAGTTCCTTTGGGATGCTATGAGTCCTTACATAAACAAGTTGTCCATTATTATTATACTCTGTATATAGCATTAATGTACAAAAAAGGTGTCAAATTTATGTTATGTTTCTTGGGGTATAGGGGGGAGAGAAAAGGACTATCTTTGTTCATTAATTATGATATATTTTAAGAGTGATTGTTTATTGAGGCAATGGTAACTGTACTATTTGTCCACACAATTTTATAATCAGTTCTTCTTTTGCAAATACAGTTAATTTACAGACTTATAGGAAAAAGACAAAACTTAAGAGACAAACCAAATTTTGGCAATTCTCTTTTTGGATTTTTTTGGTAAAGTTTTATAGTATTTTGATAGGATGTCAAGAAATTTCCATCACGAAGTGGATATCTTCAACATAAAGAAGATCCAACTCACTTCCAGTTGATCAATGATGGACAGAAATAACTACACCCAGAGAAGGAACACTGGGAAGTGAATGTAAATTGTTAGCACTACTCTCTATCTACCCAGGTTACTTATACCTTTCGAATCTAATACTTAATGTGCAACAAGAAAATGGTATTTACACACATATATTGTATCTAGGTTATATTGTAACATATGTAAAATGTATGGGATTGCCTGTCATCAAGGGAGGGAGTAGAGGGAGGAGGGGATAATTTGGAAAAATGAATACAAGGGATAATATTATAAAAATTACTCATGCATATATACTGTGAAAAAAATTATAAATAAAAAAAAGAAATTTCCATCACAAAATTTGTTAAAAAACATAAAATAGCACTAATGACCTCTGGTGTGAACTAAAGAATAGATTTCATAAGAGAAGAGTAGATGCCCATCAACTGGGGAATGGCTAAATAAGTTATGGTCTATGAAAGTAATGGAATATTATTGTTCTATAAAAATGATGAATAGGCTGATTTTTTAAAAGCTTAGAAAGATTTATATAAACTGATTCAGCACAAAACAAACAGAACCAGCAACATTTCATAAACAGTAATAGCAAGATTGTGCTTGGATCAACTATGACAGATTTAGTTCTCAGCAGTTCAGTGATCCAAGGCAATTCTAATAAACTTTGGATGGAAAATGCCATCTGCATCCAGAGAGAGTGAGCTATGGAGACTTAATGCAAATAAGCACATTGAACACCTTGAACACATGTTCATTTTTTCCTAGTGAGTATCTAAGACTAGATTTAAAGTCAGGAAGAAAAGTCTTCCTGGTTTTCTACCCAGTGCTCAGTCCACTGCACTACTTAGCTGCCCTATTGATTATAAGAGAAAATTTAAACTTATTCTAAGATTGAAGGTGCTCTGCAAGCCATCCCCAACCTATGTTTCCAAATATGCCTTCCTAAGAAGAACCATTTGCTGCAGAAATCCTGGCATATTCTTATTCTCTAAACACAAATGAAACCTTCCCGAATCTTTGCTAATGGCATTTTCTTTGCCAAAAATATCCCACTCTCAAAGTTGACCATCCCCATTTTCTCCATCTTCCATAGATCAGATGCTACTTTCTTTCTGAAATCTTTCAAATTGAAATGAATTATGATGTCACAGAATCTCCGATTTGAAGAGACTTCAGAAATAAACCCTTAACCTAACTAAGAATGTTTTCTACAATATATCTGGCAAATGGTCATCTAACTTTTGCCCAGAGACTTAAATGAAGAGGAAGCCACTACTAATCAAGGTAGCCAAGACCACTTCTGGATAGCTCTAATTTTGAAAGAATCTTTTGTAACAACTTTTCTTTTCTCTAAATTTGTCTCTTTGTGCTTTAATCTGCTCTTTTTAGTTATTGTATGAAACAAAATAGAAGAGGCACTATTCAGTTCTATTGCAAGGTAAGACTCCAAATACTTAAAGGCAAAAATACTATCTCCTCTCAATTATTTCCACTTTATATTAAATCATTTCAATTCCATCACTCTATCTTCACATAGGATTGTTATTCCACTCATTATCTAATAATAATTCTATAAATAATGCAGCATTTATTTCTAGATGGCCTCAATGTATATATTATCATATTAACTTATTCCTGGAAGAATGAAATAGGTAACATCATAAATAACAAGAAGAGCATCAAAAAACACTTAGTAAGTGTCTACTTGTGTAAAATACTTCATACACATTTTCTTGTTTGACCCCTCACAACTTTGAGAGTTAGGTACTATTATTACCTTCATTTTACAGTTAATGAAATTAAGGCAGAGAGAAGTTGAATGACTTGCCCAAGGACATACAGCTAATAAATACCTTCAGCAGACTTTGAACTTGTCTTCCTAACTCTAGTCCCCAGCACTTTCTTCACCATGCGACCTAGTTGTACTAAAAAAAAAAAAAAAAAAAAAGAGTGATTAGTACTTTTCCTTAAGATTTCAAAATCTAGAGGGAATTGATGACTATTGCACCTTTTCTGCAGTTGGTGGGGGTGGGAGCTGAGTTTTGCATCTTGTTGACAAATGACCTGAGTTTATCAAGGAACATTGCAGTCCCATCCTTTCATCCCTGTCAACCACTTACTCTGGTCAAAAATCTCTAAGTATAGATTTTGAGTAACATCTTGCTTTATCAGTCATTTTCCTAGAACATCACCCTTCTTCCCCAGAGAGAATCTCTAACACATCAGAGATAGAACTTTTTCTTGTACAAAAAGGAAACGTAGAAAGCCATCTTTGAAGCTGCTAGAACACAATCTGCAGAGTTGAAATCCCATCATTCCAGTCTAAGCACATATTTGGAGGATAGTACTCTCATTTTCAGCCAATTTTAAGAATAGCCTTTTTTCAAATCTCAATTGAATACTTGGATTTCCTTTTGTCATTTCTAATACACACACACAAAATTAATACATGAACACTTATTTGAAGATAGCAGCATTTGTTTTCAAATTAAACAATTGAAATATGTAGGAGAAACTAATTAAGTCTCCTTATTTTTAAATTCCTCAAACAAAAGAAGCCCTCATTCAAACATACTTCAGTGATTGACCCTGATTCCACTTTATAGAATTCTTACCTTATAATATTTGTAAAAGCACTTAGAACAGTGTCTGGCATATAGTTGGTACTATATAAATACTAGCTGTTACTACTGGGCTTTTATCCCAAGGAAATACTAAAGAAGGGAAAGGGACCTGTATGTGCCAAAATGTTTATGGCAGCCCTTTCTGTAATGGCTAGAAACTGGAAAATGAACGGATGCCCATCAATTGGAGAATTGTTGGGTAAATTATGGTATATGAATGTTATGGAATATTATTGTTCTGTAAGAAATGACCAACAGGAGGAATACAGAGAGGCTTGGAGAGACTTACATCAACTGATTCTGAGTGAAATGAGTAGAACTAGGAGATCATTATACACTTCAACAATGATACTGTATGAGGATGTATTCTGATGGAAGTGGATATCTTCAACAGAGAGAAGAGCTAATCCAATTCCAATTGATCAATGATGGACAGAATCAGCTATACCCAGAGAAGGAACACTGGGAAATGAGTGTAAACTGTGAGCATTTTTTGTTTTTCTCCCCAGGTTATTTTTACCTTCCGAATCCAATTCTTCCTTTGCAACAATACCAACAACAAAATTCGGTTCTGCACATATATATTGTACCTAGGATATACTATAACATATTTAATATGTATGGGAATGCCTGCCATCTAGGGGAGGGGGTGGAGGGAAGGATGGGAGTACAAGGGATAATGTTGTAAAAATTACCTATGCATATGTACTGTCAAAAATGTTATAATTATAAAATTAATTTAAAAAAAATAAAAATAAATAAAAATAAATAAATACTAGCTGTTATTTATTATTATTATTATTATTATTATTATTCCAACTGGAATATAAATTCCTTGTGGACTAGAACTATATAATTTCTCATCTTGATATAATTTAAACCTAGCACAGTATGTTATTTGCAGTAGCTATTTAATATATATT
The DNA here is from genome assembly GCF_048593235.1 of Sminthopsis crassicaudata. NCBI lineage: Eukaryota > Metazoa > Chordata > Mammalia > Dasyuromorphia > Dasyuridae > Sminthopsis > Sminthopsis crassicaudata. The sequence goes on along the minus strand of NC_133617.1, from coordinate 611,880,798 downwards.
TGATGATTTACTATTCAACTCTTGACAGTGAGGTAATAAGACTTGTAGTATAGAATAAGGTATTTATTTTTAATATTACCAGTATTGGAATTTGTTTTTTCTTGACTGTGAATATTTATTATCAGCTTTTCTCCCCTTTTTTCCCCAGTAAGGAAAAGGGGTGGGAGGAAGAAGAAATAGATTTTTGTTTTTAAGAATAAAGATAATTAACCTGAATCTGTTGAATAAATATTCATATTTTGCTTTTTTTTCTGCTTTGCTTTTGGTTGCAAAACATTTTCTAGTATATGATATTCTGTCTAGTCAGTAAATAAAAAAATGTTTAGGAAAAAAGAACATAAGAAGAATTATCTAGATTAAGAAAAATGATATTGCATTTAAAATTCTCCAAAGTATGAAGTTACAATAGATAATATGTAATACTTATTAAATAATTCAAATAAATTAACAAAGTTAAAAAATATAACAAAAAAAAGGACAGCCCTCCAAAACAAAAACTAAACTAGCTCAAGAATTAGAACAATACCTTGGACAATATTCAAATTTAAATCTACAAAATCATACTCATTTTGATAATTTGCTGGACATGTGATTTGGTTATTCCCCTTACCAAAGCAGATTAGAATCCCTTTTCCTTCTTTGGTTTTTGTCATATTTTAATTTTGTGGAAGCAATAATTCTTTATTTTTTTGTATTGAACATGATTTTAATGGTTTAGAAATTTTTTGTGAGATCTGTAAATACAAGTTGGCAAATACTCTGAGATCTTCAAATAAGCAGAAACAAGAGAACCATGTATTCAGTAACAATGTTTTAAGAAAGAACTTTGAAATAATTTGACTATTATAAATACCCAAATTAACAACAAAGGATGTCTGAAGACAGGGCACTATGTGCAACAGAGAAAGAACTGATAAATAGAAGTATGCATAGAATGATAGTTGTGCATTTGTAATTGTGTCTAATGGTATCCACTTCTAGGGAAGTGTGGGGGAAGAAGGAAAAAAGAAAGTTACATGACAAGTTATATATTTAAGAGAAATAAATTGTACAAAATAGATTTAATATAAATCAGTTTCATGTACAATAATCTTAAAACTTTATGTTATTGAAAATGCTTGTTTTGTTTCTTAAGTTCAGAATAAAATAAATAAAATGATAATCATAGTCTTAGAGTTAAAAACTTAAGACAATTGACATAGTGCTGTTTTTCAGTCCTGTCCAGTTCTTTGTGACTCCATACATCATAGTATCTGAAACAAGATTTAAACTCAAGACTTCCTAAGTTCAAGTCCAATGGGATATTCACTATGCCACCAATTGCCTCTGTACACAACAGAATACATCATTACCTTTTATACTATGTCTTGGAGTTAAAGAGAGGTATATTTTATCTCAATGTTAAGGAAAAGCTTATTTTATGTAAAGCTTATCTATTATCTCAATATAAAGAAAAGGTCTCTCAAATGTAGAATGAGCTTCTTGTGGAAACATATAGAACTTGAAAAATCATGTGTTTGGGGTAATCTATTGTGCTTTCTGTTCCAATAAGGATTGGACTAAAATAAAGAAAAAGTAATGAGTTCAAAGCACATTGCAGAATATAAGGCAAACTGACACAGAGTGTGTCCATTTTCTTCTGATCATAGCATCTATTTTGTTAGCCTAATAGTCTTTACTCTTTTGGGGTTTATTGCTCTAAGGATAACTGTATCTTTCATAGGCAAACCAGATTCTCAGTGCTTCAGTTCTACCACTCTCCCAACCATATTCCTAAGGCTCAGTTCTGGTTTTGGCTCTAGTCTAAGGGGTTCTCATCATCAGGGAGGTGAAATAGGAATAAAAAGGGAGGGGACCTAGAATACAAATTCTAGTAGGTATATCTATCAGATACAGATACTAAATACCAAATAAAGAATCTACCAAAGGAAAGGGGATAATAAACAGAAGTTAGTCTTATCCCAAATTAATATTTGCCTAAGAAGATATGCTCTTATGGAGCTAGACTTCAATTACTCCTTCTTATGCCTCAAGACTGGCAAGGGAGGAAAGTCTGAGGGGCAGGGATAGCCCTTGTGTTACACCCTTATAGTTCTAGTTTCCATCATGGAACTCAGGGGAAAAAAAAAAACATTTAGAGGATGTGTGCACCTGTTCAGAAGCATTTTTGTGGGGGAGAACTCCATTACATAACCCAAGGGGGTGTTATTTATCATTACAATACTTGTTTTACTTCATACTATCTTTTTAGTGTAAATCAAAGGTTAATCTGTAGTACTGAAGAATAAATAGCTGTTCTTTCCACATTTGTTATTTCTGACAGCATTAGGAGAATAAAGAACTAAAGATAAAGTCTGATATTATCACAATAAGAATATTAGTGATATCAGAATACAGCCATAGAATACTTTAGTGTTTATAAGCGCTTCATGGTTTATAGCCATGGATCATATTTATTGCCTCCTTTAATCCTATCAATCTAAAAGATTATTTGGGCATATATTTCTTTTCTGGTTTGGGGGGATCTTCTAGTATTTATACTATCTTGGTACAAATTTCCAAATATTGTCACTTCAGCATCTTGATTAAAACAATGAAGACTGTAGCAAAGAAAAGCTAATCCTATCTACATAAGAAATCTTTGAACACAGGCCTGTTGATGGATTGTGATTTGTGATTCAAGAAGGACATCACCTAATTCAGGGATGGTCATCAGCAAAATCGTGGTAACTGGATGATGAATGTCAATTAAAAGAGAAGAAATTTATCTATTAAATTGTAGTTGGAGAATTCACACAAAAGAAGTCACAGTTCTTTTGAAGTATTGAATTAAGAAATAAAGGCAAGATTAATATCTTTAAAGCGTTACTTTTAGGTTGAACATTTACTTTGTATATATTTTAAGAGACAACATAATATAGTGGACAGTAAGCCATAGAAACCAGGAAGACTTGGACTTAAATCCCACCTCTAATATATTCTGGCTCTGTGATTCTGAGCAAATATCTCTGTAAGTAGGGGAGAAATGACGTTGAATTTTAAAAACCAATAACTATTGCTGACTTCAGCAGAATTTTAAGATGAACACTAGGAGGATGCTGTAAAATATAACCAGGAAATATTAAAATTTCTTAGTAATCCAGATGATTAAGAAATATACTTAATGAATATTTTTGTGAAATAGTATTCCAAACTTGTGATGAAATCAAACCACAAGCCTCAAGTCCTCAAAAAGCACAAATAGATTTTCTGTTAAGTTGAACTTCTCTGTTGGTGCTTTTTGTAGAAGATGGTGCTTCCTCATCAGAACTTAACTATTTTAAGGAAATCATATGCTACTTTCAAATGCATATATCATCATTATTATTATTATTTGGGGTACCATATTTTTGCACTGAAATACATGTTGGTTGTGTTCAGAATTGTACTTCTATTCTGTACATACACATATGTATTTCATTTTTATCTTTGTATCCCAATTGTCTAGGGCAATGCCTGGTGCATAGTAGGGTTCTCAATAACTGCTGAATGAAGAAATGAATGAATGACTTTGAATTTATAAAATCACAAGGTACTTTCTACCAGTTGCAGATTCTGTTTTTTATCCTTTCCTGATAAATCAAACGTCAAATCTCCTTATCAGAATCAGCTATACAAATTTTGGCAAGGATCTTTCATCTAACAAAGCTCTCCGGTTTCAGGATTCTAAGAATAGAATTAATTGTACAGGAGATTATATTCTAGTCACTTCCTAACCCTAAGAGATTTATATAAATTGAAATAAATTAATTTTTCATTATTTTGCCAGAGACTTTTGAATTTAGTACAAGGGTTAGGTGAAAAGATTTAATTACTGTCTAGGTAACTTAATCTTAGACATCTTAAGAATGATTTAGACAAGACTTCTTGTTGTTTTTAATCATGTCTCAAATGTCCAATCTTAGAATAAAGGGTTGGTAAGTCTGCACTGTCTCAGGAGTTTAAAATGATGGGTGATTACTTAGAATTGATTCCATGGAAAGAAGATTGTACAAGCGCTAAAAAGGAGTGAAAAGTGAGGTCTTTTAGAATTGAGAACCGATTTCAAAAGCCACAGTTGACATGTCCTGATATTGATTCAAGATCATCCTATTTAACCATGGTTTTAAAGTTGGAATCTCCCTAAAATTCATAGGTTAATCCTTTCTGTTGTGTGTTTTGGCTGTGGGGGTTGAATGGAGGAGGAGGATGGGAAGAAAGGTTAAGAATTGTTTATTAAGTGTCTTTAAATGAAAAAGGATATTATATACTAATATCCAAAACATCCTAAGATTTACTCTACACTACTTTGCCCACCTTTTAAGTACTTAAATTGTCATCTGGAGAAATTTTAAAAGTGATATCACTCCTTTGTTTCTTGTCCATTCTGTGGTAGAGCTTTAATGAATGGATTATGACGGTCAGTTGGTAATGTCATGAATGAAAGATTTAGGACATTTAATCTTAAGAATACTTCTTGGCGCCAGTAAAAAAACAATGCGCTCCTTTACCTGTTATCTTACTCTACTAGGCTTTTGCCTTCAAAGTATATGAATATACGCATATATTCCTGTAAATAGTATCCATGGTATTACTCTCCAAACAAGGTATAATATTAAATGTTTCACATAGGAATTTTTTTCCATAGAGGTAAGGAGTGGAGCAAATTTAAATTTTAAATATGTATCTATTTTTGAAATATAGAATTTTTGAAAGACAGCTTTGAAATATATAACACACTACAACAAAATACAATATGACATACTAGAATAAATGTTTATAAAGCATCTGCTATGTGCCAAGCATTGTTCTAACCATTGGATATACAAAAGAAGGAAGGAAGGAAGGAAGGAAGGAAGGAAGGAAGGAAGGAAGGAAGGAAGGAAGGAAGGAAGGAAGGAAGGAAGGAAGGAAAGGAAAATTTTCTACCTTCAAGAAGCTTATGATCTATTGGAAATATGCTGTTATAATGATAGAATTTTGTCCCTTAGAAGATTTAAGAAATAATGTACCTCCTTTAGAAGAGGGATCTTAGGAGTATAGAATATTGTTCATACCATCAGTCATAGATAAAGTGTTAGTTTTGTGGAATAACTTTTTACCCCTTTCTTTTTGTAGTTGGTTGCAAAGATGGGTCACTGAACAAAGTTTTATATCAGGAAAAATATATATATAAAAGCAAATCCAAATATTTTTAAAAACACAAAAAGTAAAGATTATTTTGAAATGACCAGTACCTGGTTAAGTACTTGATGTTTAGCTTGATCCTGCCAACATCTCCCTTGCCCCAATTATTTTTTATTTAATTACTTTGCTTGCATAGATAACATATTTACTTATTTGTGCTCAAAACTGTTTCCCTGCAGTAGAAAGTAAGTTTCTTGTGAGCAATGTTTCACTTTTGCCTTCGTATCCCCAGTGTCTAGCACACAATAAGAGAATAATGCACGTTCCTAGAATGGTTAAATGAATGAATAAATAAAAGAATGAAGTTAATTGGATATGTCTTATTCAAAGTAATCAGAATTGCTTACATATTGCTTATAGTTTTATTATAACAATAAATGAAACATGATTAGAACATATTCCTTTTCCAAGGCTGGCATTGGTTCCTCTCTCTCCCAATCCACTTGATCAGGACTGACCTGTTCTGAGGTATTATGGTCTAAGCTTATACAAAGAAGTTGTAACTATTAGAGTTAGAGAATTGAAAAATGTATAGTGGTTTCAGGGCTCAAAGTCTTCTCCTGACTTCTAATTTTGTCACTCTGTATAATTGAACCATTAAAGTTCATGGTATCATGGTACAAAGAATTCATTTTATACTCAATTTTAAATTAATTTTGACAAGTAAAGTTAATCAATGTGAACCTATTTTTTTTTTTTTTTGAAAAAAAAAATAATGGATTGATGTCTTTTACTCTACATATTTCTGGAATGCCCAGTCTGCTTACCTCCATCTCATACAATCCCTGGTTTCCTTCAAAAAGATAATATGCTATGTCCATCTTTGTTGGTCTCCCACCATTTATCTTTCCTCTTTGATGTTACTTTGTATTATGTAATTATTTTTTTACTTATTTTGTGCATCCTATATTCCCTTATTGAATATAAGCTTCTTGAGGGCAGAAATGTTTAACTTTTGTCTTTGTTTGGTCTCCAGTACCTAACTTGCTTTGCACTGAGTTGATGTTAATAAGAATTTGTTGAATTAAATTTGATCTTATTTTCTGAGAATTTTAATTCTAGTTTTAAGAAAATATTTTTCTTTGGAAAAATTGTCTTTGAATTAGCATCTCTCGGTGTGAAATAGACACAATAAGAGAACTATTATTCATTTGAATTATTTATTTATTTATTTTTTCTTTTTTTGAGGCTGGGGTTAAGTGACTTGCCCAGGGTCACATAGCTAGGAAGTGTTAAGTGTCTGTGACCAGATTTTAACTTGGGTCCTCCTAAATTGGGTCCTGGTGCTCTATCCACTGCGCCACCTAGCTGCCCCCATTTGAATTATTTATAAAATTACTTCCAAATGGCATTAGTGACACTAAAGAACTTATATATCTTCTAAAGTAATAATTTTCCTTTTATGTCATTTTATTGACAAGAGAAAAATAAGCCCTCAGGAAATATTTGTTCTATAGATGAATACATGAATAGATAGATTGATGGAGAAAAATTTGGGGCAATATCAACATTATTTAATTATGCTCATTTTATTTTATTTTATTTTATTTTTTGGTTTCTGTCCCTCCTTTTTTAAAATTATTTTTATAATTCTAACATTTTTGACAGTACATATGCATAGATAATTTTTTACATTATCCCTTGTACTCCCTTCTGTTCTGAATTTTTCCCCTCCTTCCCTCCACCCCCCTAGATGGCAGGCATTCCCATACATATTAAATATCTTATAGTATATCCTATGTACAATATATATTGCAGAACCGAATTTTGTTGTTGTTGTTGTTGCAAAGGAAGAATTGGATTCAAAAGGTAAAAATAACCTGGGGAGAAAAACAAAAAAAAAAAAATGCTACCAGTTTACACTCACTTCCCAGTGTTTCTTCTCTGGCTATAGCTGATTCTGTCCATCATTGATCAATTGGAATTGGATTAGCTCTTCTCTATGTTGAAAATATCCACTTCCATCAGAATACATCTTCATACAGTATCATTGTTGAAGTGTATAATGATCTCCTAGTTCTGCTCATTTCACTCAGCATCAGTTGATGTCAGTCTCTCCAAGCCTCTCTGTATTCCTCCTGTTGGTCATTTCTTACAGAACAATAATATTCCATAACATTCATGTGCCATAATTTACCCATCCATTCTCCAATTGATGTGCATCTGTTCATTTTTCAGTTTCTAGCCACTACAAAAAGGGCTGCCACAGACATTTTGGCACATACAGGTCCCTTTCCCTTCTTTAGTATTTCCTTGGGATATAAGCCCAGGAGTAGCACTGCTGGGTCAAAGGGTATGCACATTTTGATAACTTTTTGGGCATAATTCCAGATTGCTCTCCAGAATGGTTGGATTCTTTCACAACTCCACCAACAATGCATCAGTCTCCCAGTTTTTCCACAGCCCCTCCAACATTCATCATTATTTGTTCCTGTCAGCTTAGCCAATCTGACAGGTGTGTAGTGGTATATCAGAGTTGTCTTAATTTGCATCTCTCTGATCAATAGTGATTTGGAATACTCTTTCATATGAGTGGAAATAGTTTCAATTTCATCCTCTGAAAATTGTCTGTTCATATCCTTTGACCATTTATCAATTGGAGAATGGCTTGATTTATTATAAATTAAAGTCAATTCTCTGTATATTTTGGAGATGATGCCTTTATCAGAACCTTTACCTGTAAAAATGTTTTCCCAATTTGTTACTTTCCTTCTAATCTTGTTTGCATTAGTTTTGTTTGTACAAAAGCTTCTTAATTTGATGTAATCAAAATTTTCTATTTTATGATCAGTAATGATCTCTAACTCTCCTTTGTTCACAAATTTCTTCTCTACAGACTCTACAAGTCTGAGAGGTAAACTATCCTATGTTCCTCTAATTTATTTATGATCTCTTTCTTTATGCCTAAATCCCATGATTGACCCATTTTGATCTTATCTTAATACTTAGTGTTAAGTGTGGGTCCACACCTAGTTTCTGCCATACTGATTTCCACTTTTACTAGCAGTTTTTGTCAAATAATGAATTCTTATGCCAAAAGTTGGGATCTTGGGTTTGTCAAACACTAGACTGCTGTTTTTATTCACTATCTTTTCCTGTGAACCTAACCTATTCCACTGATCAACTAGTCTATTTCTTAGCCAATACCAAATGATTTTGGTGACTGCTGCTTTATAATATAGTTCTAGATCAGGTACAGCTAGGCCACCTTCATTTGATTTTGTTTTTCATTACTTCCCTTGAAATTCTCCACCTTTTTTTCTTCCATATGAATTTTGTTGTTATTTTTTCTGGGTCATTAAAATAGTTTCTTGGGAGTCTGATTGGTATAGCACTAAATAAATAGATTAGTTAGGGAGTATTGTCATCTTGATTATATTCTCTCGGCCTATCCAAGAGCACTCAATGTCTTTCCAGTTATTTAAATCTGACTTTGTTTATGTGGCAAGTGTTTTGTAATTTTCCTCATATAATTCCTGGCTTTCCTTTGGTAGATATATTCCCAAATATTTTATACTATCAACAGTTATTTTGAATGGAATTTCACTTTGTATCTCTTGCTGTTGGATTGTGTTGGTAATGTATAATAATGCTGAGGATTTATATGGATTTATTTTGTATCCTGCAACTTTGCTAAAGTTCTGAATTATTTCTAGTAGCTTTTTAGCAGAGTCTTTGGGGTTCTCTAAGTATACTATCATGTCATCTACAAAGAATGATAGTTTGATTTCCTCATTACCTACTCTAATTCTTTGAATCTCTTTCTCAGCTCTTATTGCTGAGGCTAGCATTTCTAGTACAATATTGAATACTAATGGTGATAGTGGGCAACATTGTTTCACTCCTGATCTTACAGGGAAAGGTTCCAGTTTATCACCATTACATATGATGTATACTGACGGTTTTAAATATATGCTCCTTATTATTTTAAGGAATAGTCCATTTATTCCTTTACTCTCAAGTATTTTTAGTAGGAATGGATGTTGGATTTTATCAAATGCTTTTTCTGCATCTATTGAGATGATCATACGGTTTTTGTTAATTTGGTAATTGATATGGTCAATTATGCTAATGGTTTTCCTAATATTAAACCAGCCCTGCATTCCTGGTATAAATACCACTTGGTCATAGTGTATTATCCTGGTGATGATTTTCTGTAGTCTTTTTGTTAATATTTTATTTAAGATTTTAGCATCAATATTCATTAGGGAGATTGGTCTATAATTTTCTTTCTCTGCTTTCAGCCTACCTGGTTTAGGTATCAGTACCATGTCTGTGTCATAAAGGAATTTGGCAGGACTCCTTCAATCCCTATTTTTTCACATAGTTTATATAGCATTGGAGTTAGTTGTTCTTTAAATGTTTGATAGAATTCACATGTAAATCCATCTTGTCCCGGGGATTTTTTCTTAGCTTGTTCTATTTTTTTTTTTTCTTCCTGAAATGGGACTATTTAGACTCTTTACTTCTTCCTCTGTTAATCTGGGCAAGCTATATTTTTGAAGGTATTCTTCCATTTCATTTAATTTATTGAATTTATTAGCATAAAATTGGGCAAAGTAGCTCTTAACTATTGTTCTAATTTCCTCTTCATTAGTGGTGAGTTCTCCCTTTTCATTTTTGAGACTATCAATTTGCTTTTCCTCTTTCCTTTTTTTAATCAGATTCACTAAGGGTTTGTCTGTTTTGTTGGATTTTTCATAGAACCAACTCTTAGTTTTTTGGGTTTTTTTAAATTTTATTTATAACTTTTTTGACATTATATATGCATGAGTAATTTTTTTTATAACATTATCCCTTGTATTCATTTTTCCAAATTATCCCCTCCCTCCCTCTACCCCCTCTCCTTGATGACAGGCAATCCCATATATTTTACATGTGTTACAATATAACCTAGATACAATATATGTGTGTAAATACCATTTTCTTGTTGCACATTAAGTATTCGATTCCAAAGGTATAAGTAACCTGGGTAGATAGACAGTAGTGCTAACAATTTACATTCACTTCCCAGTGTTCCTTCTCTGGGTGTCGTTGCTTCTGTCCATCATTGATCAACTGGGAGTGCAACTCTTAGTTTTATTAATTAATTCAATAGGTTTTTTACTTTCAATTTTATTAATCTCACCTTTTATTTTTAGAATTTCAAGTTTCATGTTTGTCTGGGAGTTTTTAATTTGTTTCTTTTCTAGCATTTTTAGTTGTAAGCCCAATTCATTGACCTTCTCTTTCTCTATTTTATGGATGTAGGCCTCTAGAGATATAAAACTTGCCCTTATTACTGCTTTGGCTGTATCACACAGATTTTGGTATGACGTCTCATTATTGTCATTTTCTTGTGTGAAGTTATTAATTATGTCTATGATTTGCTGTTTCACCCAATCATTCTTTAGTATGATATTATTTAGTTTCCAATTATTCTTTGGTCTATTTTCCCCTGGCTTTTTATTGTATGTAATTTTCATTGCATTGTGGTCTGGAAAGGATGCATTTCTGCCTTACTGCATTTGATTTTGAGGTTTTTATGTCCTAGGATATGATCAATTTTTGTATAGATTCCATGAACTGCTGAGAAGAAAGTGTACTCCTTTCTGTCTCCATTTAGCTTTCACCAAAGATCTATCATATAAAACTTTTCTAGTATTCTATTTACCTCTTTGACTTCTTTCTTATTTATTTTGTGGTTTGATTTATCTAGTTCTGAGAGTGCAAGGTTGAGATCTTCCACTATTATAGTTTTGCTGTTTATTTCTCCTTGCAGCTCTCTTAATTTCTCTTTTAAGAATTTAGATGCTGAACCACTTGGTGTGTATATTTTTAATATTGATACTGCTTCATTATCTATGCTACCCTTTAGCAAGATATAATGCCCTTCCTTATCTCTTTTAATTATTTCAATTTTTGTTTTTGCTTGATCTGGGATGAGCATGGCTACCCCTGCTTTTTTGGCTTCATCTGAAGCATAATAGATTCTGCTCCACCCTTTTACTTTTATTCTGAATGTATCACCCTGTTTCAGTTGTGTTTCCTGTAAACAACATATAATAGGATTCTGTCTTTTAATCCAGTCTCCTAACTGCTTCCTCTTTATGGGCGAGTTTACCCCATTCACATTTATGATTAGAATGACTAATTCTATATTGCTTGCCATCCTGTTAACCCCTGCTTATGCTTTTTCTCCTTTCCTTCCTCTTACCTCCTTACCCAGTATTAAACTTGTGAACACCACTTGCTTTTCACAGCCTTCCCTTTTTAGTATCCTTCCCCCACCTTAAATTTTCTCTTCCTATTTTACCCCTTTTCCTCACAATTTCTGTATTCCCTTCCCCTTAGCTTACTCCTTCCCTCTCACTTTTCAGTGAAGTGGAAGAAGTTTCACCATAAATCGAATATGTCAATTGATACACATTATGTTCATCCCTCTCTTTTCTTTCTCTCAGATATAATTGGTTACCTTTGCCTCTTCATGAGAAGTAGTACCACCACTTTACCCTTTTTTATGATATAATTTTTTTTTTCCACCTCCGGTTTCTAGGACAAATTATACATGTGTTCTTTACATATCTTTATGGAAGAAATATAGTTCTCAAGATTTCTTATTATCTTTTTAGAAATCTCCTGAGTTCTGTATTTGAAGATCAAACATTTTGTGTAGATCTGTTTTTTTCATCGAGAATAGATGGAATTCATTTATTTCGTTAAATGTCCATCTTCTTCCCTGGAAAAGGATGCTCATTTTTGCTGGGTAAGTTATTAATTGCATACCAAGTTCCTTAGCCTTTTGGAATATCATATTCCAGGCCTTTTGTTCTTTTAATGTGGACGCTGCTAGATACTAGGTTATCCTTATTGTGGCTCTTCCATATCTGAATTGCTTTTTTCTAGCAGCTTCCAATATTTTTTTACTTTGTCTGATGGTTCTTGAACTTGGCCACTGTATTTCTTGGCGTTTTGATTTTAGGGTCTCTTTCAGTAGGTGATCAATGAATTTTTTTGATGTGTATTTTACCCTCTTTCCAAAATGTCTGGACAGTTCTCTTTGATAATTTCCTGGAAAATAATGTCCAGGCTCTTTTTTTCTCACATTTTTAAGGGAGTCTGTTTATTCTCAAATTGTCTCTCCTGGATCTGTTTTCCAGTCTGTTGTCTTTCTAATAAGGTACTTGACATTCTTTTCAATTGTTTTGTTTTTCTGGTTTTGCTTGACTACTTCTTGGTTTCTCCTTGAGTCATTCATTTCTACTTATTCGAGTCTAATTTTTAATGATGTATTTTCTTCACTCACTTTTTTTATATCTTTTTGTAATTTTCCAATTGAGTTTTTAAGTGAGTTTTTTTCTTTTGTGGAATTTTTTTCAATTTCATCCATTTTATTTTTTAGAGAGCTGTTTTCTTTTTCCAACTCACTAATTTTATTTCTCAGTGATTTGTATTCTTTGTTTTCTGTGTTTAAATGCGTGGGATTACTTCTCCAGCCTCTCTTGCCAAGCTTCCCTTTTCTTTTCCCATTTCTCTCCTAGCTCTCTTGTGAGAGCCTTTTTGATTTCCTCTATGAGAGTTTTGTGTATTGAGGAGCAGCTCATATCCCCCTTAGGGGATTCCTCTGGAGACAATCTGCTTTTAGTCTCTTCAGGGTTTGAAGTCTGCTGTCTATCTATACAGAAGCTCTCTATACCATGTCAATGTTTAGAGCCCTTTTAAATTTTTTGTTCATTTTGTCAGAGCAGGAATCGAAGAAAACAAATTAGTAAGATAAATAATTGGTCTGTTTCTGGGGGGGGGATGGGGCTGAATGGGGTTACCGTGCTTACTCTACAGACTGAGGGAGAGAGCAGCAAGGCACTAGCAGGACAGTGATGGCTGCGCTGTGTCTGTGTTCTGAGGCTCTAAGAACAGGCTGAGTCATTCCGGGTGGGGGTGGGGGTGGCTGGGGCCCAGGAGATGCTAGCTTTCTGGGGTTTTATTCTTTACCTCTGGTGTTTACACCTTCTCTGCTGCTCCTGGCTTGCTGCCAAGATGGAATATCCACACTAGGTTAAAGGTCGTTTCTCAGAAATGGCAGAGATCACACCCCTCCCTCTCTGTTCTACAGTGTGAACTGCCTGCCTCACTCTGGTTTCTTGCCCTCATCCTGTGTCCAGTCTGTTCGTTCCCTCCCCCGAGCAAACACAGACCTTCTCTGGCGAATTTCAAGGATGTCTTCTGTTGGTGATTATTTGTGGGTTTCTTTTCTGGTCAAGCATTAATTCTGAGGCTTGTCATGAAGTAAATTCTGAGAGAAAATGCAGAGCTCAAGCAGCTGTTTGTCTCCTCTTCACCATCTTGGCCAGAAGTCCAATTATGCTCATTTTAAATGGTCAATCCTTCAATCAATCAACAAATATTTGTTGAGCACTTGCTATTTGCCAGGTATTGTGCTAAGTATTGGTAATAGAAAGATCCCATAGGAAAATGTAAATTCTTCATATAGTACAACTTTGTTGTGTTTTTGCTCAATGCAAAACTCTTCAACTTTATTTTCACGTTGGAACCTATTTGAAAGGCGTTAAACTAATAAATAGTGCTCCCACAACTAGTTTGGTTTTCTGAATTATGAAAATTGGAGACTTCCTTGCCCAGACTCATGTAATGGTTTTCCTGTTGCTTATTGAAAACTTCAGGATGTTCAAAAATTAAGCAATAAAAATGTCGTTTGATATTTATGGAAATTCAAGGGGAAAAACCCCAGTTCTATTTCATTATTCCAATTGAAAATGGCTACAATTAAAATGTTAAAGAAATGCTTTATAGCAAAAGTCACAGAAAAAAATACAATTTTTTCTATAACTGTTAAAAAAAAAGCAATAGACAGTTTTTCTGATTCAGCTTGTTATAATGTAATGAATTAACTGTTCTGGTCACCAAAAAGAGATCACTTTTAAATATCCAAGCTATATCTTCTTCAAAAGATAATTATGTCTACAGCCTTGTAAGTATAAAGTTCCCATAGGGGCACATATACATTATATTGCATTCTTTGTGAAAAAATAAATAGGATTTCAGGTCTTCTTTGTCCTTCAACTTACAGATGCTTCTTTGCTCCTTCACAGATGTTCTGTAAACTTCTATTCAATATTCTATGTCTGTAATCAAATGCCAATTCTTTTAAATCCTTAGAACCAAAGCATAGGATTGTTGGAATTTTGTGCTTAGAGAAATCTGATCAGTAAATCTGCCCACAATAAGCATATGTGATTAACAGTTACAAAATCACAAAATTACAGAATTTAAGTTGCAAGATACATTAGAACCCATCAGTATCTACATTTACCTATTGTTTGACATAATTACTTCTCTTCTGAGTTTTAAGGTATTAAAAGTTGTGGTTTTTCTGTACATTAAAAATGGCTTGCAGAAGAAAAAAATGTTTGATTTCCTTCAAGCAGTCAATTATTTTAAAATAAATTATGAAATTTAAGTGACTTTTTAAAATAATTCAATGAAATTAACATTTTATTTTCTGAAACTATGTTTCAGTTATACAATCTTAAAAAAAACATTAAGGCAATATTTTACAAGAATGTAAAATACAAAAGAATGAGAGGAAAATATGAATGATATAAAATCCTCCAAAATGACTATCAATATAGTAACTAATAACCCATATTTATAAACTTCTTATGAGATTAAACTATTTGAGTATCAAGAATATCCTTAATGAAAATATAATAGACTATAAGGGCAAAAACTATTTCACTTTTGGCCTTGTATTCTCTTTCTCTCCTTTTTTTTTGACTTAAAAAATAATTTTTTTGATTAAAGCTTTTATTTTCAAAGTACATACCTAGATAATTTTCAGCATTCACCTTTGTAAAATCTTATGATCCAATTTTTTTCCTTCCATTTTCTCTACACTCTGCCTCTAGATAGCAAGTAATCCAATATGTTAAACATGTGCAATTCTTATTTCCACAATTATCTTGTTGTAAAAGAAAAATCAGATGAAGAAGGGAAAAAATGAGGAAGAAAACAAAATGCAAGCAAACAAGAATAAAAAAGGTGAAAATACTATGTTGTGATCTACACTCAGTCTTCTCTCTGGGTGCAGATAGCATTCTTCATCATAGGACTACTTAACTATTGGTCTTGTATTCTCAATACCTAGTACAGTTTTGGACACATAGTAGGAGATTATTATATGCTTGATGATTGATGCTAGCAGGAAAAACCGACTTCCACAGTAGATTTTATCATTATATTAAATTGAATGTATATAATGTTTCTATGATTATTCTTTATTGATTATTTTAAAAACATTTCATTGAATAAGTAACATATCTTAAAAGGTTTTTCTTCCAACAAGGAGTCTTTCATAGATATGATACTAAAAATGCCTTGGTAAATATAATGACAGAGATAATTTTCCAACAAGTACAGATTTGTTATTAACTTGAAGCTAGACAGAAAATATGCCAAAGGTTTGCACTACTGTGGGTGAAAGATCCAGATAGAAGAGGGATTACCTAAAGATGAAGACTTCCCCATATGTTCCTGTTTGTAAGGTGATATTGGATTGACCACTTCAAACTCCAGAATATTACAAGGATTCTTCCCTGAGAACCATTTAAACTTAACGATTTATTTAACGATTCATACAGCAAAAAACAAATGGATTTTAAAAATTGCTCTTGTCTTGGTATGTAGCTGGATGACTAATCCTCCAAATTAGTTCAATCAAGTGCATCAGGCACTGGATGAACAATTAATTCAGCCAAGAATTAAAAGAGAAAGTTTGTTGGATTGCATTTGAGAAACTATTATTCTTTTTAATGATTCAAATCTGATTCCTTGTACAAATATGCATTTTCTTTCTTTCTTTTTTAACATAAATTTTATTTTTATTTTACCAATAGTACTATATGATTTGGAGTCTTAGAATATCATAGTTTCTAAAGAATTAAAGAGACAACCCAAAGAATAATGAAAAGATTAATGGCAGGTACAAATAGGTTGTTATGTTTACCTATATTATAGGTAAAAAGTGGCACAAGGATTCTTATCATGGAAAATAAGCATGGAAAAAATAAGATTGCTTATCATTCCTATTGTATCCCATAATGCAAGAGTAAGAGATAATGAAAGTAAGGGCTCCAGTGGTATCCAAGAAGGATGGCACATAGGACAAGTTGAATAGGTCCTTTGAGGACAATCTATGAAAGAGTGAACAAGAATAAAATGAGCGAAGGCATAAATGTCTTGCCATCATAAGTGATATGAAGAAAATACCCAAATTAATCAAATCATAGATCTACTGAAATACTAAAATTTTGAATAAGCTTTTCACTCTTGTTCCTCAATAGAAAGATCGCTAGCTTTGATATTGGAGCAGCTGGATTTGAATCTTCTAATTTTTACTACTCATGTGACTTTAGACAAACAAATTAATACCTCTTTCCTTTAGAGTCTTGTCTATATAATTTTGGGATTGGACTACACAGTTGCTCAAAAATTCCAGCTCAAAAGCTATGATGCTATGAGCTTTCTGTCACACCTCTACCCCCTGAAACTACCAAAAAAAAAAAAAAAACAGTTGTTAGTACACTGTTTATGGTTGGTAAATTCTGCTCTAGAAAAGTTTTGTCCTCCTAATAAACACACATGTATACAGTATTTTCTTTTTTTTTTTTTTTTTTTTTTTTTTTTTTTATAATTATAACATTTTTTGACAGTACATATGCATGGGTAATTTTTTACAACATTATCCCTTGCACTTACTTCTATTCAGATTTTTTCCCTTCCTCCCCCAAACCCCTCCCCCAGATGGCAAGCAGTCTTATATATGTTAAATATATTACAGTATAATTTAGATACAATATATGTGTGTAGAACCGAATTTTTTGTTGCACAGGAAGAATTGGATTCAGAAGGTAAAAATAACAGTTTACATTCATTTCCCATTGTTCCTTTTCTGGATGTAGCTGGTTCTTTCCATCATTAATCAATTGGAATTGGATTAGCTCTTCTCTATGTTGAAGAAATCCACTTCCATCAGCATACATCCTCGTACAGTATCATTGTTGAAGTGTATAATGATCTTCTGGTTCTGCTCGTTTCACTCAGCATCAGTTGATGTAAGTCTCTCCAAGCCTCTCTGTATTCCTCCTGCTGGTCATTTCTTATAGAACAATAATATTCCATAACATTCATATACCATAGTTTACCCAACCATTCTCCAATTGATGGACATCCATTCATCTTCCAGCTTCTAGCCACTATGAAAAGGGCTGCCACAAACATTTTGGCACATACAGGACCCTTTCCCTTCTCTAGTAGTTCCTTGGGGTATAAGCCCAGTAGTAGTATGGCTGGGTCAAAGGGTATGCACATTTTGATAACTTTTTGGGCATAATTCCAGATTGCTCTCCAGAATGGTTGGATTCTTTCACAACTCCACCAATACAGTATTTTCTTGATAATAATACTTTGGGCATCTAATAAAAGCCTTATAATTCTCATTTTACAGATGCAGTGACTTGCTTAGTAGCTAATGATAATAACAGTGCATATGCTTGTAGCTCCTTGCCTTTTCCTCTTGATACTCTTTCATCCTTAAATTCTGATAACACTGCTCTCCTGGTTTTCTTTCTATGTGACTACTGACTCCTTTTCAGTATTTGGTTTTTGTGCCACACCCACCAAGTATGGGGTATCCTTGTCCCCTCTTGCCACCTAAGATTCTGAATCAGGCTCTTCTCTTTTTTACTCTATACTATCTCTCTTGTACACTATCTCATAAGTTTCTATTAGTTTAATTTTGTCTCTCTAGATGACTATGAGAACTATATACAATATTCAAGTCTCTTGAACTAGTTTCATATAACCAAATACCTTTCAAAAATATTTAATTATATATCCCCATTAACTTTCCCCTTAAATTCTCCGTTCTTCTGCCTTGCTTTATTACTATCAAGGGTCCAATCCTTCAGCAATGGCCCAAACCTGGCACCTCAGTGGTGTCTACTACACTTTCCTCTCACTCACCCCATATATTAGTGCATTGGTAAATATGATTTCCACCTTCTCTTCACAAAACCACCTAACCTCAGTATTAGATATTTCATCCAGTCTCTCCCCTCATCCTCTCATTCCACATATGGGAAAGGTAAAGGGCAATGGTATTAAGTGATTTGGCTTAGATCTCATAACTGATTAATGACAAAACTTGGATAAGAGCTCAGATCACCTGACTAACGACTCAGTGATCTTTTGGCTACTTCCAGTCACTCCCAGAATCATTCCATAGACATGTTTTAAAGTAATATAATTACTTGACTGTGATGATACGATAGGAGTATCCAGTTGGGAGCATTAACTTCAGAGACCCAATTAAATAGGCTGACCTTTGAAATTTGTAAAGATTTTATTTCTTCTTTTTTCATCCTAAACCTACATAACTATAGCTAATTTTTCAGATTTTTACTTAGGTAAGTTCCTTTTATGTACAAGTTTTAGTTTATATATGTATTTCTAATTAACAAGAAATATCATGTTTGAGTTCAAAAGTCTTTATACGGGAAATTAGGATTCATATTACTGATGTGTGTGCTTACTAAGTGCATTCCTTGACCAAACTTCTGGAATGTGTTTCCCTCCTGATGCTGTAAGATTCAACATGAAAATATAGCATGGATTTCTTTACATTCTCTCTCTCTCTCTCTCTCTCTCTCTCTCTCTCTCTCTCTCTCTCTCTCTCTCTCTCTCTCTCTCTCTCTCTCTCTCTCTCTTCCTCTTCTGTTCATCCAACATGTCATGTTTATATGCTTACATGATGCTGGATTGTTGATAAGCTTCTTGTAACTCTGCGAGTCAAACAAAAAGAAAGCATTCTACAGATGGCAGTCTAATTCAGTAGGATAATCCACAGAAGCAGATTCATATTCTCATGGAGAACATTTTAATTAAATGTTTGGATTTGATCACTAGCTTAGCATACACCCCTAATTTTGGCATCCATTTCTCATTTTCTTATCTAAGCTCTATTTTTCTCCAAAATACCATTGATTAATTAGAAATCTTGCTACAATAGCAGTGAATTTCTACAGTAATATGATGTGTTATATTATAAAATATTTATTATATTTTCCCATTATATTAATAACACCTCTGTGCAACCAAAATATTATACTGTCATGCTATTGAGTTAATTTTAATTTCTTCTTGTTCATTTTTCAAATATGGAAATAAAAACATTTAATTTAATTCCAATAAAAAATATATCATTAAATGTCCATTACATGTTAAGCCTTCTACTAAACTCTGGGGAAACAAAGACAAAATGAAACAGTCCTTGCTCTTAGAAACATGTATTTAGGACTTAACTAGTCATCAGAATCCTTAGTGAATTTCTATACAGTCTTAAAATAATGGGAACAATTCAATTTAATTCATATTTCAACAACTGGAAAAAGAATGACCTCTTATCTTCTCAGTAAATATGGATTTATTAGATACTTACTATGTGCTAGGCATTGTGTTAAGCACTCAAAATAAAAATACAAGCAAAAGAAAAAGCAGTCTCAGTCCTCAAGGAGCTTACATTCTCCTGGGAAAGACACCACATAAAAGGGAGTTGAAAAGGGTTGAGAATTAGGTATCCATAGGGGAATGCTGGAGAAATCCAGAGTTCAGAAAAAAAAGGATTAGGAGAAAAGATTTAATTTAAAATCCTTCATTTGATGTTCATAGCTCTCCATCCCTCTTACATACATCCTTCCATGGTCTTCTTCAAGTGTTCTGTGTTCCAGAGATGCTGGCCTCCTTTGCAGTTCCTTGAATGAGGCATTTCATTTCCCAATTACAAGCATTTTCCTATTCAGTTTTCCATATTCTCACACTCACCTAACTTCTTTCAAATCCTAGATAAAATCCTACTTTAAAGAAGAAGCCTTTCCTTATCCCCTTTAATTCTACTGCCTACTCTGTTAATTATTTCCAAATTATCCTGTATATATTTTGATTCTCCAGAATTGTTTACATGTTGTATTTCCTATGAGACTACAGACTTCTTGAGAGTCTGGACTACCTTTGACCTTTTTTTTTTTTTTTTTTTTTTTTTTTTTTTTTTTTTTTGTAGACACAAGCATTTAGCAGAGTGCCTGGCCTGGCCTTCTCTCTAAATAAAGGTTCTGGAAGAAGCCCAGCAACCAAAGGGAGTGGCTACATCCGTAATCACACATACTTCAGAGGTGTGAAACTATAAAGATGAAGATTTTTCTGGGAGTTCAGCCTACTGAAGTTCAAAGGAGTGTAGTCTAGTGAAAAGTGAAGAGATGGTAACACAGGATCCCTTCCTAGAATTTTAAAACTCTAGAATTTTTATTTTTATTTTTTTAGGGAGTATTCAAATATTCAACAGTATTCAAGGCCCAATTTCAACTTACATCTTTCTGACTCCAGGGCCAATGTTCTATCCATTGTACCATCCATTAGGTTCCCTGAAGTTCTAGAATTTTTTTTAAGTCATACACAAGATCTTTCTATAAGCACAATAATTCTGGTACATTTTCCACAGGGAAAAAAGACATGCAAGGATAAACTGTATTTTCCCACTTGTTTGATATTATTTACATATGAGATAAATATTTTTCTTTTCTTTTTTAACTTCAAATAACCAGTTATAAAGATCACATTACCCTTTTTTGTTTACATTAGGTTGATTTTATAGTATTTCAATTCTTCCATTTCTGAGATCTCTGAAAACACTGAACATACATCCATGAAAAAGATTATGTGAATGCAATCTCAGTTAACTGAAATGAAGATAACTATAATCATTCTGGCTAAGCTCTTTGAGCTCTGTCTCTCTCTAAGAGTCTCTATGTGTCTTTGGGTCTCTATTTCTCTGTTGTTTGTCTGTATGTGTGTGTGTGTGTGTGTGTCTGTCTGTCTGTCTTTCTTTGTCACAGTTTTTTAAAAAAAATGTATCCCCATAATAAGTGTTTAGCAAATGTTGAATTGAATTGGTGTTTAGACTTCAAAGACGTGTGAAGAGTGATTCTGAAAGGCAGTCTGTGTCCTGAAATTCTCTACTCAATGTGAAAAGTAAATTTATAAAAAATAACTGTTTTGTATTATTCCATTCATTTTGGAAATTGTATAAGAAATCCCTTTTAAAAATCATTTGTGATTATTTTGTTTAGCCTATAATTTTCATAAATCAATAAATCTTCAAATAAAACTGTTAGGCATGTTAGTTCCACTATTGGAAATGCTAGCTTATTCAACAATATTTTGAAATTAGGCAATAAATAAACATATATTAAGGGCCTACTCTGTGCTGTGTTAAGCATAAAGAATATAAAAATGGCAAAAGAAAGTCCCTGCCCTTGAAGAGCTTAAAGTCTAAAAACTATATACAATCAAGATATAAGCAGAATAAACTTGGATTGATCAGAAAGAATATGTCATTTTTTTGGAATAATAAAATGTGGCTATATGAAGGAAAACAACAACCTTACTGCAGACCTGACTCTGCCTGCCTGAGCACAGCTGGGAGTGTTTTAAAGTGAAAAGTCTGCCTTTTGAACTCAATGGGAAATGTATCATTTGACCTAAGGTGGAAGAGTTTTCGGTACAATGGTTCAAACAGGTAGCAACTTTGATTTGAATTAAGAGATATTTACCCTTTGCCTGAGTGTTGAGCAAGAAATGGTACTGAATTAATGCCCATAAAACTCCTACAGAGAGGTGAATGGATATTCTTTTTGCAAACACAGGCCTTATGCACCCTCTCCACCAGACCTCTCCAGTATGGTGTGAAGAGCTAAAAAGCTTGTCATTCATTGGCAGAGAATAGAGAACCCAGGTGCATGTCTTCTCTACAGAGAGGTAGTAATTTCTTTTCATTGGATAATAATATGGAGTTGATGTGAGAATGCCTTCCCACCTCCGATAATATCTAGAGATATTTCTAAAGAATATTTTATAGTGGGTAATTTTTGTTGACAAAGCAAAGTAGACACAATCCCTGGGAGAACATATAGTAAGAACATATAGTAATAATGAGAGAAATTAGTGGAAGAAAACACAATGTACTGAAGTCAAAAAGCTAAGGAAAATCAGATTGGTACAATTCAGGAAATGTAACCTCCATCAAGGGTGCTGTTAACTCTGTCCTTACGTTGTCTGACATCTTAAATCAAGCTTCAACAATCAAACAACTTTTCAAACACTGGTCCTAGCCAAGGTCTTCTTTAATTCTAGAGTACTGATTTTTGGAAGCAAGTAAGTTTAGGCATTAAAAAAAACCTATCTAAAATCAAATTCATTTAAACAAGTTTGGTTGTTAAACCAGTTTGGTTGTAGATTCAGTCTTTTATTGTCAAATAATATAACTTACCGAAATGACTGGATATTATGATTCAGCAATAATTTAGGACAATTGTCTCTTAATATTTATAAAATTTAAATGAAACTTGTTTTCCCTAAAGTTTTGTTTTAATCTGTGCTATAAAAAAATCTTCCCTCTACTAAATAGCAGGAAAAAAATGAAGATAAGTAAGTCAATGTCAATAAGAGTGATTTAATGATGTAAAAAAAGTTGTCAAGAGTTAGGAAAACATATTGATGCATATCTTAAAATAAGAAGTTTGCTACCAGTGTGAAGTTCCAGATTGTAAATGCAAATGGAAGAAGGTAAAGATTTTGCCTTATGTTTTCAAGTACATTTTTTGTCTGTATATATTTTTCCTCAACATTTTCATGGTGTTATTTGACTATTAGTTTTACATATCCTTGACTGGGTAGAATAACTAATAATATCTTTTTATAGTTACAAGAATACTGAATGTATCCTCCGTATCATGAACTATTTCTAAAAGAGAATCTTTCCCTTACTCTGAATTTCATTGTTATTACTTAGCACACAGAATAATTTGGAAGTATTAGTGAAGCAATATTCTTCATTTCAGTAATTTTTTAAATATAAAGTTCAAATTCCTGCTTAAAATCATTAATCTAAAGGCACGTCTACAAGTTGGCTGGATTTTCCCTGGTTCTTAAATATACTTTATATTAAACTAAATTAAAGTTATATTAAATATACTTTATAATATTATCCATGCATATATACTGTCAAAAATTATAATTATAAAATTATCAAAAAAAAATATACTTCATACAAATCCATACACTTAGTAGTGGTAATACTTTCTTCCATAGGAAGAAAGGGGATTTCTTTACAATTGTACAGTTCTTTATAATTCACTGTTTTACCCTCAAAATGTTCTACTCTTAGGCGTAATGTGAAGGTGAGTTGGATCTATCAGTAAAGTGAAATCTTTGAAAGTTCCCATCAAATTAAAAGGTTTTAATTAAGGGTGCAACAAAAGTCTAGTATCATAGAAAGAGGATTGAATCTAGGTCAAGAAGACCTGAGTTCAAATCTCTCCTTCATTTCTTCCTGGCTATATAATTCTGGACAGGTTAATCTCCCCTAGTTTCAGTTCTCTCATTAATAATATGATGATGACAATAACTGTGGTAACTACCTCACAAAGTACTTGTAAGGGTCAAAAGAGGCAATCAATATATGTAAAGAGTCTGAGAAATTTCAAAGTGCTGAGTAATAAAGTTCATTTTTAACGTCCAAAGATAGCTTAGCTGAGTATTCTCTACAATTAGACAAGAAGGGCAGTTTAGCTACTGGAAGAGAACAGGAAGGTGAAAGCTGCTGCTAATAGCACTAAATAAGGCCATTAACCTCCTTTCCCTTTTAAGACTGCCTGGAATTAGCAGTTAAAAAGAGGTTCAGAACGTGGGTCAATGTTCCTAAGTTCGTCATTAGGCTGTGGTGACTTTAGAACTCATTATATTATATTAGTAAGATGGCAGCAGTCTGGTGGAACTTCAGCCTTAAGGTCAGAAATCCTGGTCTTGAACTCCTGCTTCTGACACATAATAGATAAATCAATTAATCTTTTGCTATATCCAGTTACTCTCTAACACTGGCATATCTTCATGGATAGAGGAAATTTCCTCATGGGGGAATCTCTCTACACCAATAAAATCACATGTTTGGATTTTTTTTTAATGTTCCAGGAACTGGCATTAAGCATTGGAAATAAAATCACAGTGTCTTTCTCCCCAAGGAATATAACAACTATCAGTGAAAACAACATGTATGCATATAAATATAAAATAAATGGAAAGTAACTTAGGGTGACACTAGAAGCTGGAGGAATCAGCAATAGGAGAAACAAGCAATTGAAAGCATAGAGAAAGCAGCAGGAAGGAAGTGGGTGGTGGTGATAGCTTTGTGGAGTTTGACTCATTTTTAAAGTACAAAAATTATTTTGTCACATGGAGCTTGAAGCTAGACCATCCCAGTCAGAGGGATACTTTTAAGTATATGGAAGTGAGGTGGGAAGGAGGTTGTGAGAGGAGGGGGGAGAGGAGAAAGAGAAATGGGGGAAGAGAGGAGGGGAGAAAGGGAGAGGGAGAAGGGAAGGGGAGAGAGAAAGAAAGACAGAGAGAGAGAGAGAGAGAGAGAGAGAGAGAGAGAGAGAGAGAGAGAGAGAGAGAGAGAGAGAGAGAGAGAGAGAGAGAGAAGAGAGAGAGAGAGAGAGAGAGAGAGAGAGAGAGAGAGAGAGAGAGAGAGAGAGAGAGAGAGAGAGAGAGAGAGAGAGAGAGAGATTGTGTGTTTCTGGGAACACTTTATGAAGATTATCCTGATGTCTGATTTGAGCCTTAGTCCAGAAAGGCTTGAACAGTACTGACTTCATACGCCAACACCTATAAAAGCTGAGTCCTCCCTTCTCCTTACTAGTACTTCTTCAACCAAAGTTATGGGATTCTGGTAGAAATATAAAGAAGTTTATTCCTAGAAGTTTTACCACTAGATAAGGACCTTTTTTCCTCATAGAAATTAACCATAGAAGAGATTGTGATCTACCTACATGTTTACAGGCAGTTGCTGTATAGCAAAACCACAGATATAGCAAAATGCCAATTAAAAGTTGAAGTCCTGGAGATTGCTGAAATGTGAGTGATAGAACTTTGAGCTTTTTTCTGTCATAGTAGTTTCAAAAAGCAGAAGATACTGGTGCAGTAGATAAAGCATCATATACTTCTAACTGTATGACCCTGAGCAAGTCACTTAATCTTGTTTTACATTAACTTTTCATGTGAAAAGCAAACCATTTCATTTCATCTGTCAAGAAAGCCCCAGTGGAGTCACATAGTTGTATATAATTGAAAATGATTGAACAACAACAAGAAGTTTTATAAAATGATTCTATAATTAAGATTTTTTTTTACCATTTCTAAACTAAGAGGTCTAGTGCCATAGGGATATGATTAAAGGGCTTGTTCATTTTGTAAATTCTTACATTGTTATAAAATGCTATACATAAAACATAAACTCCTTTTGTAGGTAAAATATGGCTTCATCTTAGCATTTTATTACACATTCAATGTATTTTTTGGGAGATTTATGGGAAAATGTTCTATTTTATTATTAGCTAGGAATGGTTTCCTTCATGGATTAAAGAATTAAAATGTTGATGGGAAATTCATAATTCATATTTAATTTTTTTTCCAGAGTCTGAGTATACATGCTACACATTTGGCTATTTTTAGTATTATAATCCAGAAAAAAATATTTAGGTACATATTTGTATATTGAGCATTAGAAAATAAAAAAAATCCTTCTAGAAACAAGTTTTCTTTTTTCAAAATAGCAGGGAGGGATAAGAATATTATTTAAATAATGTGGCTAAAATCTACTACAGAAAATTCTCCATGACTACCCCTTACCAAATTGCCAAGTTTTTTTTCTTTTTCTTCTTTCCTTCCTTTCTTCCCTCCTTCCCTCCTTCCTTCCTCCCTCCCTCCTTTTCTTACTTTCTCCCTCCCTCCCTTTCTTCCTTTTTTCTTTCTCTTTCTTCTTTCCTTCCTTCCTATTTCCTTCCTTCCTTCCTTCCTACTTCCTTCCTTCCTTCCTTCCTACTTCCTTCCTTCCTTCCTTCCTACTTCCTTCCTTCCTTCCTTCCTTCCTTCCTTCCTTCCTTCCTTCCTTCCTTCCTTTCTTCCTTCCTTCCTTCCTTCCTTCCTTCCTTCTTTCCTTCCTTGTCATTAAGCTGCTCTACTCTAAATCAACAGCTTCAGTATGGGGGAATTAAATAAG
Source organism: Sminthopsis crassicaudata (assembly GCF_048593235.1). Taxonomy (NCBI): domain Eukaryota; kingdom Metazoa; phylum Chordata; class Mammalia; order Dasyuromorphia; family Dasyuridae; genus Sminthopsis; species Sminthopsis crassicaudata. The sequence continues at coordinate 611,854,430 of NC_133617.1, read as the reverse complement.
TGCTAAAGATGTATAATATTTTGCTAAAGAAAAATTTCCAAACATTTATTATATTTCAGACATGTACTGAAAGAAGTATGAAGTAGGTTCATTTTAAAATTTGTATTTCTTTTCTTTTCTTCTTCCCAAGTCTAAAGATAGTTATTATTAGGCATAAATGTGTATATATATATATATATATATATATATATATATGTATATATATATATATATATATATATATATATATATATATATATATATATATAAAACCATTCTATACATATGAAGTATATACACTGACATCAAATGTAAGAACTGGGCATCTGTGGGCTGAATGAGGAGTGTCTGCATTTAAGTTATCTGACAGTGTATTTGAAGATAATTAGGGAAGCTGATGATAGCATTGAGAAAGTAAATACCATGGCTCTCTGGAAGCCCTAGACTCTTTGACATTCCAACATTGATTAGGGCCTTCCTTTTCCTTCCCCTATTTCCTTTCATTGTATTTCTCTTCTCCTTTCTTTTATTCTTTTCTTAAATGTATCCAGCCATAACAGAACTACTACTAATTTTTGTCTAACTGGACTTCCTTCATGGACCCTAATCATGGTAGGTAGAATCCAAAGAAGACGCATCACCTCCTCATATTTGAATGTAAACACTTCATTATTATTTGGTACTCCTCCATTGTTCTTCCACATTTACTTTTTTATGTTACTCTTATTATTATGTTTGAATTTCAAAGTTTCTCTCTGTTCTAGTATTTTCTTCATGAATGCTTGAAAGTCCTTTATTTTATTTAAGATCTCTTTTACTCCCCTATTTTGCTAGATAAATTATTTTTGACTGTAAGGCCACTTTTTTTTGCCTTCTGGAATATCATATTATACATTCTCTACTCTTTTAAAGTGGTAGCTGTCACATCATGGATGATCCTGACTTTCATTCCTTAATATTTTATAATAATATAATAATATATATATTTTTCTTTCTGGCTACTTGCAGCTTTTCTTTAACCTATTAGCTTTGAGTTTTGGCTATGAAGCCAGTCTATTCGGCCAAGATCAAGAAGGCTTCTCTAACAACCAAGGTTTTAAAGAAGTATTTTTTGTTGTTGTCTGACTTCCCTGCCAGTATTAGTAATCATGGATGAAAATTTAAAACCAAGTGATTATATAGGTGCTTGACATGAAAGGAATTAAGAAGTCTAGGACTAAACTCATACTATCCTTTTTTAAAAAATTAATTTAAAATTATACATTTTTGACAGTATATATGCATGAGTAATTTTTTTAATAACATTATCCCTTGTATTCATTTTTCCAGATTTTCTACTCCCTCCCTCTACTCCCTCCCCTAGATGACAGGCAATCTCATACATTTTACATGTGTTACAGTATAACCTAGATATAATATATGAGTGTAAATCCGATTTTCTTGTTGCACTTTAGGTATTGGATTTCGAAGATATAAGTAACCTAGGTAGATAGACAGTAGTGCTAATATTTTACATTCAATTCCCAGTGTTCCTTCTCTGGGTGTAGTTGTTTCTGTCCATCATTGATCAGCTGGAAGTGAGTTGGATCTTCTTTATGTTGAAGATATCCACTTCCATCAGAATACATCTTCATACAGTATTGTTGTTGAAGTGTATGGTGATCTTCTGGTTCTGCTCATTTCACTCAGCATCAGTTTATGCAAATCTCTCCAAGCCTTTCTGAATTCATCCTGCTGGTCATTTCTTGCAGAGCAATAATATTCCATAGCCTTCATATATCATAATTTACCCAACCATTCTCCAATTGATGGACATCCATTCATCTTCCATAAACTCATACTATCCTTAAGTAATCTCACACCTCAAATATTTTAACAATATTCTACTTAACATGCTAGTGACTTGGATATTCAATTAAAAGGCTCAATGGAGGAAACAGGTTATCATTCTAATACAAGTCTATGTTGCGACCAGGAATGAAACAAGTTTTATCCTCATATCTATGAAACTCACTTTCTTCCTTCATACTAGATGTCTAACATTCTTTCAAACTCTAAATCTGTGATCCCATTAACCTATGGAAAAAACATGATTTCTTTGCAAGAATGTTAATGATGCAAAGAAAAAATACAAAACACTGCTCTCAAGTAGCTTGCATTTTACTTGAAGGACCTAACATGGCCACAGATAAATATAAAGCTTATACAAATTAATCTAAAATAATTTCACAAAGAATAGATTCTTAAAAACTAGAGACAAATCAGGAATGGCTTCTGCAAAAAAGTTTTTTCGTTGTCTTGAGTGAAGCTAGATATTGTAAGGAGAAAGAAGGAGGGAATATGTTTCAGACATGCCAGCTATCTTATATAAAGGCACAACAATGGGATATGGAATGTGAAATATATACATCTAGAGATACACTTTAAATGAAATATAGCATATAAGAAAGGAAATAATGTTAAATAAACCTGAAAAGATAAGTTAGAATAGTTTAAATGGAAGCATGGTGGGGTTTCTTTTAGTGACAATAGAAAGTCATTTAACATTTTGTTCTTTTTGAGGATAATGATGTTGGTATATCCTTTGGAGAATTTTGCAGAAGTTTATTTATATAAAGGCAGAATCAACAAAAGCTCTCTTAGTTTCAGATCTACCTAAATCCAGATACTGGAAGTCCCTAATTTATTCTTATGTATTATATAACATTCAAGTGTTAAACCACTGGGTAACACTTGTTCAAGATAAAATTGCTGAAATGATTACAAAACAAAGAACTCAATTAAATTTAAAAATATATTAGTTTGGTTTAGCTTAGCTTAGGAAAGCTAAACAGGGAAGCTACTTGAAATAAACCCATATTGTTAGTAGTTTGCTACACACCCAGATTGTTCCACAGGGTCTCACCACTTCTGTTAGAAACATAAACCCTCTGTTGCATAAAGGTCTTTCTGCTACTTCTTTGTGGCTCTCATTACCACAATGTTCTATAATGTTCTTGAATTTAGGTCTTTCATAATCAACACATAGGCACAGCTGTAATTCAGAAATATCAGCTTTAAAACTATGAGGATGACAGATTAGAAAGAGGAGAGAAGAGAGACAGGAAGTTAAATTAATAGGCTACTCTATTGATACTGGTGAGAGGTGATGAAAGTCTAAACCAAGAAAATGAAGAGAAAGAAATGAGTGAGATCTATTGTGAAGATAGAATCAATATAGCAAGTGGTTTGCTGTATGGAGAGGGAAGAATCCAGAATTACTTCATGTTATGAATGTGACTGATTAGTCATTTGGTAACCTTAGAGAGAACAATATCAGTCAAGTGGTGTTGGAAGACAGGCCTAAGGAATAAGAGGGAGGTGAGGAAGTAGAGGTAAGAATTATTGATACTTTCTGTTAAATGAAAAATTAGAGCTTTTGCATTGGAGTGAGTCTAGAAGTTTTCCCAACAAAATGACGGGTGAAACATATATGTTTTCTATCTCCACTATTCTTCAATATATTATTCCAAGGAGGGAAATGGCATATCCTTTATGTATTAAAATATTTTTAACAACATTATTTATGATAACAAAGACTAGAAATAGATTAAGAGTTCAGTGGTTGACTATAGCTGCTAGACTATAATATAATGATATAATGGAACATTACATAATAAAGAATGATGAATATGAAAAATTCACATAAAATGCACATAATCTAAAGGAAACAAAAGAAAGGAGAAACAGAAAAAACAAACCATGATTACAATTAAATAAATGAAGACAACCTTAAAACACCACAGAATTCAGGTCAAATAGAATGGTGAATGATGATTTAGATTACTGATGTTTTATATATATATATATATATATATATGTATATATATATATATATATATATACATATATATATATATATATACTTCCTGTTTTAAAGTAAAATAGTAGCCATATCAAATTATTTGACTTTTTATGGGAAGATATAATTGGGGAAGAAGATGTGAAGTAATTGATGCATGAAATACAAAGTATACCCATTAGAAAACAAAAACAATAAAAAATTAATGGAAAAATATAAAATAACAATGTATGTTTGAATAAAATAAAAGAAAGTAGAGACATGTTTGGAGAAATGGCAAACTGAGAAATTCAAAGGATGAAATTGAGCAGCTTATGAAGGAAAGAAAATAAATAAAAAATCAGGTGGTGCTTATCATTGAGGAACTACTCTTTAAATGTTTATTATGACTTCCTAAGGCTGTCAGTGCTATTGACCAAATTCAAATCCTAGGAATGTCTATAAGAAAACCAAATAGTTAATTTTACACTTACTTTTTCAGCCACATTAAATTCTAGTTGGAAGAATATCATGGAATTGGCAATATATTCATCTGGAGGGCCTCTCTTTCGCTTACTAACAAATTTATATTGCTGAGGATAAACTCTATAAACTCTGCTAGAATATATGCTTTTCAAGATGGGTTCAAAGCCTTCAAGTACTTCTTGTTTGGTAAAGCTATAGATTCACCATGCTGAACATAAAACCTTGGATTCCCTCTTTATAACATAATATATTTCCCAACAAGATTGAAATTTATTTTTTAGAAAGAAGTTGTAATTTATATGCACATAGTATGTTAGACTTTATAGAATACTTTCCTTACCAAAAACCTTTTGGAGCAGTTGCTGCAATAATCACTGTTTTACAAAAAAAAAAAAAAGAATCTGAGTTAGTAAGTGACTTGTCCATATTCAAATAATTAGAAATTCAGAACCTACTTCTTTTTTACTTTAAGATTAGTGCTTATTTGACTAAATTTTACTACCTTGAATATCTATTTTCGATTAATAAGAGAAAACATTCTTTCTCAGCTATAAAGTTTTATTTCTACAAATTTTTGTTTTATATCTATCATACTGTAAGAAGTGAAAGAATATTAGGATGGTATATAGTCCAAATGCTTCTTTTCACAGAGAAAAAGTAAGAGTTACATCATTTGCCCAAGGCCACCTATCTATTTAGTAGTAGAGCCAGGACTAGAATGCAAGCCTTTTGATTTTCAGTCCAATGTTCTTTCTACTATAATTTTTATTTCCATAATGATATTCATCAGGTGGATGTGACTCTTTTCAACAATGAGGTGATTCAAGCCAATTCCAATAAAGTTGTGATGGAAAGAGGGATTTACACCCAGAGAGAGGACTTTGGAGACAATGTGAATCACAAAATAGTATTTTCACATTTTTTGTTGTTGTTTGCTTGCTTTTTTCTCTTTCTTTATCATAGTTTTTTTTTTTCTTTTTGGATCAGATTTTACTTATGCAGCATGATAAATGTGGAAATAGGTATGGAAGGAGTGTACTTGTTTAACATTTATTGGATTATTTGCTCTCTAAGGGAGAAGAGTGGAGGAAAGAAAGAAAATAATCTGGAATATGAGATTTTGCAAAGATGAATGTTGAAAACTATCTTTGTGGAGTTCTGGGGATGAAGCCAAGATGGTGGAGTGAAACAAGGAAGCTGAACTCTCCCAGTTTCCCTTAAAAACTAAATGAGACCAAGCCTCTGAACAGAGTTTGACAGAATGAAACCACTCTCCAGTTCAAGATAGATTGGCAAAACTTCAAGAAAGGTCAATCTCACTGAGGTGAAAAGGACATTCAACCCAGCTCAGACTCTGAGAAAGACAGAACTGAGACCCTCAGTTCTGGTTCAATAAAGGAGCAGATCAGTGGATCAGCCTCCAGTCCCAGCTCAGAAGGAAAACTCTGGAAACCAGGCTGTTTCCAAAAAAGAGCAGGAAAATCTACCCCTGCAAACTCAAGGAGCCACTATGTTCAAAGCCAAGACTCAGAGCTGCATAGGAAGCTTGGGGCAGTGCCTCCTTTACTCCAGGAGCAGAGTTCAATCATGAAAGTAAAAAAAGAAGAAATACCAAAAGAAAAGAAAAAAAAAATGAGTAAGAAACAGAAAAGAACTTTGACCATAGAAAGCTACTATGGTGACAGGGAAGACCACTCAGATGAGGACAGATTGTCAACAGAGGAAATCTCCAAAGAGTGGTATAAATTGATCTCAAATCCAAAGAGGATTCTTGGAAGTGTTCATAAAAGACTTTAAAAGGAAAATAAGAGAGGTAGAAGAAAAAAATGAGAAAATAAATGAGAGGTATACAAGAGAGAATCAATAGCTTGGAAAAGGAAGGCAATTCCTTAAAAAATACAATTGGCCAAATGCAAAAAAAAAAAAAATCCATTGAAGAAAATACCACCTTCAAAAGTAGAACTAATCAATTGGAAAAAGATATGCAAAAGCTAAGTGAAAAAAAAGAAACACACATTAAAATCTAGAATGGGGCAAATGGAAGCAAATGACTCTATGAGACATGAAGAATCAACCAAACAAGCTAAAAAGAATGAAAAATAGAAGAAAATGTGAGGTATCTCATTAGAAAAATAGCTGACCTAGAAAATAGATAGAAAAGACAATTTAAAAATTATTGGTCTACCTGAAGATTATGATCAAAAAAACAACTTGGATAGCATTCTTCAAGAGATCAAGGAAAACTGCCTCGATATTCTAGAAACATAAGGAGAAATAATCATTGAAAGAATCCATTGATCACCTTTGGAAAGAGATCCCACAAGGAAAACCCCAAAAAACATTGTTGTAAAACTCCATAACTACAATCTTAAGGAAAAAATAGTGTAAGCTGCCAGGATCTGGCAGCTTATACAATAAAGGATCAGAGGGCCTGGAACAGCATATTCAGGAAGGGAAAGGATCTGGGATTACAATCAACTACCCAGCAAGACCAAGCATCATCTTACAGGGAGGAAATGGATCTTTAATGAAGTAAGAGACTTTTAATCATTTCTATTGAAAACAAAAAATAACAAAAAAGAAAATTTATTCTACAAACACAAGACTCAAAAAAAGCATAGAAAGATAAATAGGGGAAAATATATATTGTTTAAAGGTTAAACTGTTTATATCCTTAGATGGGAAAATGATATTTGTAACTCTTGGGAACTGTATCTGTTACTGAGGCAGATAAAGGGAAGCATCACATGGATGGAGGGTGTGGTTTGTGAATGGACTCTGATGTGATTATATCAAAGAAAAAAGATATTAAGGGCTGAAAAAAGGTCTGTACTAGAAAAAGAGGAAAGGGAAAATATAATGGGACATATTAGATCATATGAAGAGACACAAAAAACTTATTACAATCGAGGAAAGAAGGGAAGGGACGAGCATTGCCCGAAGCTTGATCACATCAATTTTGGCTCTAAGAGGGAATAACTTAATCATTCAACTGAGTATAGAATTTTTTCTAACCATATAAAGAAGGAGGAAGGAAAAAAGGAAAGAAAATGGAGGGCCTGGATAGAAGAGAAGGCAGAAACACTAGGAAAAGGTAATAGAAGCGGGAGAGTGAAAAAAGCTAAGGGTTGGATTAAAAAATACCACTAAGAGAAGGGGGTAAGGATGATAGCAGATAAAGTAGTGATTGAGGTGGTTAAAAAAAAAAACACAACCAAAACATTACTAAGGAGAAGGTAGGAAAAGATAACAAAAGTATATATAGAAGAGAAAATAAAATGGAGGAAAATACAGAGCTGGTAATCATAACTGTAAATGTGAATGGGATGAAATATCCCATAAAACAGAAGTGAATAGCAGAGTGGATTAAAAAAAAGAATCCTACAATAAGTTGTTTACAAGAAACACATCTGACACTCTGACACACAGAGACAAATATAGAGTAAAAGTTGATATTGCTTCAGCAATTGATTTGATTATGCTTCAGCTGAAGTAAAAAAAAAAAAAAGCAGAGGTAGCAATTCTGATCTCAGATAATATAACAGTAAAACTAGATCTAATTAAAAAAGAACAGGAAGGAAAGTACATCTTGGAAAAAGGTACCATAAACAATGAAGTAGTAACATATTAAATGTATAGCCACCAAGTGGTAGAGCATACAAATTCCTAGAAAATGTATTAAGCCAGCTACAGGAAGACATAAACAACAAAACTACATTAGTGGGGACCTCAACCCTCCCCTCTCAAAATCAGACAAGTCTCACTACAAAATAAACAAGAAAGAAATTAGGGAGGTTAATAGGATCCTAGAAAACCTTGATATATTAGACCTCTGGAGAAAATTGAATAGAGATGGAAAGGAATATAACTTTTTTTTTCTCAGCAATACATGGCATTTACACAAAAATTGACCATGTATTAGGACATTAAAAACTTCACAATCAAATGCAGAAAGGCAGAAAATGTAAGTGATCTCTTTTCAGACCACAATGCAATAAAAATTATATTCAATAAAGGACCAGGAAAAGATAGACTAAAAACCAATTGGAAATTAAATAATCTAATTCTAAAAAATAAGTGGATCAAACAATAACTCACAGAAATCCATAATTTCATCCAAGAGGATGACAATAATGAGACAACATACGAAAAACCTACAGGACATAGCCAAAGCAGTTATTAGGGGAAATTTTATGTCTCTAAATAGCCACATAAATAAAACAGAGAAGGAGAATATCAATGAATTGGGCATACAACTAAAAATTTTAGAAAAAGAACAAATTAAAAAACAATTAAATACCAGATTAGAAATTCAAAAACTCAAAGGAGAGATTAATAAAATAGAAAGTAAGAAAACTATTGAACTAATTAATAAAATTGAGTTGATTTTATGAAAAAAATAAATCATTGGTTAATTTCATTAGAAAAAGGAAAGAAAAAAAATAAATCATCAGCATTAACAATGAAAAGAGTGAACTTACAAAAGAAATTAAAGCAATAATTAAGAATATTTTGCCCGATTCTATAGCAGCAACTCTAACACATTTATTTTATTTATTTATTTTTCATAAAATCAACTCAATTTTATTAATTAGTTCAATAGTTTTCTTACTTTCTATTTTATTAATCTCTACTTTGAGTTTTCGAATTTCTAATCTGGTATTTAATTGTTTTTTAATTTGTTCTTTTTCTAAAAGTTTTAGTTGTATTCCCAATTCATTGATATTCTCCTTCTCTGTTTTATTTATGTGGCTATTTAGAGACATAAAATTTCCCCTAATAACTGCTTTGGCTATGTCCTGTAGGTTTTTCGTATGTTGTCTCATTATTGTCATCCTCTTGGATGAAATTATGGATTTCTGTGAGTTATTGTTTGATCCACTTATTTTTTAGAATTAGATTATTTAATTTTCAATTGGTTTTTAGTCTATCTTTTCCTGGTCCTTTATTGAATATAATTTTTATTGCATTGTCGTCTGAAAAGAGATGAATATTTACAAAAATATAAATTGCCCAGATTAAGAAAAGAGGAAACAAATTACTTAAATACCCATTTTAGAGAAAGAAATTGAACAAATTATTAATGAACTCCATAAGAAAAAATCTCTAGGTCCAGATGGATTCACAAGTGAATTCTACCAAACATTTAATCCCAAAACTATGTAAACTATCTGGAAAAATAGGTTAAGAAGTATTCCTGCTAAATTCTTTCTATGACACAAATATGGTTCTGATACCTAAACCAGGAAGAGCCAAAACAGAGAAAGAAAATTACAGAATAATCTCCTTAATGAATATTGTTGCAAAAATTTTAAGTAAAGTACTAGCAAAGAGATTATAGCAACTTATCAGCAGGATAAAACACTATGGCCAAGTGGAATTTATTTTAGGAGTGCAGGGCTAGTTCAATATCAGGAAAACTATTGCCATAATTGACCATATCAATATCAGAACCAACAGAAATCATATGATAGATGCAGAAAAAGCTTTTGACAAAATATAGCACACATTCTTATTTAAAAAAAAAACACTAGATAGCATAGGGATAAGGGGAGATTTCCTCAAAATAATAAGCAGTATCTATTTAAAACTAACAGAAAGCATTATTTGTAATGTAAAGAAGCAGGAACATTTCTAATAAGATCAGTATGAAACAAGGATGTCTGTTATCATCACTATTATTCAATATTGTACTAGAAATGTTGGCTTTAGCAATAAGAAAAGAAAAAATAAAGGAATTAGAATAGGCAATGAGGAAATAAAACTATCACTCTTTGCATATGATGATATGCTTAGAAAATCCTAGAAAATTATTTGAGAAACCTACTGGGAACAATTAACAGCTTTAACAAAGTTGCATGATATAAAATAAACCCACACAAATCATCAGCATTGATATATATTGATGACAAAGTCCATCAGCAAGAAATAGAAAGAGAAATTTTATTTAAAATAGCTATAGATAAACTAAAATATGTGGATGTCTACCTGCCAAGACAAATCCAAGAATTATATGAACACAATTACAAAACACTTCTCACATAAATAAAATCAGATCTAAATAACTGGCTCATGAGTAGGCTGAGCTAATATAATAAAAATGACAATTGATCTACTTGTTCAGTGCTATACCCATTAAACTGCCAATTATTTTATGGAAATCAAAAAAATAATAAAATTCATCTGGAAGAACAAAAGGTCAAGAATAGTAAGGGAATTAATGGGAAAAACACAAAGTATGGTGGCTTAGCAGTATCAAACCTAAAACTATATTATAAAACAGCAGAGAACATTATGAAAGACAAAATGGATAACTTTGATTACATTAAATTAAAAGGCTTTGTCATAAACAAAACCATCAGAAACAAGATTAAAAGGGAAGTACAAAGCTGAGAAAAAATCTTTTCAGCTAGCATTTCAGATAAAGGTCTCATTTCTGAAATATATAAAGAACTATGTGAAATGTATATGAATACAAGTCATTCCCCAATTGATTAATGGTCAAAGGATATGAACAATTGTCAAATGATGAAAGTAAAGCCATTTTTAGTCATGAACACCGTTAACACATTGTTTTAATGTTGCCTCATATTCTCACCAAAATAGTTTTCCACTTTTAATTTGCCAAAAAGGGTAGCTTTAGAATCCTTTTTTATAGGATCTTATATATATGTGTGTGTGTGTGTGTGTGTGTGTGTGTGTGTGTGTGTGTGTGTGTGTGTGTGTATTCACTACATTTAAATGAAACAAATCATTGGTGGATCTCAACTGAGTCTTCCTTGATTTGAATTCTTTACAAAGACCTGTACATTTTGTTCACAAAGGTACAGTACCTCATTCAAAACTATCTCACAATATTCTATTATTTATGATGGCTACTCCAATTGTACAATATTTGAAGGGGAACAGATATATATGGAGAGATCTTAAAATGTGTTATAAAGTTTTTGATAACTTGGTTACTACTTATTGCTATTTTTGTAGTGGCTTATTTTCTGACCTTCTTCTCAGTCTTGTATTTTCAACATCTTAAAAACTTTAATCTAATGACAAAAACTCTCAACTACTACTTAGATTCTTTAAAAAAAAATAGAAGAAAAAATATAGACTCTCAAAGAGCAATACAAAGCAGCTGCACACTCATTCTAGTCACCTCTGAAGAGTGATATTGTTCAATACTGCCATTCCTGTTTTTAAAAAACAACAACAAAAAATAAAGTCTTTTATTTTCCCTAAATGCCGACTTCTTCAGATCATATGTTGGCATACGATTTCAATATTAACTGGTAATTTTTTTTTAGAGTTTTCTATAAATTTTCATATTAATCATATCTCTAAACAATCTCAAATAAGTAAAAAAATGGATATCTCACAAGAATTAATTCAATACACTTCCTAGTTATACATTTAGAGACTTAATAGTAGTGAGGGCAATCAAAGGAACCTGCTTTTTTGCTGAACTAGAATACTTTTGATGAGATAGGTGATGATCTCTGGTCCCCTCCACTGAGAAATGTGAGAAATTAGATCTTGTTAAAGATTGAGGACAAATGATGGTTTCTAGGTATTCTGTTGGTTTCCATGGAGAAACCCCCTCTGATGGGGACTAAAGTCAATTATGATTGGCAAAAGTTGGAAAGGTCCATAATTCAGCAAGCAATAAGAATTGTTGAAAGATTTTACCTCTCTCTATTTTGAATATATTGCTCAGAATTTGTCCAGCTTCTCCCTTGGATTCCCAGAAAAGTAAAAGATGACTTCTCTTCCTTCTCCTCTCCCTGAAACAATAGACAGTATAGGTACTTAGCAGTATGAACTGAGGTGTGCCTACATGAAAGTAGGACTAGACATGGAGTCTCTTGTTGCCTCATTTATTTTATTTTATTTCTCTGAGAAAGATTATCAAACAACATTTTTGAGCAATTGGCATGTTCATCCTTGTGGCTGCCTTATGAGTGTAAGAAGGCAGGAGTTCTTCAGTTGGTAGATAGCACTACTATCTAGCTAAAAAATTACACAAATACACACTATACTGCCTTTTAAAGGAGAAGATGCATTATAACCACCAGAAAAAGCTTGGAAAATATACTGTATGATGAAATATAGGTAGGATGAAATATATGTAGGATGAAGAAAGCCTAAAATATTATCTTTCCTCCTCAAAGATCTGAACATTGTGGATTGTTTAAACAAGCAGACCTGAGGGAAAAGTAAAAACATCTGCTCATCAATACCACAAAGTGCTTACCTTTTAGGAAAACATAATATGTATGATGAATAATTGTTTTATGTTCTTAAATAGCTATTACTCTGAGTTAATGAGTCTTCATAATTTGCAAATTTTTTGTAGAATAGGAAATAAATATTTTCTTATAATTGATATTTACTTTGTACTGTATTTTTTAAAGAAGGGACTCCATTCCATTAATCTTTCTCAAGAGAGATCCTAGACATGAGCCATAGGCAAACTTCACTTAAGAAAGTTTCCCTAGAACTTTGAGAAAGGGAAAATATGTCAAAAACATGAGAAAGGCCTGATTCCCCTCTTTGGAGATCAGGTATCCCCAAAGACTGAACCTTGTTTGCATGAAGCTAAACTAGAGGACTCTTTTCTAAGAGGAGATCTGCTTGGGTCATAGAAAACATAGTAATTTACAGATGGAAAATCTTTCAGAGTTTATAATTTCTTCATTTTATAGATGAGAAACCTAAGCAGGAATGAGTTATACAAAAGTACATATTTAGTGAAAGTCATGGCCAGAATTATTATCCAGAAATCCTAAATCCGAATCCAATGGAATCTTCACTGCAACAATCCTAAATCTGAGTCCAATGGAATCTTCACTGCAATGCATGCTTTAAGATGTAAGCAGCAGCAAACATGGTGAAAATAGAAATGCCTGCATGCATGAGCTAAATGCAAAGTGAAGTTTAAAAAGAGCTAAAAAATATACAAAGTTACTTTAACATCAGTGGAAAGAAAAACCACAATGATAAATGATAAATCACAAAATGATAAAAACTGAATGTCACCAAAGTAAAAAGAAGGTTTGGCCCAAAGTAGGGTTATGAGAAGACACCAATCCCAGTTCTTTTCTCAATGTGGTTGTTCACTGTGTGGAACAGTGAATACAATGTCAAAGTTTTTCAATATGTTGACTGGTTTTGCTGATTTTTTTTCTCTTTCTATTTAAAAAAATTGCATTGTATCCCCAAAATCCACAAAGTTGAAAGTAGAGGAATAAAATAAAAATATTATCCCTTTTATAATTCACAAGGCCAAATACTTATACAATGGAAATTTTCAGACAAAGTACACACCCTAATCTTTAGGCAATACTTTTGTGAGTACTCTCCAGCCACAAACTCCAGCTTTTTACCAGGTGTTTCACTTGAGACTGACAACTGTTATTAAAACACTGCTGACCCTTTAAGCCTGTGTCCTAACATAATACATGTTTATGTGACTCATTACAAATAGAAAAAGGAATATTCTCTAAATATTGGGCTAAATGGGAATTTCCTCAGAAACATTACTGCTTCCCATGCCAAATACTGTTAGGGGAAAAAAAAGATATCAGCATTTTGGTGGTAGCAATAATATAGTCAAGATTTAAACTTTTTCTTTTTATTTGTCTTTTTCCTTTTCCTTTCTGTTACGAGGTCAGTTTGAGTGAATACAATATTTATAAACTTTATTTAAAACATTCTTAAAGAATTAAGATCATTAATTGGAAATTTAATTTAATACCTCTTAAAACATATGTGAACGTCAAGAAGCATGGGGCCAAAGAGACAATAGTAATGTTAGTAAAATTTTATTATTAATATGGAAATTAACATTATGTATATTTTTCATCTTGGGTGGCATTTTCAATCCAGTGTGCCTGTGCTTGGTGCTTATTTAACTACAGTCTTTTAAAAAAAAAGGATAAATAATTGAATTTAGTAAATGATACATGCTTTACTTCATATAATGTTGAATAAAAAGTTTGAATTTTTCATCAATTATTTTAGAATTGTCTGGCCACAATAAGTGAAAAAAAAACATGTGTGTGTGTGTAAATATATATATATATATATATATATATATATATATATATATATATATATATATATATATATATATATATATATATATATATATATATAAATGTTTAATATCAAGCATTTTTGTATGCAAAAAAAAAAACAAAACACTGTGCTGAGTTCTGAGGATACAAATAGAAAAGTAAAATACCCTCGATTCTCAAAAAGTTATCATTAAATGCAAGAGACAACACAATGAAAACATGCTTATAATGACTTTCTATGCTTAATAAATTGTATAAATATGAATTTGTAAAGCTAGAACCATCCTACTAGTTTCCTTTCTGGCCATATTTGACCTGAAACTCTTATGTACCTTAGTCAAAATAATAATTTCTGGGTTTTTTAAAATTTAATTTTTAATAATTTTTATCTGATATCCATGCCACTTATGGGATAGTAAAACACAAAATATTATTAGTCCATAATAGTGTATAATACTTTAATATTAAAAAGTTACTTTGTGTTTAGAAACAAAATATGGGGAGACTTAAGTGCCTACTTTTTTTAAAATAAAAGGAGAGGAAATTTTCAAAAAGCCCCAAATAATTACTCAGAAATATAAATTTTTTTTACTTAGAATAAAAGCATTAAAGGGATTTATCAAATGTAACATATCCTCAATAATAACATTTCTATTAATTTCACTGTGCATTGTGGTTATAAATTATCATATTTTCATAAATAATGGAGGAATCATCACATCATTTCATTTCAAAGGAAAAAAGTTGGGTATAGAATGTTTTTATTAAGATAATAATGCAGTATCTTTGCAACCATTTAAGAGAGCTTTGATTTTAATTTATTTGCCTTTTAATACATTATCTAAACTTATCATTTTTGAATATGGAAAAATATAAAATAATCATAATCTTTTGTTTTGGTCTGGACATGTGATTTTTATGAGTGCATGAAATTCTTGTTGTGGAAACTATTAACTATGATATGCTCATCAATTCATTTCTCTTTGAAATTGAATGGTATAGGGGCAGCTAGGTGGCTCATTGGATAGAACACCAGCCCTGAAGTCAGGAAGACCTGTGTTCAAATTTGACCTCAGACACTTAACACTTCCTAGCTGTGTGACCCTGAGCAAATCACTTAACCCTAATTATCTCAGGAAAAAAAAAGGAAGGAAGGAAGAAAGAAAGGAAGGAAAGAAAGAAGGAAGCAAGGAAGGAAGGAAGGAAGCAAGCAAGCAAGGAAGGAAGGAAGGAAGGAAGGAAAGAGAAAGGAAAAGAAAGAGAGAAAGGAAGAAAGGAAAAGAAATGGAAGGAAGAAAGGAAAAGAAAGAGAGAAAGAAAGAACAGTTGCATGAGATAGTAAGAGGTTAAGTAACTTAAGTCAAGAACACATAGTTAGTATATATTAATGTCAAATCTTAAGTTCAAAGTATCTTGACTTATAACCATCCTTTCTCTGCTATGACTTGCTGTCTCTCCAGTAGCACTGAAAACACTTGTCTAGGAACTAGATCTAGATTCTAACCCAATTTTCCCAGAAAGTCACTTAATCTTTACATAACTCAGATTTCTAATCTACAGAGGTTTTGAGGAAGGGAAATAAGATGAGATTGAAGGTTCTTTGAACTGATAATACCATATAATTCTATCTGAAACTCTGACACTAGCAGACAAAATAATCTTAGAAATATCTTATTTTTTTCTGTCCTTTATTTTCCATTTCCAAAAATTCCAAAATAAAGATGATAATGTAAAATAGCTAAAACTGAATAATATTCCCCCATTGAAGTCCATTCTTTTAATTAACTATTTTTAAAATCTCATAATATAAAACTCAAAGGACCAAAAAATATATTTGCATATTTAGGGTCTCCTCTGACTTCAGTAGGTGCTCATTATTTATTTATTTAGTTTTGATTTTCCTCTAGGACCAATAGTGAGGAGGCAACTCATTGAGAATTACCAGAAATTATTTTATCAGAAAATCCGAAGGAGTTACATAGATCCATAAATTTTTTCATCTTGAGAGAGGAAAGTGTTAAAAACAAGTCATATAAAAACTCATATTTTTACAGTGTTCAAGCAATATTTCTGGTTTTTCTAGTTCTCTCATGTGGCTCTCATTAAGTGGGGTCATCTTCAGTTAACTTGAGTACCTAAGACCAAGGAGACAACAATAAACTATAATGCAGGCAATGAGTCTAGACAGTGCTATTATGTTCAACATATTGTAGCTCAACAGAACAACTTGGATTGTTTCAATAATAACTCTGGCCAGCCATTCTCTCTACTGGCTGTTCCTGACTTCTACAGGCTGATAAACTTATTAGGTACCTATTACAGCATTGCTACCAAGAAGCACATTCAAATGTAATGTTGTACCTTTTATCTTTAAGTGTGATGAGGAAAAACACGACTGCCAATGCCAACTTGGCACCAGGTACTCTGGTTGTTTAGCTATTTGGGGTTGGATACAACAACAGCAAGTAATTCATATCAATCATCAACACAGAGAACAGTACAACTCAAGTGGGTGGTATTGTATGCATCAAGGCTTAAAAATATAAAAATGCTGTCCTCACATACACTGTGCTATCATCCTTTAACCCCAAAGAAACAAATGCATTTCCAACAAGAGACCATTTTAATCTCTCAGTTGGCCAGTTTATGTGCTTTCTCTTGGCTATAACTTGTGCAGAGATTAAACTTAAAGATGCAATGTGATAAAAGAGAAGCATTTAGATAGCTGGTCTTGCAATCAGGATACAGGTCCATTGTGTCAAAGAAAGGACCTAAGCTGAAGTTCAGCTTCTGATACAGAGTAGCTGGCTGATCATTGGCAAGTCACTTCTAGAATCAAATATAAACTGCTTCTAGGCATGTAAAGTTCTTTACAACTTAGCTTCAACCTATGTTCCAACATTATTATGTTTTGTTGCTGCCTAATCATTTCAAATTCTTCATGACCTTATTTGGAATTTTCTTGACAAAGATAGTGGAGAGATTTGCTATTTTTCCTTTTTTATATAGATGAGAAAATTGAGGAAAATAGGGTTAAATGACTTATCCAGCATCATACAATTAGTAAGTGGCTGAGGTCAGATATAAATCCAGGAAGATGAGTCTTCCCAATTTCAAACTCTGCACTCTATCCACTATGACATCTAGCTGCCCTTCCAGTATCATTATACAGTCCCAAAAGTCTTGGTCTCAAAAGCTTTAATAATTTAAAACTATACAAAAGCTTTTGGAACACCCTATGTACTATTCCCCTTCCCTATAATAGTGTTACAATATTATTTCACATGCTATTCTGATGCATCTGTAAGAGGGAGACTGAAATCTGTAGTTCCTTCAAAGCTCAAATACTACCTCCTAAGATTATTTGATACACACATATATGTGTGTGTGTATGTGTACATACATGTCAACCCCGGTAGAATGTAAGCAAAATGAGAGCAGAAACTATTTATCTTATGATATATGTTCCCCTTGTGGGTAGAAGCTCTTCATTCTAGCCAAATTAATTTCTTACCTATGTCAGGAGGATATTGTCCCTGAGCCTTTTTTGTGGTTTATGCCACTTTAAATACTCTCTAACCTACTTTCTTCTCTCCTTTTACTATACCAGAAGCTTTAATGGTGAGCTCACATTCTACTTCCTTTAAGAGGCCTCTTATAGCCAATCCCAAACTCAATAATTCTCTTCTGCAGTCTCATAGGAATTAAATCTATGTCATGCATTTGGAATTTAATATACTTCATCTTATATTTCTTTTAATGTATAATTTTAGCTTTTTGAGGGTAGTGATGTTTTCTTCATCTTTGTATATCTATTACTGGGCACAGTACCTTCAACAGAGTAGCCACCCATGTAGTCTGTCAACAAATATTTATTAAGGGTTTAATCTTTGCCAAACACTTTGCTAAATAAATGGTTAAAAAAGAGTTACTCCTTTCAAGGAGTACACATTCCAATGAAAGGAAAACATGTAAATATGTAGGTACATACAAGATATATATGAAGTAAATGCAGGTAATCTGAAAGGGGAAACATTAGTTTAGGGGATTAGGAAAGTCTTCCTGCAGGAAAGTGACTTTAAATTGAGTTTTGATGGAAGCTGGGGAAGCTAAAGGGCTGGTAAAGCAATAAAAGTAGAATAATGTAGCTTAATCAGAGACTGTGTTGAAGGGAACAAAGTGTAAGAAGACTTAGGAAGAAGGAAGGGACTAGTCTATTTTGAAGCCTAAGTGAGAACTGTATATTTTATTATGTATATAATTAGAAAATCACTGTAGTTCATGGAGTAGGAAGATGGATAATGTCAAACCTAGACTTTAGAAAAATCACATTAACAGATAAGTGAAGGACTGATTGAATAGGTAAAGACTGGAGTGGCTTGGAGACCCACTTTGTAGTTGAGGAAACTGAATCAAATAAAGGTTGTTTTATGATTTTCCTAGAGGCACACAGTCTTAAAAGATATTTGAACTCAACTCTTCCTGACTCCATGCCTAGGGCTCTATCCACTGTGCTAACTGCTTCTGATATAACAGTCCTGGTAAGAAGTAATAAGAGATTGAACTGGGATTATATTTGTGTAGTAACGGTGAATATTTTCTATTGGATTTTTGGTCCTACATTTTTTTTTAGAAATCGGTTAAGGAAATTACATAATTAGCTGAAGATTTAGCCATTTATCTGTTCAAAAGATTTTTTTTTGATAGTAGGCCTTTAATATTGCAATGATTTCTTGGTTCATGGGCTGAAATAAAGATATTATAGTTGGTTGCAAAAACAAATAGCTTTTGCTTCCTCACACACAATAAGCAGAGCATAATTGGATAACCAGGGAAATTATCTTAAATAAGTGATACTTTTATCACAATATTGTAGTACTTGCAATAGTTTTTAAAAGCTTGGTTAAATCAGTCTTTGAAAAGATTTTTTTCTTACCCATGCTTTCTTACTTGACCATCAAAGAGGTACACTTTCTGGTTGTAGCTTCTAAGAATTTAAGGATAATTTTAATTTTAAATCTCCTTTTGTATTATATCACAATAAAAGTATGGAACAGTCCTTAGCTGCTTTAATTCAGGCTTTTATTTCTTATGATGCAAGTTCTGTAAGGCATTCTTTTCTATAAACAATCTGTTTTATCCTTATATTAAAAAGTTATTCATTAGCATATTTACTTTCTTTGATTATTTTCCATATACTACCACAATAAAACTTTTAGCTTCCATGTTTTCATCTGAACTCACTGATTCTCTGACAATTTTAACATTATTCAAATGAACTCATGTTAAAAATCAAGCCAACAAAAGTTTGTGGTAAAAGTTTCTTTACTATATACTTCATTAATATCTTTTTTTATGATTTAAATAAACATGAAACTTTTGTCTAAATGGCTACACTGGTTGGAGGACTGCAATTGTCATTCCATACAGGTAAAAAACCAATATTTCTATTATAATAACTCTTTTATTCATTGCAGTTGCTTATATACCACAAGCATTTGATTCAATTTTGTTTTTCTTTTATTTTGCCTTCATATTATATAATATTCTATACTGTGGACTCAGGTATGTTATGGGCCAGAACTTGAAACAAGGTGCTAATGTACTTAGTTCACACCTTTAGAGAGCATATTTAACAAAGAGATTCACAAGTTGGGCAGAAATATAAGCAAGAAGCTCTCAGGGCCAAGCCCACAGAAACCCACAAAACCACTCTCTTGGAGGAGGAGTCAAGATTCATTCCAACTTCCACCTTTGTGCTGGCTGGAGACATTCGGAGAGAGTTCTTAGAACCAAGGAGAGAGATAGGCCTCTACTAAAGTTAACCAGGCCTCAGGAAGAGAGACCAGACTGAAGGAGAAAATAAAGGATCTGGACTTTAAATTCTGGCTGCATTTGAGGTGATTACATTGAACTGAAACTAAGGCTGTCTCCAGAAGCTCCCCCCCGCCAAGAAACCTGCTCCCGGACAACGATTATATTTTAGAGAATAACATTACACAGGTATTCTAACATATCATCCTATCTTAAAGTTTTTAATGACCATATTAATGACTTTAAGTTGAACCAAATTTTCACTCTAATATAATAATTAGCTTCTGTTTCTTCTTCTTCCTTTTCTCCTCCTCCTCCTTTTTTTTTCTGCTCTTCTTCCACCTTCTTCATGTTGAAGTTCCATCTGAAGTATTCTTCTTGTTCCTTTATTAAGGGCACTTAAAAAAATTAACACAAATTCTTGGTAATATGGCATGCATCAGTTCATCATACCCATCAACAATGATTAGCTAGTGAAAATTTACAATGTAATGTGATTAAACCTTCTGCTAATTGGTACACATTGCATTAATTGAATTTTGGCTCATATTAAATGTAACTTAATAATTTACAATTAAAAGTTTCATATTATTAGTTTCACATTAATCTTATTCTATTATATACTTTATAAAGCTGTTGGAAAGATCAAAAATTTATAAAAAATGTGGAAAACATAAAACACCAAGCAAATAGCAGATAATAAATAATATCAATAACAGTAATGTTATTTAGTACAGTTAGGATTTGAAATCAACAACTTCCAGGTCAGACCTACTGCTGATATTTGGCTGCACCACTATACATAAGTTACTTAACGTCTCTGAATTTCATGTTTTAATCTGTAAAATACAAACAATAGAAACAATATTATTTGGTTTCTGGGATCAAAAGAGCTTAATATGAGTTATCCTCAGAATATCAGAGAGTCAATGTATAAGCAATCAATCAACAAAGTTTTATTAAGCACCAACTATATTCCAGGTATTGTTCTAAGAATTGGGAATAGGGAGAGAGGTAAAACATAACAAATAAACAAAAACATTCTCATATCAAGAAGCTCACCATATAGGAATGAAGATAATATACAACCCATTATATAGAAACAGGATATAGAAAAGATGCTATCTTTAAGGGAAAATCCTGGCATTAAGAGGGTTTGGGAAATATTTCTTATAAAAGGTAGGATTTAGCTGAGACTAAGAAAGCCAGAAAGAATAGAAAATAGGAAGATATGGAATGAGGGAATTCCAGGCATGGGGGTCAATTAATAGAAATGCAAAAAGTAAGAAGATGAAGTTCTCATTTAAGGGATATAAAGAAAACCATTATTACTAGATCTTGCATTCATGGTTGGGAAGTAAGATATTAAAAAAACTGGAAAGTAAGAAGAGCTCAGTTTATGAGGATTTTTTAAAAAACGCTCCTGGCAATAATAGGCAGTTATTGATAGTTTATTGAATAGTGGGATAGCTTAAGTTAGTTGAGTTAGACTTACTTTTTAGGAAGATCAATTTTACAACTGATTGGAAGATGGACTGAATTAGAAAGAGATTTGAAAAAGAGAAAGTAATCACAGGGTTATTGAAATAATCCAATGGAAGATGGAATATAGGCCTGGCCCAAAGCATAAAAAGAAAAAATCAGATATAGACAAGAAATATTACAAAGGTATACTAGAGCTTTTTAAAGCTTTTTAAACTGTGCATCACCATCCCATATGGAGTGCTGAAACTGAATGTGGGTGTCACAAAAAACTGGCAACAGTAAAAGGTATCAAATATGCTTCCAAGATTTAATTCTTTATGTAAAAATAAATAAGTATATTTATCTTACTAGTATGTAAATTTGCTTTCATCTTTAATAAAGGTTAAAATTACATATAAACTAAATTGTTTTAAATTAAATTTCTTTATGATTTATTATCATAAAATGTTTGATTAGTATACTTATCTTTTATATACTTATATAACTGGGGTCATATAAAATTTCTCAGGTGAAACGGGGTAACATGTAGAAAAAATTTGGGGAGCCCTCTGATAAGAAAAGAAAAAATTTAGAGATATCAATATTCATGGGTCAGAAGTTTTTTTTGAGAACTTCCCGGCTAAGACTCAAAATATTTGCTTGGTATTTTACAATGAAATGCATGCCATTCATGATAACATAGGGCTTGGCAGCACACAGCACTACTCTGAAGGATCTAGTTTATTTAAAACATTTTAACTAGTGGCTTTCTAAAACAGGCCTCAGACACTTAAGCTTACATATATTTTTTCCTAGTGCTGAGAAAAGCACCCCGTGATCTTCGCCAAGATTTTCTCCTTTCAATAAAACAGCTATAGTGCCCCAAAATGAAGGAGCAATTATTGTTACTGTTCAAGCACGGTGCCTACAAGTAGGTAAGCACATAATAGTGGCCGTACTTTTCTACTTACTTACTGTATGCCAAGCACAGAGCTCAATAATACATAAAGTGTTTGGAAATACTTTAGGTCTAAAGAGTGCTTCATAAAACCAAATTTCTTGGTACTTGCCATCCTTTCAGCAGTCTAGTTTGAGATACACTTACTTATCTACCAGGTACTGAAAAAAATTAGTACCTGAGTGTTCAAAAGGTATTTAAAGTACAGTAGTTTTGTTCTTGTCAAGAGTGTCAATGTAGTCTAGCTAAATTCATATTTCTTTTTCAGCCAACATAGGAATTTCACATTATATCCATAGCTTTTAAGATCATTTATTTAGTGGCAAGTAAAATTAATATATTGACATGATCCCCAATCTATCCTTTTATCTTCTTTCCCCAGACCTGTTACAGCCCAGTGAGGAGGACATGACATGATTTTTTTTTTCTGAGGCTGGGGTTAAGTGATTTGCCCAGAGTCACACAGTAAGAAAGTGTTAAGTGTCTGAGATCAGATTTGAACTCAGGTTCTCCTGAATTCAGGGCTGGTGCTCTATCCACTGCGCCACCTAGCTGCCCCAGACATGACATGATTTCAAATATCAGCTGGATCATGTGGATGAAACTGCCTAAAGATTGGGCACTTAAAAGAGCAGAAGTCAGAGTGATGAGCTTTCTTCAATATCATTTTTATTCTTCATCTTTTTTCCTCATTTACTTTCTCCCCCCCCATTATTGTTCATTATTATTATTTCTACGAAATCACTATTGTATGGCCAGCTCCCTATTCTTTCCCTCCATTCTTCTTTGTGTATTTCTGTATCTTGCCAGTTGTTCAAACCCACTATAAATTAGTGGAGAAACTGCTAAAGTAGTAAAAGTAAACTATTTTAAAATGGGAAAATAAGATGCCATCTACCTTTGGTATTTGACCAAGATGCCTTATTAGTTAACTGTGATAGTTAAGCTGCTCTTTTCTCTGTTCTTGCCTGTGTGTTCATAATTAGAATGTAAACTTTCCTAGGATTAGTTGTCTTCTTTTCAGTATCAATTTAACAGATGGGCTTTTTCTTTTACACTTCAACTGAGTAATTTGTAATTGGTTTATTTCTTTTCACTAGTCCAACATTTGGCCAGACAGGAATATTAAAAAAAAGTATCTAATCAGGCTCAGAACTGTCCAGGCTGTAAGCTTTCACTTCATGGATGTGTACAGATCTGAAAGAAGAAAGTTGCTTTCTTCTAATGTTACTATAACTTGGAAGGGATAAAATGAATTGTCAGCCCTTTTTTCCATTAGGTTTAAATCATATGCTGAGAATAATTCTTCATGTATCAAGATAGAATAAAATAGGTAAGATTCCTAGATTTTTTTCCAAAAATTATCTCATATTTCTTTAAAAGAAACTTTTAAATTAACAAATATTTATATATGTATCCTTTTAATAAATCTTTTAAATAAATATGCATAATCAAATTTAAAATTTGTCTCATAGGTGAGGTCAAAAAATATGTTTTATTCTGCATAGAAAGACCCAATGGTCTATCACCTCTCTCCAGAAAGTAGATTTCAAGCAGTACCAAGTTCATTGCATTAATAGAATATAGCTTGAGGATCTCAACTCTGAGCAATGAAACTTTTCATGGAACTACTACCTACTGAACAACTTTCTGATCAGCTCTATTTATTTGCTGATGATATCGTTCTCTGGAATTTGGTTCCATGAGCCTGCATAAGCCAAAACTTTCTGACCAGGTTTTTTGGACTATAGGATTTCCAAAAGGAAATACTAGCCATGTTGCTTTAGTCCATCACACCTCCTTCAAGAAGTTTTATCTGTGTTCTCTCCCTCTATACCTCTGAACCACTCATTGTTTACATTGTTGTTATTTCTTAATTCATATACTCTATTATTCCAATAAACTGCAAATTCCTTTATAGCAAGAACATTTCATTTTTGTTTTTCTATTCCTAGTGCCTGATACATCCTAGCTAATAGTAAATGCTTGCAAACTGATTGATTCCCAACTAGATTTGAAGTGTCTCAATAGTAGTATCATATGTCATTCATTTCAATTCAATTTATTGAAAATTTATGTGATCAATACCTTGTGCTGTTGATATATACTAAACTTCTAGACTTCTAACTTTCTAACTCTATCAGCAGATTTCAATTAAATATTAGCTGTCAGTAATCCAGCTATATTCTTCTGGAGCTTCATCGAAAAGTATATACTTTAGTCATCCTCTTTTATTTACTTCTAACTAGTATCATGGGATCATTAGATCTTAGATGTGGAACAAGATGAGTACTCTAGAGGCCACTGAGTCTAATTCCCTGTCCTCATCTTACACATGAGAAAACTAAATCTGTGAGAGATGAAATAACTTGAGTCTGAAGCAGAATTCAAACCCTGGTGTCTAACTCGAAATTATAAGTTCTTGTCACTATATCATGCAGTCCTTCCTTTCCTAGTACATTGTCAATCAAAAGCCTTTCTACAAGTGTTGTTCTTGCAGTAAGTAGTTTAATTGGTTTGGAGAGAAAGGTAATATAAACAAAATAATTACTGGTACATAATATGCACATTAGGCAAGAGGGAACTTTTACAGATTTTTGTACAGAGGAATGACATAACAAAATCTTATAGATTTTTGTGTTTTGTGTTTCTACCTAAAATATAGTAGGTACCCAATAAATGTTTCTTGATTGTGTAATCCTTTGACAATATATAATTTCAAAGACAGCATCATATATTCTTTTTTGTTGTTAGAATCATATATTCTTAATAGAGTTAAACTTCTTAGTTGAACCATGTAGGTAAGGCTTGAACCTGGTTTTATTGCCACACTGTCAGGATGGATGCTCAATAAATATTGCAGGAACTATGTTTGAGAAGCCAGTTGTTTGACTTACTGTCTTTCATTTGAATTATCTCTCTGAAAAAGATGGAACAGAAACCTTGATTTCTTAGTGTCTTTGTAGCCTTTCTTCTAAGGTTTTTGGACAATGGTAAAGTCTCACTTCCTTTTGGAGCTCCAGGTGATAGAAAATTTTCATTTCTAGGCAAAAGTAGCTGCTGTTGAAAGAACAACTTCTAAGCATTAAGGAGCTTGTGTTCTCTGGACTTGTTCAAAATTGTTTTCAAGGATCTTGTGGACCCAGTTTCAGGAATTCTTCATGTTATATTCAGGAATTGTAGATGTTACTGATGTTGAAACTGCAGATTTCAACAGAAGCAATCAACTGCTCTTTAAAATTTACTTTTCACAAGCTAGTCCTAGGAAATGGATTTGGGCTTGTAAAGGGATTGATCAATAATGTCAAGTTGGCTTCTAAAGAGCTAGTCACTGAGTTACAGAGCTAGTGTGCCAAATAGTCAGTTCATGTTTTACAACATTATCCATTTCCTCCATGAAATCCACTTTTAATACTTAGCAATATGGATAGTGCTGAGAAAATTGCAAGAAAGGATGATCTAAAACAGGAAAATTGGGCCAGTCTCAAAAATAAGACAGATAAAATTTTAAATTTGAGAATCAAACTATTCTGTCTCTGTATTCACACATTTCATGTCTTTCTTAAGGTAATTATTTAACCACAAGACATAGTCACAAATTCCCAAAGCCTATCCACTGAAAAGAACTTGTATTCCATATAAATATCTCTGTGAAAGAGTTGATCATGGGGTACATAAAGGGGTCTATGTATTAATTGCCTGAAGCACTTGTTAGTTGTGTGACATTAAGCAAGTTATGATATTTAAGCCTGCCTCTGTTTCCTCATCTCAAAAATCCAATCCCCCTAAATGGGGATGGTATCTGGCTTAATAATAATAATAATCATACCTCATAGTCAGTGTCATCTGATTACTTCTATGAAAACAAAGAAATATATTGTGTTTATCCTCCTTGAGACCATTGTGAGGATTGAATTGAAATAGGTAGGAATTCAATGAATGACATCCTTTGGTATTCTGATACCATTATATGTCTACCACTGATAGTAGACAAACAACAGACATGAAGAAAATGGACTGATGACATAAATACTTTCAACATTAGTAACATTTCACCAATTATACATCAGCAAGCACTTCTTCCTGCTATATGTCAACAGTAAACTTTGTTTCATGTTATGAAGAAAATATTGCCATAATGTTTAAAGCAATCATTTAAAAAACATATCTAAAACTCAAGTAGATAAAATAAGAGATTAAATCAAGGAGCTACTAAAAGCTGAAGATGAACATTTTGGAGAACTTCAGATCATTGAAAATTTTTATTTCATACAAGAATCAAAATTATACTTAAAAAAGAGGTGACAAAAACTCAAAGTCACAAAATATTTTTTTTATTATTATATATATATTTTATAATATTATCCCTTGTATTCATTTTTCCAAATTGCCCCCCCTCCCTCTATTCCCTCCCCCCGACGACAGGCAATACCATACATTTTACATGTGTTACAATATAGTCTAGGTACAATACATGTGTGTGAATATCATTTTCTTGTTGCACAATAAACATTAGAATCCGAAGGTACATGCAACCTGGGCAGACAGATATTAGTGCTAACAATTTACATTCGCTTCCCAGTGTTCCCTCTCTGGGTATAGTCATCTCTGTCCATCACTGATCAACTGGAAGTGAGTTGGATCTTCTTTAAGTTGAAGATTTCCACTTCCATCAGAATACATCCTCATACAGTATTGTTGTTGAAGTATACAGTGATCTTCTGGTTCTGCTCATTTCACTCAGCATCAGTTGACCTAAGTCTCTCCAGGCCTCTCTGTATTCCTCCTGCTGGTCATTTCTTACAGAGCAATAATATTCCATAACCTTCATATACCACAAT
Organism: Sminthopsis crassicaudata; assembly: GCF_048593235.1. Taxonomy (NCBI): domain Eukaryota; kingdom Metazoa; phylum Chordata; class Mammalia; order Dasyuromorphia; family Dasyuridae; genus Sminthopsis; species Sminthopsis crassicaudata. The sequence goes on along the minus strand of NC_133617.1, from coordinate 611,826,995 downwards.
TTACCCAACCATTCTCCAACCGATGGACATCCATTCATCTTCCAGTTTCTAGCTACAACAAAAAGAGCTGCCACAAACATTTTGGCACATATAGGTCTCTTTCCGCTCTTTAGTATTTCTTTGGGATATAATCCCAGTAGTAGCGCTGTTGGGTCAAAGGGTATGCACAGTTTGATAACTTTTTGGGCATAATTCCAGATTGCTCTCCAGAATGTCTGGATTCTTTCACAACTCCACCAGCAATGTATCAGTGTCCCAATTTCCCCACATCCCCTCCAACATTCATCATTATTTGTTCCTGTCATCTTAGCCAATCTGACAGGTGTGTAGTGGTATCTCAGAGTGGTCTTAATTTGCATTTCTCTGATCAGTAGTGATTTGGAACACTCTTTCATGTGAGTGGATATAGTTTCAATTTCTTCCTCTGAGAATTGTCTGTTCATATCCTTTGACCATTTATCAATTGGAGAATGGTTCGGTTTCTTATAAATTATGGTCAGTTCTCTATATATTTTGGAAATGAGACCTTTGTCAGAACCTTTGTTTTTAAAAATATTTTCCCAATTTGTTACTTCCCTTCTAATCTTGTTTGCATTAGTATTGTTTGTACAGAAACTTTTTAGTTTGATGTAATCAAAATCTTCTATTTTGTGATCAATAATGATCTCTAGTTCTCCTCTGGTCATAAATTCCTTCCTCCTCCACAAGTCTGAGAGGTAGATTATCCTCTGTTCCTCTAATCTATTTATTATCTCCCTCTTTATGCCTAAATCATGGACCCATTTTGATCTTATCTTGGTATATGGTGTTAAGTGTGGATCCATATCTAATTTCTGCCATACTAATTTCCAGTTTTCCCAACAGTTTTTTCCGAATAATGAATTTTTATCCCTAATGTTGGAATCTTTGGGTTTGTCAAAGATTAGATTGCTATAGATGTACCCTTTTTTGTCCTTTGTATCTAATCTGTTCCACTGATCTACCGGTCTATTTCTTAGCCAATACCAAATGGTTTTGGTGACTGCTGCTATATAATATAGCTTTAGATCAGGTACACTTAGACCACCTTCCTCTGAGTTTTTTTTCATTAGTTCCCTTGCAATTCTTGACCTTTTATTCTTCCATATGAATTTTGTTGTTATTTTTTCTAGGTCATTAAAATAGTTTCTTGGGAGTCTGATTGGTATAGCACTAAATAAATAGATTAGTTTGGGGAGTATTGTCATCTTTATTATATTCGCTCGGCCTATCCAAGAGCACTGAATGTCTTTCCAATTATTTAAATCTGATTTTATTTTTGTGGCAAGTGTTTTGTAATTTTTCTCATATAATTCCTGACTTTTCTTTGGTAGATGGATTCCCAAATATTTTATACTCTCAACATTTGTTTGGAATGGAATTTCTCTTTGTATCTCTTGCTGTTGCATTTTGTTAGTGATATATAAAAATGCCGAGGATTTATGTGGATTTATTTTGTATCCTGCCACTTTGCTGAAATTTTGAATTATTTCTAGTAGCTTTTTAGCAGAGTCTTTGGGGTTCTCTAAGTATACCATCATGTCATCTGCAAAAAGTGATAGTTTAATTTCCTCATTTCCTACTCTAATTCCTTGAATCTCTTTCTCGGCTCTTATTGCCAAGGCTAGCGTTTCTAGTACTATATTGAATAGTAATGGTGATAGTGGGCAACCTTGTTTCACTCCTGATCTTACTGGGAAAGGTTGCAGTTTATTTCTATTGCATATTATGCTTACTGATGGTCTTAAATATATACTCCTGATTATTCTAAGGAATAATCCATTTATTCCTATACTCTCAAGAGTTTTTAGTAGGAATGGATGTTGGATTTTGTCAAATGCTTTTTCTGCATCTATTGAGATGATCATATGGTTCTTATTAATTTGATTATTAATATGGTCAATTATATTAATAGTTTTCCTAATATTAAACCAGCCCTGCATTCCTGGAATAAATCCTACTTGATCATAGTGTATTATCTTGGAGATAATTTTCTGAAGTCTTTTTGCTAATATCTTATTTAAGATTTTAGCATCAATATTCATTAAGGAGATTGGTCTATAATTTTCTTTCTCAGTTTTCGATCTACCAGGTTTAGGTATCAGTACCATGTCTGTGTCATAAAAGGAATTTGGTAGGACTCCTTCATCCCCTATTTTTTCAAATAATTTATATAACCTTGGGGCTAATTGTTCTTTAAATGTTTGGTAGAATTCACATGTGAATCCATCTGGCCCTGGGGATTTTTTCCTGGGGAGTTGATTAATAGCTTGTTCTATTTCTTTTTCTGAAATGGGACTATTTAAGCAATTTATCTCCTCCTCTGTTAATCTAGGGAGCCTATATTTTTGGAGGAAGTCATCCATTTCACTTAAGTTATCAAATTTATTGGCATAAAGTTGGGCAAAGTAACTCCTTATTATTTCTCTAATTTCCTCTTCATTGGTGGAAAGATCCCCCTTTTCATTTGTAAGACTATCAATTTGATTTTCCTCTTTCTTTTTTTTGATCAAATTTACCAAAGGTTTATCTATTTTATTGGCTTTTTCATAAAACCAACTCTTGGTTTTATTTATTAATTCAATAGTTTTTTTACTTTCAATTTTATTGATTTCTCCTTTTAATTTTTGTATTTCGAGTTTAATTTTTGGTTGGGGGTTTACAATTTGGTCTTTTTCTAGCCTTTTAAGTTGTAAGCCCAATTCGTTAATCTTCTCTTTCTCAATTTTCTTCAAATAAGCCTCTAAAGATATAAAATTTCCCCTTATTACTGCTTTAGCTGCATCCCAAAGATTTTGATATGATGTCTCATCATTATCATTATCTTGGGTGAAATTATTAATTGTTTCTATAATTTGCTCTTTCACCCAGTCATTCTTTAAGATGAGATTATTCAGTTTCCAATTACTTTTTGGTCTATTTACCCCTAACTTTTTACTGAATGTAGCTTTTATTGCATTGTGATCTGAGAAGAAGGCATTTATTATTTCTGCCTTCCTACATTTAATTTTGAGATCTTTATGTCCTAGTATATGGTCAATTTTTGTATAGAATCCATGAACTGCTGAGAAGAAAGTATATTCCTTCCTATTGCCATTCAGTTTTCTCCAAAGGTCTATCATACCTAGTTTTTCTAATGTTCTATTTACTTTTTTAATTTCTTTCTTGTTTGTTTTGTGGTTTGATTTGTCTAAATCTGAGAGTGCAAGGTTGAGATCTCTCACTATTATAGTTTTACTGTCTATTTCTTCTTGCAGTTCTCCTAACTTTTCCTTTAGAAAGTTAGATGCTATACTACTTGGTGCATATATGTTTAGTATTGATATGGCTTCATTATTTATGCTACCTTTCAGCAGGATATAGTTTCCTTCCTTATCTTTTTTAACAAGATCTACTTCTGCTTTTGCTTGATCTGAGATAAGGATAGCTACCCCTGCTTTTTTGGCTTTACCTGAAGCATAATAGGCTCTGTTCCAACCTTTTACCTTTACTCTGTATGTATCTCCCTGCTTTAAGTGTGTTTTCTGTAGGCAACATATTGTAGGGTTCTGCTTTTTGATCCAATCTACTATCCGTCTCCGTTTGATGGGATCGTTCATCCCATTTACATTTACAGTTAAAATTACTAATTCTGTATTTCCTGCCATCGTATTATCCCCAGCTTATGCTTTTTTCCCTTGACCCCCCTGATCCCCCTCCCCGATATTTAATTTACAGACCCCCCTTGTGCCGCACAACCCTCCCTCTTTTTTTTTTTGCATCCCTCCCCCCTCCCTCCAAGTCCCTTCACTTATTCTCCTTTTCCTTTTCCCTTTTCCTCTCCCCCCTTTTAATGAGGTGAGAGAAAATTCTCTGAAAAACAAATATGTTAATTATTTACTCTTTGAGCCTCTTCTGATGAGAGTAAGATTCACAAAATGATTCTCCCCCTCACTAAGTTCCCTCAGATATGGTGTATTTTCTATGTCTCTTCCTGGGATGTAGTTTCCCTCTTTTAATCACTCCTTCCCCTTTTTCTGAACCAACCTCCTTCGCTTTACTACACCCCCCTTTTTTTTCTTTTATATCAGTAAAATCAAATTATCCTTGAGTATTTTTTATATACCCACAACAGAGTTACAGTTCTCAAGGGTTCTGTGTACCTTTTTCTGTTTCTCTTCAGTCTTGTGGATGTAGATCAAATTTTTTGTTTAAGTCTGGTTTTTTTCTTAGAAACATATAGAATTCCTCTGTTTCATTGAATGACCATCTTCTTCCATGGAAAAAGATGCTAAACTTAGCTGGGTAGTTCATTCTTGGTTGCAGTCCTTGATCTTTTGCCTTACGGAATATCAGGTTCCAGGCCCTTCTATCTTTTAATGTGGAGGCAGCCAGATCTTGGGTGACCCTTATTGTGGCACCTTGGTATTTAAATTGTTTTTTTCTAGCTGCTTGCAGGATTTTCTCCTTTGTGTGGTAATTCTGCAGCTTAGCCACAATATTCCGTGGTGTTCTTTTTTTAGGGTCTATTTCAGAAGGAGTTCGATGAATTCTTTCCACATCTACTTTCCCTTCTGTTTCTATTATCTCTGGACAGTTCTCTTTGATAATTTCCTGTAAAATAGAATCTAGGCTCTTTTTCTGGTCATAGTTTTCGGGAAGTCCAATAATCCGCAGATTATCTCTCCTAGATCTTTTTTCCAGGTCTATAGATTTTCCCAGTAAGTATTTGACGTTGTTCTCCAGCTTCTCATTTTTTTTGTTTTGTTTGACTGATTCTTGGGTTCTCTGTGAATCATTCATTTCTATTTGTTCCATCCTGACTTTTAAGGAGTTATTTTCTTCTTTCACAGTTTTTAGTTCTTTTTGTAAATGCCCAATTTCGTTTTTAAATGAGTTATTTTGCTCTATTGAATTTTTTTCCATTTCCCTAATTTTTTTTTTTGAGAATTATTTTCTTTTTCCAATTCAGAAATTCTATTTTCTTGAGACTTTTTTATCTTTTCCAATTCAGAAATCCTACTTTCCTGTGTTTTTTTAACCTTTTCTAATTCACTAATTTTGTTTCCCTGCATCTCCTGTGAATTCTTTATTTTTTCCAACTCCAATTTCAGGACATTGTTATTCTCTATCATAGCTTCTCTTTCCTTTCCCCATTTTTCTTCGATCTCCCTCAATTTCTTAAGAGCTTCTTCTAGGAGAGAGTTATGTGATGGGGGGCAGGAATCGTTCCCCTTTAGGTTGTTGTCTGTTGATTCTCTGCTGTCAACTTCCTCGGGGTTGGATACCTGCTCTTTCTCTGTATAGAAGGAATCTATAGTTTTTCTAGCTTTTTTGCTCATACTTAAAAAATGTTTTGGGGTCTGTCCCTGGGGTAGGAAATTATTTACTTCTTTACCAGCTTCCTCCCAGACGGGATGGATGCAGTGGCCCCTGCGCCGGAGCTAAGATAGAGCTCTGGGAGAGAGTTCCCCACCCCCTCCCTGGAAGTGCCCCAGAGGTGATTAGCACTACTGTGCTTCGAGGGCGTAGAATAGTGAAGACAGCACGAAGCCCAGCTTATGTGTCCGGGTGGGGAGTGGATGTCTGCAGCAGGTGACGTGAGAAGCCCCTGCGCTCAAACTGGAAGTGTCTGCCAGAAACCGTGGTCCCTAGTTCAAAGGTTCCGCTTCTCTGGGACTTCCTGGAGCTGAGTTCCACTCCCTCCAGCTAAGCTAGGCAGTGTGTGTTGCCTTGGGCCATATCCACCCACTTGTCAGTCTCTTAACTATTCTCAGGAGGGAGCTGAGGCCACACCCCTTGGTGCCGATTCTCTGCTGAGTCACCCCCAGGGTGGGGGGGGGGAGAATCTAATCTGAGTTTTAAAATATTTTGGCTTTCTCTTCTGAACTGCTAAATAATTAGCAGAGAAGAGCTAACAGCCTGTGCCAGATTCCTTTACCTCAGTGGCTTCTCTGATCCCAGAGCCCCTCCCAGCGCAATGGGCGCAGTGTGCCCCTACCCCACCGTCTGTGCTGGTCTCTTATTCCTCCCCTGAGAACTGACCTTTCCTGTTGAAACTCCAGATTCTCTTCAGCTGGTAAGTCGTGCTTCCAGTCCTTGTGGATTCTATCAGTCCTGAGCTAATTTTGAGACTTAATTTATCTAATTGGTTGTGAGGGAGTGAGGACGTTCACTGAGTCGTGTGTTTCTTCTCCGCCATCTTGGCTCCGCCCCAGTCACAAAATATTTTGAAAATAAAATGGAAATATTTAAACTGAAATTCACAAACATTCTTTTAAAAATCAAACCAGCAAACTAATATGTAACAGGAGATTTAAGAAAAGTTGGCATCTATTATATTCATTGTGAATGAGTGATTTTTCTCATAATATTTGACAAAAAGAGTGAAAGCAATTCAGGGCCTACAAACAGTTGTATATGTGGCAGCCTGAAATACTGGTGAATTGTCTGGTGACACCACTTTTTTTTGGATTAGTATCCCAATCATTGTCAGACTATTCCCCTCTAAAGTCAAAGAAATATAGATGAAGCATAGAGTGGCAGGTTGGAATTTATTGATCTAGTCAGTAAGATCACTAACATTTCAGGGTTTTTGCTGGGACTTCACTAGGACTATAATGTTTTCCTGACATACATAATACATTTATTCATAACCTTTCTTCAGACCTTCCTTTTTACTGTCAAGAGTACCACCATTCTTCCAGTTACAGAGGTTTGCAATCTCTCTTACTCTCAATTCATCACTCTTACTCACCTCAATTGCCAAATACTATTGTTTCTACTTCCATAACATCCCCTGCTCTACTTTCTATTCACAGAGCAACCAGTCTAGTTCAGGCCTTCATCAGCTACCTTTAAGGATTGTTGCAATGTTTCTTTATTTGATTTCAAGTAATAATCATTCTAATATATCCTCTACTGTTACCTAAAGTAAAGACTTGATAATATCTAGATAATATCTAGAAACTTCAATAGTTCCCCCATTACCTTTAAGTTCAAATTTGTCAGTTTGGTATTGAAATCTCTTCATAATCCCTTCTTACTTTTTCATTTTTCTAAAACATTGCTCTACTCCATGTTTTCTACAATCCAAATATACCATTATACTCAGTGTTTCACATACATAATGATTTAAACCCATCTTGTACCTTTATACCAATCATTCCCTTTACCTGGAATGTATTTCCTACTTATGTCTACCTCTCAAAATCTCTGTTTTCTTCACACTATACACACGCACACACACACAATCCTGGCCTACACAACCCAGCACTATCATATTATTACTATATCTATACTCTATCTACCTACTTATACATATTCATGTTGTCTTTCTTTGTAGAATATAAACTCCTTGATATTAAAGACTAGATATTAAAGCCTTGCCTACTGGCTCTTTTGAACCTCCGCCACCTGGGTCTTTTTTCCTCATTATAGGCCGTGCCTCATGTACCCTTCAAGGGATAATTATTCACCCCACCTTGGTTGACAATGACTATGAGGGAGAAATTAAGGTCATCGCTTCTTCCCCCCACCGCACTATTACAATTCCCCCGAAACAACGTTTGGCTCAAGCACTGCCACTCCCTTTAGACACTAGCTTCCCAGCTTTCAAAAATAAGAGAGGAATATCTAACCCTGGGTCATCTGACATATATTGGGTACAGTCCTTATCACAAGAGAGGCCCACCTTAAAACTAAAACTACAAGGCAAATCCTTTACGGGACTAATTGACTCAGGGGCTGATGCCACAATCATTTCTGCCTCCCAATGGCCCAACTCTTGGCCCCTGCAACCATCTCTCACACATCTCCAAGGCATAGGACAGACTCAGGAGACTATGGAATCTACACAAATGCTGATATGGGAGGATGCAGAAGGAAACAAGGGCATAGTACGCCCCTTTATAGTTCCTAACCTCCCCATCAACCTTTGGGGTAGAGATATTTTATCTCAAATGGGCATTATCATGTGTAGCCCCAATTCTATTGTCACAGAGCAAATGTTGAGACAAGGATTCCTTCCCAAGCAAGGACTAGGAAAGAATAATCATGGAATTCGGGAACCTATACAGCTGCAACCCCAATCAGACAGAACAGGCCTTGGCTTCCAAAACCAAAACCTTTTTTCATAAGGGCCACTGATCCCCCCAGCCTACAGGCGGATAAGATCACCTGGAAATCAGATACCCCCGTCTGGATAGATCAGTGGCCCCTCCCAAAAGAAAAACTAGAGGCTGCAACTAAATTAGTTCAACTACAATTAGACGTGGGTCATATAGAGCCCTCTAATTCACCTTGGAACACACCAATATTTATAATCAAGAAGAAATCTGGGTCATGGAGGTTACTCCATGATCTTAGAGCAGTCAATAAAACCATGATACCCATGGGGGCCCTTCAGCCAGGCTTGCCTGCCCCCGTAGCAATCCCCGCTGGGTTTCATAGGATTGTCATAGACCTTAAAGACTGCTTCTTCTCCATACCATTAAACCCTGAAGATTGTAAAAGATTTGCCTTCACTGTCCCTGTCATTAACTGTATAGGCCCATCTCTTAGGTTCCAATGGAGGGTCCTGCCACAGGGCATGGCCAATAGCCCTACCCTTTGCCAAAAATATGTTGCTCAAACGGTAGACCCCTTTAGATTAAAATACCCACATCTCTATATAATCCATTACATGGATGACATCTTAATAGCAGGCCCTTCAGAATTAGAATTAGTAAAGGTATCTGATAGTCTAGTTTCAGCCCTCCAAAAGAGAGGCCTGCAAGTTTCACCAGAAAAAGTCCAAACTACCCTCCCCCAACTTTTCCTTGGGTTTGAGCTACATTTTTCTCAGGTAATAACCCAGAAAGCCCAGATACGTACCGCCCATCTTAAGACATTAAATGATTTCCAAAAACTTCTAGGGGATATTAATTGGCTACGTCCCTATCTGAAATTAACTACAGGGGATCTTAAACCCCTCTTTGACATTCTAAAAGGAGACTCGGACCCTTCCTCACCACGCTCCATAACAAAGGAAGGTGAGACTGCCTTACAGAAAGTCAATCAGGCAATATCCACTCAAAAGATTGGATACTATGACCCTGCAAAAAAACTCTGGCTTCTCATTTTTTCCACAACCTTTTCTCCCACCGGTTTGCTATGGCAAGGAATGCCCCTGTTCTGGATCCATAGCTCAGCAACTCCTAATAAAATACTTGCCACTTATCCCATACTTGTATCAGAGATTCTACAAGAAGGAAGGACCCTCTCCATAAAAATTTTCTTTAAGCTCTCTAACAAAATTTTCTTCCTTACTCAACTTAGATCCCATGATATCGACAGACGCGAACACTTACCTCTTTTTACTTTCGTTTCACGGAGCTCCGTAACGCCAGCAGCCTGGGGGAGCGAAATCGTCTCTGGGGGTCCGGACGGGCGGGGGGAGCGTTCTGTCGGGTCAAAGTCCCTATTTTTGAGCCCCACGTTGGGCGCCAGTTTGACCTGTCCAGCAGGTCTTCAACGTGGGTCAAAAAAAGAAGGACATAGACCGAAATTAAGGCAAAAGCCTGCGGGGGCTAAGACAGCCCGGGAACAGGATCTAGAGAGAGAGAGAGGGGAGACTACTCAAAGTAATGGTCAAGCATGTCTCGTTTATTAGCTTACAGTTACAGAATTTATAGGCAGAAAACCGCAATGCCATGTATGCATAAGGATTGGGTAGCATGATAGATGAGTCAAATATTTTTGTAACATTTACCAGGTGCAGATTATGAGACGGTTAGGGGCCCAAGGACGGGGTGGAACAACGTAGTTTTGTCTATTCCATATCAGTTCTGGGAACTGTGGTCTTGACATTCCTCAGAAATCATCAGCCTCAGGGCCGTGGTGACCTGGGTTTGTTCAAGAGGGGGGAAGAGCAAGGGGAAAGGTTGGGGAAGGTTCCTGACACCATCTTGTACCTTTATACCAATCATTCCCTTTACCTGGAATGTATTTCCTACTTATGTCTACCTCTCAAAATCTCTGTTTTCTTCACACTATACACACGCACACACACACAATCCTGGCCTACACAACCCAGCACTATCATATTATTACTATATCTATACTCTATCTACCTACTTATACATATTCATGTTGTCTTTCTTTGTAGAATATAAACTCCTTGATATTAAAGACTAGTTCACACTCTTCATTGAATTATCAGCATTTAGAAAAGTGCTTGGTACATAATAAACACATGCTTATTGGGTGTTTTAATGAATGATTTTTTTCATTGGTAGTTTCTTCTTTCTATAGACACCTTTTGAATGGCAGTCATCAAAGAAGAAAAGTCCAATTAGAGAAAGAGTTCTTATCCTTATTGTGTCATGATCTTCTTTTGCTTCTGGTAAAGCCTATGGTTTGCTTTTCAGAATGATGTTTTTAAATTCATAAAATAAAATACAAAGAACTGCAAAGCAAAGCAATTATACACACACATAAATATGTTCATAAATAGAAGTTTAAATGTAGGGAATGAGGGAAAAAAGATGTAGAAGAAAATTTAAAAAAGAGCTAGTTCTGTTAGAATATAGGGTGTAAAGGTCTGGATTTGTAAGGGTCCGGTCGTCTCTAAGTTGTCCTTGGGGACTACTGTCTCAACTCAGTCCCAGACTCGACTCTTCTTCCTCCAGAGAGCCATCCCAACTCTGTCCTCGAGTAGACTCTTCTTCCTCCAGAGAGCCATCCCAACTCTGGCCCAGAGTAGACTAACTTCTTGCTCAATGTTGTCTTCTTTTATCCTCCCAGAGAATGTTCCCCTTAAAGACTGGAACCAAAAGTGTGAACTAAAGAATTGTTAAGTACCGACTTAGTACTTAGTAAGAACCTAACAATAGGGTGCAAGAAAATAATATTAAAAGTATATTAGAATGGTGTTATTGATGACTGTAAAATGTAAGTTAGCTAAGTGTTTTTCCCTATAAGCAATAAATAGAATTTTGCTAAAGATTTTAAAGTACCAAACACAGCCCAACCTATGTATTAGGAAAAACTTTGGCATCCCCATGAAGAATGAATTAGAGAAGGGAGAATCAGAAGGTTGTGATTCTTACTTTAAAGTCTTTTATAAAAATTAAGATAAGATTATAATGGCTTAAACTGGGATAATGACATTGTGAGCTTTAAAGAAAAGGCAAATACAAGAAAGATTTCTGGAGGGTGAGTCAACAATTGGTGACCGGTTGAATTTTGTAGTGAAGAAGAGACCAGTAATGTTAACAAAAAGTGTCCTAGAAAGCAAAGTGTCCTAGAAAACATGGAGATTATGATCAGCTATGTAAAATGCATTGGGGGAAAAGGTTAAATAGAATAAGAAATTTGTAAAAGTTCATTTGTTTGTAATTAAGAGGTAAGTGATAATTTTAAAGTTATTTCAGTAAATTAATGATGTATTTATAGATTCATAGATCAAAGTATTATAGATTTAGAGTTCAAAATGATCCTACAGGTCAACTAATTTGCCCTTCTTATTTTAAAATATGAAGAAAATTAGTCAGATAGATGGTGTGGTGGATAAAGCACCTGACATGGAGTCAGGAAGACCTCAGTTCAAATCTAGCCTCAGACACTTAACACGTCTTGGCTGTGTGATCCTACACAAGTCATTTAACCCTCACCAAAAAAAATGAGGATACTCAGGCATTTTTAAAGTACCTATTATACCATATACTGTATATATATATATATATGTATATATATATATATATATACATATATATATATATGTATGTATGTGTGTGTGTGTATATATATATATATATGTATGTGTGTGTGTGTGTATATATATATATATATATATATATATATATATATATATATATATTCACATAAACACATGCAAAACCTATATTTGAAAAGCTTATATCCTAAAAAAAAAGTCTCAGAGAGATCAAATGATTTACTCACACTATTCATTGTGCCTCCTACTTGCCTTTTGACATTAAAAATATCTGAATTTGTATCTGGCTTCAGATAATTTTTAGCTCTGTGACTCTAGGCAAGTCACTTCTGTTTGTCATAGTTTCTTCAACTGTAAAATGTAAAAAATGTAAAAACAGCAACAATAACAAAACAGGATTTATAAAGTGTTTAGTACAGTACCTGACACTTAGTAGGCATATATAACAAATCATTCTTTCTTTCCTTCTCTCCTTTCCTCCCTCCTTCCTTCCCTCCCTTTGTCCCTTCCACCTTCTTCCTTTCCATCCTTCTCTTCCTATCTCCCTTCCCTCCCTCCTTCCTTTCCTCCTTCCTTCTTTCCTTCTTTCTTCTTTTCCTTCCTTCCTTCCTTCCTTCATTCCTTCCCTCTTTCAAAACCAGTCCTCTATCCTTTATACCATACCGGCCCCAAAAGGTATTTGCCTTGGCAAGTAGGAGGGTCACCTCATTCACTGCAATCAGAAGATAGGAAAAGAAAGGATTTGTGATAGGAGGGGAGATTGAGGGATCTAACTATAATGGCCTCAATTCCAATAAAGTAGGAGGCAAGGGGTGGAGAAGGAACAAATATGAGAGGAATGGAGCTTGGGGCTTGAGGAAAATGGGGAAGATTGCATTTCATTTCATAAAATCAGTTCCTTTGCTTTTAAATTCTATCATATGAATACATTTAAGGCTGTCAAAGAATACACAACTCACAACCAGTACACATCCCTACAGTTAGAATTCCTTGAAGACCCTAAAGCTCTGGTATTGCAGTTATAGAACAAACCCAGTGAGCAGAACAGTGAGTACTTGGGAGCAGGCCACATGTGGCACAGCTTGACCTTTCAGATCAAGCAGATTAAGAACATAATATTTTCTAGCTCGTCAACGCAGGGACCACGGTTAATGATTAAGCCTAAATCCCACACCCAGTTTTCTGTCATTTGGAAAATAATCAGAGCCCACATCCAGCAAAATCTGGCCTTGATATTTTTGGCAACCTATTCCAGGGGCAGATGCATTCAAGAGAAAAGAAAAACAACAACAAAGATGACAACAATAACATTTGGTATTTCAGATGAAATTTATATTTCATAGAGTCGAACCTCATCACATCATGTACTAGAAATGCTGTTTTGATATTACAGTGACTTGGAATATGGAGCTATTTTACTCACACTTAAATGGAGAGAACAGTAATCGCCTACTTTATTATTCCAGTTTCACACTAGACAATTCAATTTCCATAATATTGTCAAGAGTACACTGAAAGAAAAAAATCACCATTTCTGCACAATAAGTGTTTCCTAAGATAGTACAGGAAGCCATTGGCAAAGAGGGAAAATATATTCCAGCATTGTTCAAGTAGGAGAATCATTGAATACCCACAGGAAACATGCAGAAGGAAGAGGTGGGAGCAGAGAGTCTAGGAGTAATGACTCATGGGCATATATATCTGGTCAACTTTTGGTTATAGAAAAGCATCATCTCAATTCCTCCTTCTTTCTTTTCTCTTCTTTTTTCTTCTTTTTGGTAGGCTAAAGGGATGTAGAGGGGGCTAAGGAGAGATTTGGAAGAGTAATTGGTATGGGAGAATGAATTTGATGAAGAAAACTGGAATAATCTTTGATAGGTGCCAGGATGAAATGAGAAGGGCTAAGGTTTGATACCTTTGAAATCAGAACTATCTTAATTCAGAAACTAGTCAACTTGAGGCCTGCTGTGCAGGGGATAGTTTTCAGTGGCAGCCATGGGCAGAATTGCAAATTAAATTGAGTTTGCCCTTGGCCCATCTTGCCTTCATTTCTCAACAGCTTTCAAAAAGTCTGGCTGTTCTTTCTTGACATCTGAGAACTCAGTATATTCTCCCTTAAGTATCCAATGTCCCAAAACTATCTTGATTACTTCCTTGTTCCTTCTATACCAGCCAATTAAATAAATAAGTCAAATTATTCCCTGGAGTATATGTATATCTATATAGCACAAATATTTAAAAAATAATAACAAATCATACTATGAATAAAAGTCATATAAACCAAGAAATTTTAATTCTACAAGCAAGGGGAAACTGAATCAAATTATGCTGAACACAAGTACTATTCTATATGATACATAACAGAGTTTTAGATTTTTATAGGTTTAAGTAAAATCAATAATAGAAAATAGAAAATCCCAAGGATAATGGAACATTTTGCATTTTCTTGGTTTTCATTCTGAGATATTTATGCTGTATATTCTAAAATAATTTGCCTTTTAAAATCCTTTTGATATTATAATAATGAGATTGTCATGCTAGTCTTAATTTATAAGGTTCTTCCAAAATGGTGTCAATATTGTTCTTCATCTCTATTGATAACTAGCTACTGAGTATAAAATACTATCTAGGAAATGAGAGAGATAAAAATATTAAGATTTAAAGTCCCTAACCTCATGGGACTGATAGTCTAATAAGGAGCTAAGTAAAAACAAATATATAGCAGGTATAAGGAGGAAGATTGCATGTGTGAGGATCATGAAAAGCTAGCAGAAATATGTTGCAAGTTGCTTTGCTGTTTGATGGATATCAACTTCTGGTAAAGCAAAATATTTCAATGAAACTAAAAAATCAGAAAAGAAACAAACAACAACAAAACAAACAAATAAAAACACCATACATTTATATTATTCTGGTAGAATAATCCATCCTCTACAGAATCTTTTCTTCAAGGCTGCAGATTTTGTTGTTGTGTACCATTTATGACACCTGTTTTTCCTTGCATAATTTTTTAAAATCTGTGTTTAAAATTCTAGATTTCCTCATGGGTCATTTACATCCAATTTAAAAGCTTATATTGTTTTTTCACACACATAGGTCTGGGAGTACCATTCCCACCATCCTTCTAAGCCCATTAGCAATATGTGCACAAGGAATACAAACTCCTTTAAATACTAGTTTGAGAATGATTAGGAAGATTTTTTTTTAAAGAATATATTTGCTGTCAAAATGTCAAGCTTTCATTAGGAAGCCAAAGTCACTTTAAAATATTGTACCATTAACTCTTTTTTTTCTAGTTGAGATTTGACTAGAGTTTAAAACTCTTGAAAAGATGTGAAGAATGCAGACAATGACAAACTGAAATATCTAATCATATCCCAATTGCCTTTAACCTATAGGTACTATCAGTTTTTCTGAGTTTCTTTGAGGGCTAACAGGGAAGCTAATTGCTGTGCAATGATAATTGAGAATTCTGTGACTTAATTTAAAAACTAGAACATTAGAGCAATTAAATTTTATTCTAAATAGTGATGTATTCTTTAGAGGACAATGTTAATAAAAATCCCTTTGATTTTTAGTGGGAAGAATGAACTCCATACCACTCCCATTCCTGGTATCACCTTGAAATTTTCCTTTTCTTTGAAGCAATAAAATTGTGCTGCTCACAATTAATTACAACAAAAATTGTGTACAAATAATGAAACTTGAAATTAAGGATATTTTTTCCAGGATCACATGATGTCAAAGTGGTTACTTATAATTGAAATACTTAATACACCATTTTCTTCTCAATACACAAAATAGCAACATCTTCCAAATCTATTTTTTCTCATTATAATGTTTTAATCATTAACGTGTTATTTAAATACACTTTATGGTTAGTCAGAAGATTTTTGCCCAAATTACCCCTCTCGACCAAAGGTTTTTAATTATATTTTATGTCATGGACCTTGAAAGTCCATGGACCATGTCATGGACCATGGTCTCTTGAAGTATATAGTTGAGAAAAATGAAGCAAACAAAGATTAAATGACTTACTCAGGGTAATACAGCTATTTACTGTTTGAGAATGAATTTAAACTCATTTTTTTCCCTGAAGCCTGATACAGTACTCTATGCAATGCAATGCAGTACTAGGGAAAATTCAACATTTGTGCCATCAAATATAATATTAGGTAGAGCATTTTGAAGAAGAAAAGGAATCCAAATCAAATGCTCCAGAGATTTTGAAGCAAGAAAAAACACTTTCGGCTGAGGAGATGGGATTTCATTCATTTGGAGGGGGAGGAAAAGGGGAGGCAGTTTAGGAAAGAGCTAAACCTTGAAAGAAGAGGAAGATTCTGGGAAGTGATCAGAATACAATTTAGATAAAGCAGCTGACATATGCAAATAGTAGGACATAGTATGTTAATTTTGGCTAATAGTCCATTTGACTAAAATTAAAATGTATGAAAGAAAGTAGTATTAAATGAGACTTGAATTATAGACTGGGATCAGATTGGGGAAGTCATAAAATGCTGGAGAAAGATAGTCAATAGGGAGCCACTGGAAGGTTTTGAGCAGAAGAGGCCCATGATCAAAATCTTGTATTAGTTTATATTAGTAGCTGTGTAAAATATAGAGGACATGGAGGAGATGAGGGAAAAGCATTAAGAGAGCTATTGTAAAAGAGCAAATGAGAAAATTTTAAAAACAACCCACAGTGATTTCATTCTATATCTACTACTCATCTAATGCAAAACAGATGCATTGTAGTAGATGTCTTCAAGAGATTCTTGACTAAAATAATTCTTTTCCTAAGGGCTAAATTTCTGGTGATGATTCTTTGAATATAGCTAGACTGGTCTTTGGAAATCAAATATATTTTGATCACCAGGTTCATACCCAAAATCTTCTGATAGTGCTTGCCAGAGCCTAAATGTGAACTTTTGAAAGCACCTCTGCACCATGATAAGGCACCAGAATAAGACGTTAGTGAAGAAGAGATAAAAGAATTTTAAAATATATCTTGAGTTCAGTATTAAAATGAATAGAGAGCCAGAGCATTCATGGAACCTATGCATGACTTCAGCTCAAGATAAATACACATAATTGTCTGACAGTGAATGTCACCATAGAATACAGAGATTAAAACTATTGAGAAATCAATGTGACGAGTGCCCTTGAAAAGGTTAAGGCTCTCAAAAAGCAATTTGAAATTGTCATTAGCAATGGTACTCTGGAGGGAGAAATGTAATTGTGTGGTATTTTGAAGTGAATTTGTGTCTTGCCCTATGTCTATGAGGAAAGAAAAAAAGAACGAGGAAAGAGATTCACCCCCCAAAAAAGAGCTATACTTTTGTTTCATGGGACCTTAAGTTTTGTATAAGCTTTGTTTTTATTTTGTGTGTGTGTGTGAACAGATAATGGCAGAGCATTCCAGAATCTCTCAGATATGATAGAGAAATGTACTTTGATGTTTCAGGAAATGTACAATAGGAAGTTGTAGAATAGTAGGAAACTGCTTTAAAATCTGGAGAAAAGAGGTAGCATGAATAAAGTGACATTTTAGAAAACATTATTTGGCCAACAGTTGACAAGAATAGTTTGCTGCAGGCAAAAGAGCAAGGTCTCAGGTTATTCAAATAGTCTAGGAGTAATGTGATGAGTCACAAGGGTGTTGACAATAGGAAGGGAAAAGAATCATAGGTTTTAAGGTATTTTGAAGAAAGAAATAATAGGACACAGTAGTGCAAAGGATCAGGTCACTCCAGAAAGATTGAACTTACAAGCTATTTTGCAGAACCCTTCCTGAACCACAGGAACCACGTGTCTGCAGTTTGAGAAATTTACCACTAGATGGTGATCCTTTTTTTAAAAAAATTATATAGCTCAAAAATCTGATAACCTAATTTGTGCTGAAAGCATCAAAATTTTAGCATCAATGATTCTCCATAAGCCATGTCATAACATTTTCACCTGGGTCAACAAAGAGCAGAAGTCTGAACTATGTGGGACTCTGAGGAGATGAAAGATAGGTTCAGGTAGATAAAGTCATGTAAGTGCACTCACCTTGGGTGAAGGAAGGGAGAGAGGGAAGGAAATATGGAGAAACACTATCAAGTAGTTTGGATCAATCAATCATCAATCATTTACATGTGTTTTTCACGGATTGGGCACTATAGTAGGCACTGATAATACAAAACAAAAATAAGATAGGTCTTGTCTTCAATGGGCTTACATTCTACAAAACATTTTTAATAATATAATAACTATCAGAATGTAACAAGATTTAGTTATATAAAATAATTTTCTATTCTAACAGATTCTTCCTAACAGGGGTTCTAAGTTTCTATGCTACTGAAGAACAAGAATTTTCCTTCCTGAGGAATAACCCAAGTTATCCTTCTAGCATTATAAAGCTCTCCATCTTTCAATAAACCACTTTTTAAGTTTTACATAAAAATATTTTTATCAC